>NW_006159630.1:6324343-6337915 GCF_000334495.1 Tupaia belangeri chinensis | reverse complement strand
GTGTGGTTATTGATAAGGGCCTGTCTTCCTCACTGGACCAAGCAACATACAAGCAAGGGATGGTCCTGCTGCTCACCACTGTTGCCCCCGTTCCCGGCGTGTCGGGCACGAAGCTGGCATCCATCAATACTTGGTTGAGTAAAGGACAAAACGAGCAAATGAGCAAACAAGTGGCTAAACAGGAGGGTGCTGGACTGCCAGGTCCCCTAGTGTGGAGGCCCCAGGGCATGGCGGAGCGCACTTCGATCCAGGCCCACGCCCAAAGCTTTTGCTACAGGGTGTGTGTGCTCACCAGAGAGACAGAGAGACAGAAAGCGAGAAATCGCCCCCCAAGGGGGATGGTTATGCCACCCCTTCTCCAGTCTTTGCTCAGGATTTTGGGCACACACATACGTGCACGCCTGGTGTGAGTTTTAAGACACCGGGTCCAGGACTCAAACCACAGTCGACCATGCGGGAGTCCAGCAATGTAACCAAAACACCATCTGCTACTCCCCCAAAGCTCTTCTACCTCAGAGTCAAGGCCTCCAGGCCAGAGTGTTCAGAGCAAGCTTCAAGCTTAGTAGCGATTCGCTGCAACACTGAAAGATAAACAGGTCTGTCGAGCGCGACCACACACTGCCTCTCTGTGACTGTAGCCCAGAGAACCTAGCTTCATGCAGAGAAGAGGGGAACACCGCTGGTCGCCTGCCCTGGTCCCGTAACTGACCCGAGTGTCTTTTCTGTTGGTGCCAGATCCACTCCATGCCCCAGATCTCTCATGGGGTCCCACTCCAGGTGTCCCACACCCTACAGTGGCTTCCTTTGGGCTTCCAAAGCCCACTTCTGCTGAGCCAGCCCCACTGGCTGTGGCCCTCACTGCCAGGCGCCTGCCCTACAGGATCACTGGCGGGAATAGCTGCTCCGACCTCAACCCGAGCAAGAGCTATTCTTAGAAAGGAACAAATGCATGGCGAGGAGGGGCTTTCCTCTGCACCGACGCTGCCGATGCAGTAAAGTGGCACCGCCTTCCATCCGAAGAGCAGTGGCCAACACTGACATGCCAACGTGTGTATTCCAGCCTGGGGCCTGGGAGTCCTGGAACCCAGAGCCCTGGCCTGCAGTGCACAAGGCAGGAGGTACAAGGCTGCACTGGGGCGTGGGAGCCCGCACCTGGACTCTTGGGCCCACAGCTGCCTGGACTCCACGTCCCCCTTCCCAGCCCACTGACCAAAGTCCCAGCTCCCGGGAATGAGACAGAAATAAAGGCAGAAGCCCCTAGCAGGATCTCTCCCCCAACTCACCCACAGGTGAGTGGCGTCTGGCGATATGGCAGGGCTGACCCTCTAGAGGGCCTCCCAGAGCCAGAGACTCAGCCACAGCCAGGAAGCGGTGGAGGGGAGGACTCTAACAATAAGCAAGACATGCGGCCCTTTCATTTTTCACCAGAAGTGAGAGCTTGGCTCAAGGAGCTGAAGTCCTAGTGCCCAGAAGGGCTCTGCAGCAAGGGCTGCAGGCAAGGGCAGTCCTGGCACAGCAGCCGACCACTTCAGGGCATCCAGCCTTGCCCGGTCTGGGTGGAATTAGAGACGGCCATTTGGAGAAGTTAACGACTTCAGTCCAGGAGCTGACGACTCATCAGAGAACAGCAGAGGGTGGGAACTGAACTTAAGGCCTAAGCTAGTGCCCCTCTCTGTTTCCAGAGGAGACCCTCAAACATCTGCTGGACACTAGCACCATGTGCTTACAGAGCTCCGTTCTTCCAGAACCTTGCCCCACAGAAGCCTTGGAAGACGGCACAGGTGTAGCAGCGCTCCACCCAAGCCTGGGGAGGCTCAGACCTGGGTTTAGTGGCTTCTGTCTGCCGCAAGCTTGGTGACCATGACCTCTGAACCTCAGTTTAACTCCGCTCCAAGGCTGAAACAACCACTTTACCTTAGAGCCATTCAGTGAGAGCAGATGACTCCAAGTACTTTTTAGATCAAAGAGTAAAGAGCCCTCTGGGTGTCCCTTGCATGGGCACACTGGTATGTGTGCCTGGTCACACCTGATCCGAGCAGCCACCTGGCTCTCCCCAGCCTTGCCCCACACCGGCAAATGCAGATAAAATAGACATGCAGGCTACACACAAGCGGACTGGAATTCTATTAGGGAGCCCATTTCTCTCCCGGCACACGATTCCCGACAAGAGATAACCTGAGTCACACTCCTGTCTGGAGCCTGGACGGGAGTGACTAGTGAAGCCAGAAGTCCCGGCTTAGTGGCACGTGATCCCCAGCACGGCAACAGCACAGAACTGGTCACGTCACTCAGGGCTGAGCTGTTTGTGGGGCCAGCCATCCTAGACGGGGAGGAACTGGGGCTGGATGACCACCGAAAGAGCTGAATGAATCCTCATACTGCCAAGTCCCTGGAACCTCCAACAGAGAAGCGGAGGTTTCCTGACTTCCATGCCACTGAACACAATGACCTTGGCAGGCAGCAGCCCCGTGGTGGCCCAATTACAGGAGCTGGTTACCTAGCGGATGCTGGGGGAGGAAATGATCTCCCAGACACTTTGCTCTGCATGTGAAATAAGCCACTTACCCCAGTTCTTCACAGAAGGTCACCAGGGCATCGAAGGCCAAGAGAGTAGCTTTATCGGACGCTTTGTTCCCTCTCTTTTCCTGGAGATGAGAAATAACCACTTAGCAAATCTTACAGAACTGGACTACCTTGTAGCCACAAAAAACGAGAGGGCGAGGTCCCGGGGTCACCTTTGGAAGAGCTCCCTGAGTATGCCAGGCACACACATGCCTGTGACCCAGGGCTGGCTTGGGGTGGATCATGGTGTCGGGACCCACTGGAAGTGCTGCCCATCTTCTTCCCTGTCTCTCATTCATTAAAGAAATAAATCATCTTAAATTTTAAAAAAGAGAAAAGACAAGTTACAAACAGAGGAAGATACTTTTAAAAACAATGTCAGGGCCAGCAGGTGGCGTGGTGTTTAAGGTGCTGGACTCTCACGTGGCCAACCATAGTTCGAGTCCCAGACCTGATGACTTCAAACTCACACCAGGTGTGTGTGCATGCCCAAAACCCCAGTAGAGTGGAGAAGGGATTGTGAAATGGCCATCCCCCCGAGGGGAAGTGATTTCTCACTTTCCCTCTCTCTGTCTCTCTCCTCTCTGTGAGCACACATACCCTGTGGCAAAAGAAAAATCAAGAAAAAAAAATAACGTTGAGGCTAGCAGGTAGCCTGGTGGTAAAGGTGCTAAACTCCCACATGGGCAACCATGGTTTGAATCCTGGACCTGGCAGCTTGAAAACTGCACCAAGTATGTGTGTGTGTGCATGCCTAAAATCCTGAGAGGAGAATGGAGAAGAGATTACAGCGTGGCCATCCCCCTAGGGAGTGATTTCTCACTTTCCCTCTCTGTCTTTCTCTCTGGAGAGTACACACGCCCTATGACAAAAATCTAAAATATAATATTGATAATCATAATCTCAGAGATTATGATTATTATATTTATAAAATGACACTAAGGGGGCGGAGGTTAAGGGCATTGGATTCCCACATGGTTGACCACAGTTTGAGTCCTGGACCTAACGGCTTGCTTTCTCTCTCTCTCATTCTATTCCTCTCTGGTCAAATTAAAATAAATAAAAATGAATAAATGAATAAATAAAGTTAAATAAAATAATTCTTAAAAAAATGACAAATATAAACCAGTGTCCCCAAATTTACCTACATATGAGAACCCCAAGACTGCTGAACAAATTTCCTGGGCCTAGAGATTTGGAGAATTGATATTTTTTTCTTTTATGTTTTTAAAAATAATTATTTATCTTATAGGACCAGCAGATGGTGTAATGGTTACGTTGCTGGCCTCCCACATAGATGACCATGGTTCAAGCCCCAGACTCAGCAACTTGAAACTCATGCCAAGTGCTTGCAAACACACAAGCACGCGCATGCGCAAGACCCCAAGAGGAGAATGGAGAAGGGATTGCAGCATGGCCATCCCCACAGAGGGTGATTTCTCGTATTCTCTCTCTCTGCCTCTCTGGCGAACACACATGCCTTACAGCAAAACTCTCTTTTAAAAAATTATTTTTATTTCATTTATTACTATTATTACTTTTAAATTTGCTACAGGGCATGTGTGCTCACCAGAGAGAGAGGGAAAGTGGGAAAGCAAGCTGCCAAGTCCAGGAATTGAACTGTGGTCAGTCACATGGGAGTCCAGAGACTTAACCCATCACGCTACCTGCTGGTCCTAAGAATATTTATTTTTTTTTAAGAATTATTTTATTTAACTTTATTTATTTTTAATCTTGACCAGAGAGGGATAGAGTGAGAGAGAGAGTGAGCGAGAAAGTGACAAAGCAAACTGCCAGGTCTGGGACTCAAACCTCGGTCAGTCATGTAGGAGTCCAGGGCCTATAACCACTATGCCACCTGATCCCCCCCCCGCGCCCCTGTGTGTGTGTGTGTGTGTGTGTGTGTGTGTGTGTGTGTGTATTTTTTTTTAAATAATTATTTTGTTTAACTTTATTATTATTATTTTCCAGTTTGGTCAGAGAAGAAATAGAGACAGAGACAGAGAGAGAAGGAAAGTGAGAAAGCAAGTCACCAGGTCTGGGACTTGAACCATGGTCGGCCATGTGGGAAACCAGCCCCTCTAGCCACCACACCACCTGCCAGTCCCCCAACTTATATTTTCAATAGGCATCTCGGGTCCCTCTCATGCAAAGGGCCCTGGACTAGCATTCAGGAAGCTATGTAATCTAGAGAACACGTGCACAAGTGCATGTCTGAAGAACACACATGCCAGGGAACCAGCAGTTGGCGTAATGGCTATGTCACTGGACTCCCATGTAGTCGACCGCGGTTCGCGTCCCGGACCCGGTGGCTTAAACTCATGCTGGGCACGTGTGCGTGCGTGCCCAAGATCCCGAGAGGAGAATGGAGGAGAAGGGATTGCGGCGTGACCATCCCCCCTGGAGGGTGATTTCTTGCTTTCTGGCTGTCTGTCTCTGTCTTTCTGGCAAGTGTGCGTGCCCTATAACAAAATTCTCTCCAAAAAAAAAAAAAAAGGGGGGCCAGCAGATGGCATGGCGGTTAAGTGCACTAGACTCCCACATGACTGACTGCGGTTCGAGTCCCAGATCTGTTGGCTTCTTTCTCACTTTCTTTCTTTCTCTCCCACTGTTCCTCTCTGATCAAATTAAAAAATTAATAAGTAAATAAAGTCAAAATTTTTTTTTGAAATTGTGAATTTTTTTTAAATACAGAAAAGTTAAGGCACAGATGGGGACAGCAGGTGGTATAGTAGTTAAGGCACTGAATCCCACGTGCTGACTATAAGGTTCAAGTCCTGGACCCGGAAGCTTGAAAAATATGCTGGATATGTGTGTGTGTTTGTGTGTGCCCAAAATCCCAAGAGGAGGATGGAGGACAAGGGACTGTAGAGTGGCTCTCTCCTCCAGGGGTGATTTTTTTACGTTCTATTGCACTCGCTCTGCCTGTCTCTGACAAGTGCACTGCATCATTTTAACAAAAACTAAAGATCACAACAAAAACGAGATACATATTGACACATTATCTACGCACTTTTTGCTTCTGAAAGGTAACTCATCCCCACCTTCCAACATCCACAAATACATTTCCATCATGAACTCTCTTCTCTAACATGTCCATATCACAGTTTCCTGTTAAATCTCTATTTTCCTTATTAGGACTCTATCAACATTGCCCACAGCTAAACCAGGTGGCTACATTTTACATTCCTCATGACATCTTTTCTTGTCCAACTTTTGTTTACTTTAAAATAAATAGCTGTCTGTTTTTTTGTTTACTTAGATTTCATTGTAAAACTAATTAGCTTATGCTGACATAATGAAAAATTCATTTCAACAGGGGCCACAGCTGTCAGAGTCCACCTTGATTTTTAGGAACTTCCTTTTTTGAGCTTTCTGCACATGGGTGCATCTGGACCTTTTCCTCTGCCTCTTCATTGAGAACATACTTCAGAGCTTGAGACATGATGGCCCAAAGGAAGTTTTTAGAAACTTTGTATCTGAAAATGTCTTTCTATCAAGTTCACACTGAACTGCTTGGCTAATGCTATGGTTTGAATATGTTCCCCCAAGCACAAAATCTGATGAGTCATTGTAACTAATGGTGTTGAGAGGGTAGAGATTTAATCCAACTATGGTACTATAAAGGGAGACTTTGGGAGATGATAAGGATCAGGCCCCCATGACTGACTCCTGGTAGTTTTATAAGGGAAGAGCAGAGACACAGGACACAGACATATGGCTCTTTCTTGCCATATGATGCCTTCCGCCATGTTATCCACCAGCAAGAAGACCCTCACCAGATGTGGCCCCTTGATCTTGGACCTCTAAGCCGTGAGCTAAATAAACCTCTATTCTTAAAAATTACCCAGTTTCAGGTATTCAGTTACCAAGCAAAAGAAAACCAACTAAAATAGGAGTGTAAAAATTACAGATTGGAAATTATGTAGAATCTGGAGGCACCACTTTCTTGTCTTGTTTCTGCTGTTACAACAAAGAAAATGGACGGCTATTCTTCTGGTTGGTTCCCAAGGAGCTTCTCCTTATCCCAAGTTATCTGAAAGTCTCAGTAATGGAATCAGTGTGGAATCTTATAATTCACCATTATTTTTACCTTTTAAAAATCATTATTATTGAATTATATGTATTATTATTATTATTATTCTTTTAATTTGACCAGAGAGAGAGAAAGCCGCCAAGTCCAAGACTTAACCATGGACAGCTATGTGGGAGTCCAGCACCTTAGCCACCATGCCGCCCGCTGGCCTTAGTAAGTTTTACTTGGAATGCTAATTGGTCTCTCTCTTTCTTTTTTAGTTAATTTAAGACTCTTGTTTTTTAAATTTACTAGATGGCAAATGCATTCACTGGGAAGGGGGAGAGAAAGAAAGCCCCTCTCACAGGGCATGGTTATACCACAATCGTTTCTCCTCCATTCCCTCGGCTTTTGAAATTGGGGGCATGCACCCACACATGCCTAGCATGTTCTCAAGCCACCAGGTGCAGGACTCGAACCACATGGTTAGCCATGTGGGACCTGGCTGCCCTAATCACGAGACCATGGGCTGACTCATGTTCGTAACTTGTAATTAAGTACCTTCTATCCAATTACTATACCAAAGCCTCTTCCTTATCTAATTTCAATTTCAGAGTTAATCACGCTCCCTCAGCTCACACCAAACTATCATTCTCGGTCCACACAAACTCCTCCCTTCTCAATCCCTGCTTTACAGTGCCCTTTAGCCCATTCATTCTATTCACATTTTCTTAAGCACTTACGTATCACTGGGACAGGCATTACAGACACAGAAAACAAAGGCTTCCACTCTCATGGAGCTTGCATTTGAACAGTAGACGGAAAATAAGCAAAAGTATGCCAAATAGTAATAAATACATTTTTCTTTTCCAAAGAGATTTTTCCTATAGGACGTGTACACTCACCAGAGACAGAGAGAGAAAGTGAGAAATCACCCTCTGGGGGGATGGCCATGCTGCAATCCCTTCTCCTCCATTCTCCTCTCGGGATTTTGGGCGCGCAGTGTCAGTTTCAAGCCTCCGTGTCCGAGACTCGACTCATAGTCGGCCATGTGAGAGTCTAGGATGTCACCATTATGCCACCTACTGGTCCCTGTAATTTTCTTTCTTTTCTTTTTTCACTGTGGCTAGCTCCATGGTGAGCAGTAATGTGCCGCTCAAGAGAAGCCAGAACCCACACTGGGACCAGCAGATGGTGCAATGGTTACATCGCTACTAGATCTCTATAGGGTCTTAGGGGTTTTCTAAGCAGACATCTGCTGTTGACATTCCTACCTGCTATTTCTTCTCTCCTGTTCTCATCCTCGTAAGTTTATTACGTTTTATCTCTCTGTTGTCATTTAGACCCGGATTAGAAGTAAGTATTTAAATTCAATCTGCTGCTTTTTTAATTTCCAGAGGGAGAGTCAACTCATCAGAGAGACAGAGAGAAGAAAACACCCCCGAAGAGAGTGTGGCCACACCGCAATCCCTTCTCTATTTCTCATCCTGCTGGGACTTGGGGCGTGCATGCACACCACACACACACACACACACACACACACACACACACCAGTGTGTTTTTTAAGCTGCTGGACCCAGGATTAAAATAGCTGCAGCCACGTGGGACCTGACTTCTTCAACCACTGGGCTATGGGCTGGCCCATTATGCACAAGTCTATATAGGCCCTTTCGTAACTTTCCTGCATACAGTATTACACTGCGGAGGGGTTTACCCCAATTGACTCACGCGGATGTTAGTGCATCTTTTCTTTTTTTAGGGAGAGATTTTTGCTATAAGGAGCATGTGCTTGCTGGAGAGACAGAGAGACAGGAAATCACCCCCCCGGGGGGATGGTAATCACACCGCAATCCCCTCTCCAGTCTCCTCATTGGATTTTAGGCATGCACAAACACACAACTCACATGAGTTTTAAGCTGCCAGATTCAGGCTTTGAACCGTGGTAGACCACGTGGGAATCCAGCAATGTAACCATTACACCATCTGCTGGTCCCAGTGTATTTTTCTTTCTTTCTTTTTTTTTCTTTAGAATTATTTATTTAATTTTATTTATTATTATCCTTATTTTAACTTGCTCACCAGAAAGAAAGAGAAGGAAAGTGAGAAAGCAAGCAGCCAGGTCCTGGCCATGTGGGAGTCCAGCACCTTAACCACCATGCCACCTGTTGGCCCCCCTACTGTATCATTTTTAACCACTCAAGCCCACTCCACTGTGTGACTAAAATACTGTTTACTTATCCATTACCCTACGGAAAGAATCAGATTTCACTATCACAGCATTGCAAAAACATACTTGTTCATCGTAGTACATGTACACCCTCGGACACTGACAACTTGTCCATCTAGAAGTGGAACTACAGAATAACAGCACAGTATCCCCACTTTACAGGTGTCACCTCATTTCAAAGCAGTCACACTGGTTCATAATAAGCTACCCGGGACTGGAGAGCAGTGGGTTTGGATGGAAAGGGCTCTGACTTGCCAGGACTTACCTGGAGTTTTGCTATTTCCTTCTTGATCAGGAAGCTGACTTGGTCCCGGTCATTCCTGGAGTAATAGAGGCGGCACCAAGAAGGCTTCCCGTCCCTGCCGGCCCGGCCAGACTCCTGGTAGTACCCAGCCATAGACTTGGCGATATTCCAGTGGGCAACAAACCTGTGGGGTCCAAAAGGGCAAGCAGTGTCCAGCTCTGCCCAGGGAGACGGGGCCCTGAGTCAGCAGAGCAGGGTTCTCTCCACAGTGATGAGGAGCGGGAGGCTGGCAGGCAGGGAAGCAGAGACGGCTCCAGAGTAAGTGTGGCTCAGACACCTGTGGCCCATCCACGGGACTCCTGCCATGGAGCAACCCAGCTTGAAGCCGCAGCAGGAGACCAGTCAGCAATTCCAGCACATATTTGGAACCCAAAATACTCACAGAGGACCAATGGAAAAAATACCAGATTTAGAGAAGCAAAATTAGGCTCTGCTATTTATGAGCTATGCAAATTTGACCAAGCCCTTTATTTCCCTTTGAAGAGGTGAAAGGGATACTATCGTATAAATGCCCACTATGAGACAATTTATACATTTCTCATTTCACTGTTACAGTTGCCATCACGTGAGGTAGCCCAGTCTATAGATGGTGAACTTCAGATTCAGGGAGGTAAACTTGCACAAGGTCAGTTAGGGGACAGCAGAGCCAGTATTTGAGCCTAGCAGCACATAACCTCAAAGTTGGTTCCTAACAAGAAAGAGCAGACCAGGCTTCAACTCTGCTTCCCAGTGTAGACCACCGACTAGTTCCTAACTAACTCAGGCTCAGTGCGAGCTCAACACAACCTCGCATGCCGAAGAGCTCCGCTCGAATCACACAGGCGTTACTGCCTGGTTAATCAGAAAAAAGGGCTTCAGACAGGAGCCCAAGATGTGTCCAGAAAGTGAAGCGATGGCTGGAGGTAAATGAGTTCCCAATAGTGGCCAGGGTAGGGCTAGGAGGGATGCGCCCCGAATTTGGTTCTAGAAGGTCAGTAACAAGGAACGATGGGTAATAAGAACCTTGCCTTTACCTTTGACTTCCCATGGGAGTCACTGAAAATTGTCACTTTACTCAGGCTCCCTGGCAGGGTCTACCTACCAGGCGAACGGGGCTGCAGTAAGAAATGAGCCTGACGGCGGGTGAACTGGCCCGGCCTGGGAGCAGGCACATAGGACTTGTCAGCGTCTAGGCTGTGTACCAGGACTCTCTCCTGGGGCTTCTTCCCATGGCCCCAGAAGGAGCACTGGACAGCCCACCCTGAGCCAGGCCCACAGCAGGAAGGGAGGGCAAGAACCACTGCTCACCTGACGTTGGCTTTATCCACTCCCATCCCGAAACTAATGGTCGCAACAATTACGGGGACCCGCTCCTCCATCCACTCGCTCTGTACCAGCGTTCTTTCAGCAGCCTTCAGCCCTGTAGGAGAGGGGAGGTGGGGCAGGGAACTTGCATTTCCCTTGGCTTAGCTCGGGGTCTGTCTTAGGTGTGACACTGTACTGGGCACTTTACACTGAATCCGTCCCCGCCAAGCTGTATGACCTCGGTCCAGACACCTGATGTCACTGAGCTCAGCTAATAAATGTAATGTCACTAGCCCACGAGGGACACGGAACACTTCAATAAATGTGAAGGCCGTGACTGAAAGCCAAGCCCATCAGCCTTCAAAACCTGTGCTCTTTCTGGGCTTAAAAGAACCTCATCTGGGTTTTACACTTCTGAGTGGGGACAGGGTGAGAAAAAGAATGTGGGAGTCACAATGTTCACTTCAGACCTCACTGTGTCCAGACTCCTTTCAGTGGTCTTAAGTAAATCATTTTAGCCTGGGTGCATCAAAGAATATAACGGTCCACCTGATTATCAGGATTCGTAAGGACCTTGAGACCTGCTGAGAGGCCTCTGAGGATGAAGAGGGCCACGCGACCTGGCGCACTTACCTGCATGGTAGGCCTTGGCACTCACGCCCCTACAACTGAGCTCTATGGCCAGCTGTTCACAAGCCTCTCGAGTCCTGCAGTAGACAATGCCACAGCCGGACCCCTGCAGTGGGGCACACGGGAAGAAAACAAGTCAGGAAAAGTGAAACTATCGGCCAGCTAGAATGTGCCCTGCTTTAAACACAGTTCTGAACTCTTTCTCTCAGCCTCACAGTCTCCTCTGAGGCAGGATGCCCAGGATTCTGCCACCTTATAAAAAGCAGGGCCAAGATACCAGCAGTGTGGTGGTTAAAGTGACTGGATTCCTCATGGCCAACTGCATAGATCAAATCCTGGACTCAGCAGCTTGAAAAACACTCCAGGCGCATGTGCATCCATGCCCAAAATTCTGAGAAGAATGAGCATGGCCACCCCACCACCCCCCGAAGGTATTTTGTCACTCTCCCTCTCCACCACTGTGTCTCTCTCTGGCGAGCGCACGTACTCTGTAACAACAAAAGAAGTGGGACTAAGCAGCTCAAAACCCAACATGCTTACTTCTTCTGCCTCCTCCCTGCAAACCCTGTGTAGCCTCCACCGGGGCTGGCTTCTTGCCATCCACAGAAGGATCCAGGACAAGGGAACCCCAGTAAGGAGGACAGTACCAGGACACCAAAGGAACAGCTCCCTTTGTGCACAAGTCCTTTCAACTTTTTTTTTTTTTTAAGAGAGATTTTTGCTATAGGGCACGTGCACTTGCCAGAGAGACAGTCAGAAAGTGAGAAACTGCCCCTCAGGGGGGATAGCCATGCCATAATCTCTTCTTCATTCTCCTCTTGGGACCTTGGGCATGTATGCACACATGCCCACCGTGAGTCTAAGTTGCCAGGTCCGGGACTTGAACCATGATCAACTACGTGAGAGTCCAGTGATGTAACCATTATATGATCTGCTGGTCCTCCCCTTTGCACACAACTCTTAAGAAGCCTGGCTAACAGGCTGGCCCTGCAACCTAGTGGTTATGAGCACCAGATCCCACATTACTGACCGTGGTTCAAATCTCAGCCCTGACGGCTTGAAACGCACACTAGGAGCATGTGCATGCATGCCCTAAATCCCATTAGGATGCAGAAATGGGAAAGGGATTGCAGCGTGACCATGTCCCACTTGGGGGTGCTTTCTCCCTTATTCCCTCTATCTCCCTGACAAATACACACACCTTCTGGCAAGCAAGAAAAGAAAGAAACACAGAAATAAAGGAAGAAAGAAAGAAAGAGGCCTGGTTAAGGAAGGTGGACAAGGCAAAAGTTTTAGAAAGCCACTATCCATCCCTATGCTGCAATAGCACGCCGCTTCTCTAGCTACACCGTCTCCCCAACCTGAGTGCCTCACCCCTTCATCAGCCTTCTGTCCAAGAGCCTTAAGGCAGAAGTCCCTCAAGTTCCCATAGGGATCAGAAATGAGCTCCTTGAACTGCACGTCATAGAAGAGATTGGCCCGGAAGCAGGGAGTCTTAAAGGTGGCCACTGGTTGCTTCAGGTGAAGGGCAGCAAACACGTCCTCTTGGACCTGCGGGGTAGCTGTGGCGGTCAGAGCCACACATGGGGTATGCCCCAGGCGAGAGCGCAGGACACCCAGGCGCAAGTAGTCAGGACGGAAGTCGTGCCCCCACTGGGACACGCAATGAGCTTCATCCACCACCAAGTAAGACAGCAGGTGGCGGGACAGCAGGGAGTTTAGGGTGGGCTGGAAGGAGGCAGAAGCTGCCATCTCCGGGGTGATATACAGAAGCTTGGTCCGGGGTTTGTCTTGCTCCAGGTCACACAGCAGCTCCTTCCTCTCCTGTGCTGAGAGCTTTGAGTTCAGGGAACTCACTGGTACCTTCAGGGCCAGCAAGTGGTCCACTTGGTCCTGAGGGCAGAAAGGAATGGGGCCACAGGGGGGAGTATAATCGGCCCTCTGGACCTGGTGGGTCCCAGCAATAAAAACCTCCTCCACCACCCTCCAGTATGTCTTCTCCTTACAAAGAAGTATGGAAGGTGCACTGGTTGGCAGGACAGGATCTGGGTCAGACAGACCTGGGTTTAATCCTGGCTCACTTCACTGCCACCTGCTCTTTGGCTTTCTCTTAACCCCTGAGGCTGTTCCCGTGTTCTCTCATGCTCTCTCCCTACTATAACAATAGTAATTACCTAATAAGATATTGTAAGAAATAAGTGAAGTTTAACATCTCAAAGTTGAAATTAATGTACATAAAACACTGAGCACAAAGCCTGGGGCCCAGTGAACATTCACCGAGTATTACAGTCCCCCATCTCTCAGCCGTTCTTCACGATGGGTGGCTCTTAATCACCCAGCCATGCTTCTTCAGTTCTGATTCTATCAGACCACCTGCAGGCCTTAAGGACAGAACATCTGCAAAGCAGATGTTCACAAGGTCCCAACTAGTTTATCTTTTTTTCCTGTCTCACATGCATACTTGTGCCAAAATGAAGCAGGACATCAAACATTATCCATATCGATTTAGCTATCTACACATATTTCTATCCTAACATCACAATCACACGT
>NW_006159630.1:6295290-6324152 GCF_000334495.1 Tupaia belangeri chinensis | reverse complement strand
GTGTAGGGACATGTGATGGTGAGCATGTATGTATGTACTGATACAGTTCTAGACTCTTCTGGGTAAAAAAAATGCAAAAGAGGAGGAGGAAAGTCAGGTCATCAAAACATAGACTTGTGCATAACCCACCAGTGATACGCACCAGTGGAAAAGTCTACGTTTGAGCAATTTGGAAACCAATTTAGAGAATGAGATAGGCAAATTACAGAAAATAAAAAGAGTCAGAAGCCAAAATAAAGAAGTGAAATTCTCAGCAATAGAAACCTTTCCCTAATCTTTTTGGCCTACCATCTTCATTCCCCTCTGCCTCACCTGAATCAAAGCAATGAGAGGAGAAACTACAATCGTGATGCCCTTGGCCAACAGGGCAGGAAGCTGATAGCAGAGGGATTTTCCTGCCCCTGTGGGCATGCACACAAAGACATCCTTGTCACCTGCAAAAATACAAGAAAAAATTTCAGTGCCTCCTGCCTTTTCATCATGATTGTTGGAAATTTAATGAGAATATAAGGAAAACACCTAGCAGGATGTCTTGTACCTAGGAAAGTCTTGATATAATGTTCACTTTCTTTCTATCCTATCTATGAAAAGTGCAGGAATCTCAAGAGATTTGGAAATGCACATAAACCCTTTCTGGTAATGGTAATAAAAAACGAGGTAAGAAGTCTGAATCTGCTGGGATTTGGATGATGGGGCTAAACAGTCATGAAAGCAGATTACTCTTAGATGTAGGCACATCTGTGACATGGAAGGCCATCACTTAGAGGTCTTTTGTTTATAAATGTGTCATTAACATACATTGCTGTCTCCCCTTGTGACATATCAAGTTTAGAACATAACCCCTTCTTTCCCAAAGTAGGATCCAGGCCATTCAATCTTCAACAAGGGAATTAACAAGAAGGTCAGTGACTAACTAGGCTATTCCTGCCACCCTCATTTCCACTTATACATAAATGAACACGAATAGGAATCTATGAATTGCTTTCAAAGACTATTTGTAGATCTGGCTATGAAATATAAAAACCAGAACAGCTGGGTGGTTGTCATTAAAACTGCAAGCTTTGGGTGACAATTCTTTTTTTTTTTTTAAACAGATTTTGGCAGGGCAGCAGGTGGCATAGTGGTTAGAGGTGCTGGACTCCCACACGGCTGACTGCAATTCAAGCCCTGGACCTGATAACTTGCTTTCTCATTTTCTCTCTCTCTGGTCAAATAGAAATGAATGAATAAAGTTAAATTTTAAAAAAAAGAGAAGAGATTTTTTTGCTATAGGCTGCATGCACTTGCCAGAGAAACAGAGGGATAGAGAGAAATCCCCCCCCCAAGGGGGGTGGCCACGCAGCAATCCCTTCTCCTCCATTCTCCTCTTGGATTTTGGGCACCAATGGACAGCACAGGCCCACACACAGGCTGGGCGGGAGTGCTGGAAGCCAACTGCAGTGGACTACCTGTCCAGTGACGCAACCATTACGCCATCTGCTGGCCCCATTTGGGTGACAACTGTAAAAGATTTCCAAAACCAGTTATAGACCAAGGATGGGAAGAAGGAAGGTCAGGAGGAGGGTGTTCTGCTGTAGTGCTATAGTATAACCAGGACAAACGTAAAGGCAGGTAGTTTGATCATGTTACCTCTCACTACAGCCATGGTCGCTCGCTCTTGTAAAGGCGTCTTAAAAGAGTCAAACCCAAAGACCTTCTTCAACGTGCTCCGGACTTGGCGCTCAGGGTCAAAAGGAAAGGAGGAACGGCGTGTACTCATCTTGGTGAGAAAAAGTGGTCAAAGTTTGAAGCAAACGTGGTGAAAGGCTGCCACGGGAACCCTCCGTTCAGTTTTAAAACTATGGCTTATTTTCCCGTCAGTATAGAAATAAAGCTGCAGGTAAAGCGCCTCAAACAATACAGCCCTGGGTAAATAGCATCTCCAACCTTATGCTCAGTGACAATAAACACACCCAACTATCCAGAGCCACAGTATAGCACAGGGCAACAAATCAAATCAAATCAGGGAACAGATACAAAAGTCTTCGGAATAGTCTGGAGAACGTGGAATCGTTTTTCTAAAATCCACCTCCTGCTTCTACTTCCATAAGCGCAGCCATCACGACTGTCCATCTCCCTTGGACTCCGAGACTCCTTTCTCCGTCCTGAGCCCCAGATCGGCAATGTTTTCCCTTCTCCAGCCGAACCCTCCCTGTCCTCACCCCCAGATATCAGAGCCGGCAGTGGGCCGCCCAGAGCGAAGGGCTCTGGTAAAACGGCTGCGGCCGCTTGGCTCGGGAGCTACACCAATACCCCACCAAGCAACCCCAACTCCGAGAAGCCAGACCACTGGCAAATCAGTGTCAGCTGGGCGCCACATAACCTTATATCCGTCGCGTCGTAATGACGTAACACAAGCGCTTGCGTAAGGGGTGGAGCCAAGCGCGGAAACGTCTGTTTTGATTGGTTTCCCGTCCGGATCCGGAAGAGCTTGCCTTTTCGCACGGTAGTCGCCTTCTTGGAGTCACAGGAGTGAGCCGCGCCGGGGCTCTGGGAATAAGATGGCGGGGAAAAAGAATGTCCTATCGTCTCTGGCAGTTTACGCAGAAGATTCAGAGCCCGAGTCTGATGGCGAGGCTGGAGTCGAAGGAGTGGGCAGTGCAGCTGGTGAGTCCCAAAGAGGAAGCTGGAAGGGGGACTCGGGTGTTTTCCCGGAACGCTACTCCCATAGTGGGGCGGGAAGAAATGAGATGGTCACTGTGTTCCAAGTATCGGGCCCCGAATTGTAGTCAGGGTCTGAGGTAGGAAAGCGCCGTAGATATTACGGTGAGAAACAACCGGCATCTTTCTGTTGTTTCTCTTCCTCTTCCCAAGTTACCGAGAGCCTTCTCTGTGCCTGGCGTCGTGCTGGGCAGAGGGATGGGCGAAGGGGAAAGGTATCCAAGATTGTTGAACTAGTACCTTTCCCTCTGCGATCGTTGTTGGATGGGGAGAGCGATGAATGAAACATACACAGAATATAAAGGCTGTGTCTTGTTCAGTTTTACTTTTTAATTAGGAAAGTGCCCTAAACGCAGCTTAGAGCTTATCAGACCATGTACCTATCTGGTCTCTAGAGTGAGGTAATCCGTTTTGTAGCTCGGGTGGGATCTGGACATTTGTGAGCTATTGAAGGCTTCTGAGTGACTCTGACTTTGTGAGTTTTTAAAGCCAGTAAGCGATTTTATTGCTTTTCGTTTGAGTAGCACCGTGTTAGAGAATGGGAACGGATTTCTCTGGGAGAATAGAGAGCAAGTTACCTCACATCCGAGCCTTGATTTTTTTTTTTTTTAATCTGAAAAGTGAGAACTAAGTTAACTACTTTTCCAGTGTGTTTTTTGTGTGGTCTTTGCCAACCGGGAGATTTCCTTGTGGTTTCCCAATGATGTGTTGTTTTGCTTTAAGGTTTTTGTTTCTCGAGGAGGTGTGATTGGAACTCATTGGCGTGCCCCTGTTAAAGATCCTATTCTTAGGGGAGAACCTATGAAAACGTCTGAGAAGACAAGTTCATAGCTGTCTGTGTTACAGGATAGAGGTGTGCATGTCAGAAGAGGTGTGCAAACAATATGCTGTAATGGCTTGGAGAAGGAAATGCCTCAGTAGACATAGTAGATGAACTGAAAGCATAAGCAATCAAGTTGAGAACTTGGTTTTCTTCCCTGTTCTTTGAGTGATTTCTTCCATCCAGTTGTGGCCTTCCCACTTACAGAATCAGAGCCTGTAGTCACTTAAGGGAGATTTGGTTTCTCCTTTGATCTTCAGAGATAGACTTTGCCAGTCAAGCCACTGGAAAGCTTTCTAATATTTTCCCCATTGGGTTTTTTCCCCCTTGTTTCAGAGGAGAAAGGTGGATTGGTATCTGACGCCTACGGAGAGGATGACTTTTCTCGCCTAGGGGGTGATGAAGATGGTTATGAAGAGGAAGAGGACGAGAACAGCAAACAGTCGGTAGGTAAATCTCCCGGATTCAGAACTCAAAGCACTATTTCATTTGTCTGGAACTTTCTGGACGTGCCAAGAATGTTTCATTTTACAGCTAACTTTTATCCCTCTCCATTTTTTGGAGAGTTGGAAATCAGTTGAAAAAAACTGTGTTGGATATTAGTGGTTCCGTTCTTTATTTTTTGCCATAGGGCTTGTATCTATGGAGAGAGAAGTGAGAAATCACCCTCTCTGGAGGGGGTGAGCGCACCATTTCCTTTTTCCTCCATTCTCTCCTCAAGATTTTGGGCATGCACGAGAGCGTAGCATGTTTTTTCAGGCTGCCAGGTCCAGGACTTAAACCACCAACTCAGTCAGTGGGATCTAGCACCTTAACCACCACAGCTTCTGCTGGTCCCATTAGTAGTTCTGGTTTTTATTTATTTATTCATTATTTTTTTAGGTTTCTGCCATAGGCAATATGTGCTCTCCTGAAAGAGACAGAGAGACAGTGAGGGAAAGTAAGAAATCACACTGTAATCCCTTCTTCTGGGATTTTGGTAGGAGATTTGGGAGGATTTTGGAGAAGGAAAGCCACCAGGTCTGGGACTTAAACCGTCTGG
The DNA here is from genome assembly GCF_000334495.1 of Tupaia belangeri chinensis. Lineage (NCBI taxonomy): Eukaryota > Metazoa > Chordata > Mammalia > Scandentia > Tupaiidae > Tupaia > Tupaia belangeri. The sequence continues at coordinate 6,319,590 of NW_006159630.1, read as the reverse complement.
CCATGTGAGAGTCTAGCACCTAAACCATCGTGCCATCTGCCAGCCCCAGTAGTTCCGTTTTAATACTAAATTTGTGTTCACCTAGGACATTTCATACTACCCCTTAAATTTTTGTTTGTTTGCTTTTAATTTGCTAGAGGGTGCATGTGCTTGCTGGTAGAGGGGGAGAGAGAGAGAAAAAAAATGGAAAGTACCTCACAATTTCTTCACCTCCAATTCTCCTTTTGGAATTTTGAGCATACATGTGCACTACCCAGTTTGTTTTCTAAGTTATTGGAACTTGAACCATATAGTCAGCCATATGGGATCTACTCAGCTTAACCATCATTACCACCAGCTGCCTTCCCCCCGTTTTTCTCGGTATTAATCTGTGATTAAAATTTGGGGTAAGATATCGTATAGTATTTTATTTAACCCAGAGATTGATGGGTGTTATTTTTTGTTGGCTGTTTCTGTTTAAATTGTTTATTGTGTTTGTAACAATCATTTGTCCTAGTTGATGAGTCATTTATTACATATCTCTAAGCAGCTTTGTATTATTTTTAGTTTTGGTTGGGGCTCATTCAGATCTATTTATTAACAAGGTAAAGAAGGAAAATTATTTAGTATCTATCTACTTTAACTTCTTTCTTGATATTTTACTTGGCACTTTTTATTAGGGTGACCATGATTCTTAATCACAAATCTTACCTGAAATGTAGGAGGTGCTGACTGACAAAGAAAGGAATTGCTGTCTCTGTTAATAAGAAAAACTAAATATGCAATCATCTGAGCATCACGAGCCTGAATTTAGTTTGGAGGGAAAAGACAGGGAATCTAGTCTGGTGTTTAGCACAAAGACATGCGAGGTTCAAACTGGATATTGAATCCTGTTTTAATTGGAATACAGTGTGTTTTATTATTTATTTGAAAATTTTTTATACATAGATATATAAAATGTCACAATCAAAATACTCTCTAAATTAAACAATGTATTTTGTATTTTATGTACCCTCGGGGGATATTCTCATGCCTTTAGCCCTACCCATTAATGCTGATTTAATTCAGAGTTGACTGACTGGTTTAGAAAACATTTGCAAGTTTTCTTTTTCTGACTTTTCTCAAATATATACATAACTTTTTCCTATAATGCAATTTGCATAATGTATTTTTGAAGTGTTCCATATTTTTGCATAGAATTTTTATATTTGAGCTTTATTTCCTGTTAAAATTCTTCATCAAATCTCAATATAGATATTCCATAATGTGATTTTAGTCTGAGCTCTTGTCTCTGAGTATTTGGCATGATTGGTTTTATTTTAAGGAGATTATGGTGATTACATTTAAAGTCTTTGATTCACTGGCACCTAATAGAACAGTTAAGACTAAAATCTATTAATATAGAGTGTTCATTCCTTAGATGCTGATTTTATTATCATCTGGAGTGCAGTGTAATGTTTAGATTAAAGTGTAGCTTTGTTGAAAATAACAGTTTCAAATGAAACCACTTTTTCCTGGGCGTTTAGTTAAAGGCATCCGTGCCTTTGGGTGCATCCTGGGTAGTGGAGACGACAGGGATTTGCTTCTTGATAGGTAACTGGTCTGGCATCTGCTCCTGATCTTTGACTGTCATAGCATTAACACTGGCGTTCAGTGGAATAGTGGGCTTAGTTTGGAAAACGCCTTATCCACATGGTGCTTCGTGTTGGGCAGGGTGAGTGCTTAGGAGGGGGCAAAGCCCACTCAGGGACAGCTGAGGCTGGGCATTGCCATTTAGTCTTGCCTTTCCCTGGCCGTTTGGTGTCGACCTTTCGGCATGTTAGTACAAATGCTCCTAGATCGAGATGCCCTGGGGTATAATCGCGTGTGAGTCGTGACACTTTGATGTCAAACGGTGTCTTGGTAGGTCTGAATCTGATAGGTTTGTGTGTGTGAAAGGCAAAGAAGGGGGAAATTTTTCTAATCTTGGTTTTAATATCGATACTTCAATGGAAACACTGTGCCTATTTTATTCTGTGGCTGGTCTTCGTCTTTTCTGGAGCATATTGCAACCTTTCCCCGTTTTTATATGTGTGATTTTCAACTCGGTATCTTCATTGCCGTGGACTCTGGTGCTGCTAGAGTAACTATTGACTTTAAGCTGCTGGGGTTTTTATGGGGGGGTTTCCCCAAAAACATCTCCTTTCCCTTTCTCTTTCTCCAGTTCTGGATCCTGTGGGAGGGGAGGGGTTCTTGATGAGATGACCCCGGCTGGGTAGATGGGCTGTTTGCTCCAACCCCTAGTTATGCATGTGAGACCCCTCAGGCCTGCTCCTTTAAGCTTAATCCTCTAAATTCTTTGTCTTGTAGGAAGATGACGATTCAGAGACTGAAAAACCTGAGGCTGATGACCCAAAGGTATTTGGTGTTCGCTGTGGCGGGGTGGCTGGATGCTAACAAGGCGTTTCACCTTATTGGCTCAGTTCACATGTCTGGTCGAGATCTGTCCCACTAACACAGTGTGGCCATAGGGACATTATCTGGGATAAAACCAAGTTTGTATGTAAAGAACCTGGGGCCCACCCAGGAATGAATAAGTCTCGAGGCAGATTAGATTGTGCCATATTCCTAGACTAGAAAAGCGAGAGGCCTGTCTGGGTCCAACAACCCCCTCTGCCTCCCAGGTGGGGCTCACTACTCCTACAGGTTGGTAAGATGTGGGAATATTTCTGAATCAGGAGGGCATAGGAGCTGCCTTGCATACTCAGAATTCTCTTTAGCCTTCTAAAAGTGAAGGAGGGCTATACAAGGGTCAAACTGAACTGAGGCTTTGTCTCAGCTCTTGGGGATGTTGAACCTAATTCCCTTTTTCCCAGTGGTATGTCTTCCACTCTTTAGCAAGCCATGCAGAATGGGCTTTTTTGAAACAACATAACCATTTTGTCTCATTGGTCCATCCTAGTAGCAGCTGTGAGAATCCCTGTCACCCTCCTTAATGTCCCCATTGTGATGATGGTTAAACTGCTGTGCACTGAGCGTTAGAGACACCTGCAGGGCCAGTAGTGGCATGGTAGTGAAGGCGGCTGGATCCCACATGGCCCGGTGCACCTTTTGAGTCTAGGACCAGTGGCTTGAAAATCACGCTGAGCATGTGTGTCTGTGTATGCCCTGAATCCCGGAAGGACACAGAAAAGAAGGGATAGAGAAGAAAACCCCAAGGCTGGTGTTTTCTCACGTTCTCTTTCTCAGCTCTCTGCTGCCAGTGCACACACCCTCTAGCAATATTTTTTTAAATGAGAGAGAAAAGAAGAAAGAGAAAGAAACATACCTGTGAAGTCTTTCTTTTTTTAATTGGTAGAAGGTGCAGTGCTCAAGAGAGACAGACAAGTGAGAAGAAGGCACTGCCCTCCATGGGACCTGGTCATGCCTCAACCCCTTCCCCTCCGTATCTTTATCCTGTTGGGATTTGGCACCTGTACACAAGAGCTGGTGTGGTTGACAAGACACCAGAGTCAGTGTTCTAACTAGCCAGTGGAGTGTGATCTGGCACTCTTAACCACTAGGCCTCAGGGCTGGCCTGAGGAATCACTTATTTATTTATTTATTTTGAGAGCTTTTTGCTATAGGGCGAGTACACTTACTAGAAAGATACAGAGAGACAGAAAGCGAGAAATCACCCCCCAGGGGGGATGGCCACGCCACAGTCCCTTCTCTTCCATTCTCCTCTCAGGATCTTGGGTACGCACGCAAGTGCGCCCAGACGTGAGTTTAAGCCACCGGGTCTGGGACTTGAACCGTGGTCGACTGCATGGGAGTCTAGCAAAATAGCCATTACACTAACTGCTGGTCCCCTGAGGAATCATTCTTTACAAAAGAAACTCTTAACTTTTTTTTTTTTTTAATTTGCCAGAGAGTACAAGTGCTTACCAGAAAGAGAAAAAGAGAGAAAAAGCACTGCCCCCCCACACATTCAATAGGATGGCTTCACCACAGTTTCCTCTGTTCTTTGGGTTTTTTATCTATGTAATTTTTTTTAGAAAGAGATTTTTGCTATAGTGCATGTGCGCTCACTGGAGATACAGAGTGACAGAAAGCAAGAAATCACGCCCCAGAGAGGATTGCCGCACTGCAGTTCCTTCTCTAGTCCCCTCTCAAGATCTTGGACATAGTGGCCAACGCGTGCACACATTTGGTGTGAAGTTTTTTTCTTTTTCTTTTTCTTTTTTTTTCCTTTTTTCTTTTTTTTTTTAGGGAGGTTTTTGCTATAGGGCATGTGCGCTCGCCAGAAAGAGATACAGAAAATGAGAAATCATCTTCCGGGGGGATGGCCACACTGCAATCCCTCCTCCTCCATTCTCCTCTCGGGATCTTGGGCACACATGCACATGCGCCCGGTGTGAGTTTAAGCCACTGGATCCGGGACTCGAACCACGGACAACTACATGGGAGCCCAGCAACATAGTCATTACACCAACCTCTGGTCCCTGCCTTCAGTGAGTTTTAAGCCACTGGGTCCAGATCTTGAACCGTGGTCAACTACTCGGGAGTCCAGAGATGTAACTATTATGCCATCTGCTGGTCCCTCTCCATTGGAATTTTGAACACACAGTCGCAGGTGCCTAGTGTGCTTTTTAAGCCACCCGGGTCTAGGAAGCCTTCCTCCCCCCAGGCGGGATGGCCACAATACAATCTCTTTTTCTCCTTTCTTCTGTAGGGAATTTGGGCACACATGCACATGTGCCTGGCATGGTTTCTTTTCTTTTTTAAAAAAATTATTTTATTTCATTTATTATTATTATTATTATTATCTAATTGGCTATAGGTCAAGTGTGTACACCAGATATAGACAGAGAGAGAGAGAAAGTGAGAAACCAAGCCACCAAGTCCAGGACTTGAATCGGGGTCTGCCACATGGGAGCCCAGTGACTTAACCACCATGCCACTTGCTGGCCCTGCACCTGGTGTGTTTTCAAGCCACTGGACTCGAACCACTTAGCTGGCCATGTGTGATCTAGCCACCTTAACTCACATCACTTACTGGCCCTATTTTATTTTTTCAAAAAGAAAGGCTAATTCTGTTCCTTAAGCCTGGGGAATAGGGACCAAGTTGTATAATTAAACATTACTGTGTAACCAGCTGAGTTCTTTAAGCTGACCTAGTGGAGTTTAGGAAAATTACGCCCAGTTATCTAAAACTACTCTATCCAGACATAGTTGGGCTGTTGGAAAAGTCATGATGCATTTTTGCACAGAAAAACAAGATACATCGTGACTTTTCTGACGACCGAGTAGTGTGAGCTGTTCTGCGTTTGTACTGGTTTTGTGATTAGATGGAACTGTGTACAACCCTTGAAATAAGTCCATGAAAGGCTGGGTGATGCAGGTAAGGACATGCTTTATCAAGAAAGCAAGCTTTGGCACCAGCATGCAGAGAAAGAAACATGAACCCTGGAATATAAATACAAACTCTTCTGTGCTGAGTGAAGAACTCAGACCCGAGAGCTCATCTTAGAGGTACTGGCAGGAGGACATTGGGAAGGCCTGTGGCCTAGGTTGGAGATGTCCCAATTCTTGGGCCTGCAGAAAGAAAGCAATCAGAAGTGTTAGTGTTTTGGTATCAGCATTTGGGGGTGTTTCAGGCCTTAGAGCCTGTGAGTAAAACAACCCCAGAGGAGCTGGCAGGCTGTGTGGGGAGGAGGGTTTGTGGCCTGAGCCTTTCTGTGTACAGTGGCAACCTTTACTGAGGGCAGGCAGGCCTTCTGGGAAGATGGTTTGGAAGGCAGGGAGCATGCCCTCAACTGTTACCCCTTCTAGAGCACCGTGATTGAGGCAGTAAGTCCTCGGGAGTGGTATGCCAAATGGCCACAGGACAGACAAAAGACAATTGCTCTCTGTCTGGGGGCAGTCAGTAAAGAACACAAAAAGCAAACAAAACAACCAAAAGGCAAATATTGCAAATGTGTCTTTGTGCTCAGCCTCTCTTTTCTTTCCTTTTTTTTTAAGAGAGGTTTTTGCTATAGGGTGCATGTGCTCACCAGAAAGCAAGAAATCACCTGCTGGGGGGAGGGCCACACTGCAGTCCCTTCTCCTCCATTCTCCTCTTGGGATCTTGGGTATGCATGTACATGTGCCCTGCATGAGTTTAAGCCACCGGGTCTGGGACTCAAATTATGGTTGACCACATGGAAGTCTAGCGACATAGCCATTATGCTAACTGCTGGTCCCTCAGCCTCTCTTTTCTTAATTCCACATTGAGATTGGAAAGACCTGTTGCTTATACTTGCTTCTCAGCTAAATGCTTTCCTCTGCCTTGTTCTGTTACTGGCATTTCACGTCTTATTGTGGAAAGTTTTCATGAAACAATTTTTGTTTCTGTTGGGGAATGCCCAGAAGTCAGAACACAAAATCCTGTTGTCAGAGTAAGATGACTTTAGCTTTTCTGAAGGGTGATTGCAGAGGGTTGAGACAGAGTTGCTAGCCTAGATGTCCTCTCACCCCCGTGACTGCCATAGCCCCACCTGGGAGAGTCCTCGTGGCATCTGCGAGGACTAGAAACAGGCCCCCGTGAGAGTCTCTATGATATCTTCATCCTGGCCCTGGCTTCCCTCTTCCTGAGTTTGTATCAGGCCTTTCCTGGTGGTAGCCTGATCCTCACACCTAAAAGTTTTCTGGTATGTTTAAGTTTTAACTACATTTAACAGTAAGGTCTGTATGCTAAGCCCTTAATTTTAAATATTTCTGCCTTAGATATATGAAGTTTTTAATAATAGGATATGTTAACGGGGGATGAATCTTTGTTAAATGTATCAGTATTTTTTGTTAGCAAATGGATTGCTGTTATAATTCTGTTTCCCACTAGATGGTATTCTCCTTTCTGTCGTATTTTGGCTTTTTTTTTTTTTTTTTAAGAGTTTTTTTTTTCTGGGGTTGGCAAGTGGTGTGGTGGTTAAGGGCACTGGACTCCCATATGGCCAACTGCAGTTCAAGTCCTGGACCTGGTGGCTTGCTTTCTCACTTTCTTTCTCTTTCTCTCTCTAACTCTGTTTCTCTCAAATTAAAATAAATAAGTGAATAAATGAAGTTAAATAAAATAGTTCTTAAAAAATAAAATACTTCCTTCGTAAATGAAGAAAAAAAGAGGGGGACCAGCAGTTAGCGTAATGGCTATGTCGCTGAACTCCCACGTAGTCGACCGCAGTTCGCATCCTGGACCCAGTGGCTTAAAACTCACGCCGGGAGCGTGTGCGTGCGTGCCCAAGATCCCAACAGGAGAATGGAGGAGAAGGGATTGCGGCGTTGCCATCCCCCCTGGGGGGTGATTTCTTGCTTTCTGTCTCTATGTCTCTCTCTGTCTGGCGAGCGCATGCACCCTATAGCAAAAACCTCTCAAAAAAAAAAAGAGAGAGAGATTTTTTGCTATAAGGCAGAAGCACTCGCTGGATCGACAGAGAGACAGCAAGAAATCACCCCCCCTTCCCCCACCGGGGATTGGCCATGCCGCATTCCCTTCTCCTCCTTTCTCCTCTCTGGATATTGGGCACACACACACAGGCCCAGTGTGAGTTTCAAGCCTCTGGGTTCGGGACTCGAACCGTGGTAACCATTATGCCATCTGCTGGTACCCCTTATTTATTTTTTTTCTTTTAATTTGTGAGAGGGCATGTGCAAGATAGAGAGGGAAAGCAGCCTCCCTACTCCATCTCCCCCCTGGGGAATGAGCACACAGCACTTCCTCCTCCTCTCCCTCTGGGATTATGTGGACACATGTTTTGGCTCCCCATGTGGGTTTTCTTTTTTCAAGGGCTGGATTTAGGACTCAAACCACAGTTAGCCATGTGAGATGCAGCCACTTCAGCCACCAGGCTGCAAATCGGCCTGTATATTGGCATTTTAAGGCACGTCCACTCACCAGAAAGAGAGAGAGAGACAAAAAGCAAGAAATCACCCCCCAGGGGGGATGGCCACACCGCAATCCCTTCTCCATTCTCCTCTCGGGATCTTGGGCACACATGCACACATGCCTGGCGTGAGTTTTAAGCCACGGGTCAGGGACTCAAACCGTAGTCAACTACAGGGGAGTCCAGCGACATAGCCATTACGCTAACAGCTGGTCCCAACACTTTGGTTTCTTAACACAAAAATTGAGGAGTTCTGGGGCCAGCAGGTGGTGCTAGACTCTCACGTGGCAGACTGCAGTTGGAGTCCTGGACCTGGTGGCTTGAAAAATCACACTGGGCATGTGTGCCCAAAATCCCAGAAGGAAAATGGAGAAAGGAATGGGACATGAATCCCCCCGGGGGCGATTCCCCACTTTCCATTTCTGTCTCTCTACTTCATGAGTGCACACCCTATAACAAAAGCCTAAAAAAAAAATTGAGGACCCCAAAAAACTGTTATTTTATCTATTGATATCACTGTCTTAGAAGATAAAACTAAATTTCAAGTTATTATTTTAAGTTTATTTTTACTTTTAAAAACTGCCTTGCTGTTTTTAAAATAAAATAAATATACTTTATTTTGCCCTTATCTATTTGAATTTTCTCTTCATTTTATTTTTGCCAGAGGGCACATATGCTCACTGGAAAGAGAAAGAGGAGTGAGAGAGTGTGAGTGAGCAAAAGAGAAAGCACCCCCCAACCCAGTGGTCACACCACAATCCCTTCTCCTCCATTTCTCCCTCCTTTTGGGATTTTGAGCATGCATGCATGCACACATACCTGTTGTGTTTTTCAGGTCTCTGGATCTGGGACTTGAACCACACAGTCAGCCATGTGGAATCCAGCCACCCAGCCCGATATTTTCTTCTTTTTATTTTTTTTTTAAAGAGTTGTTTTATTTAACTTTATTTACTTATTTGAATTTGACCAGAGAGGGACAGAGCAACAGAGAGGGGAAGTGAGAAAGCAAGCTGCTGGGTCCAGGACTCGAACTAGGGTTGGCCATATGGGAGTCCAACACCCTTAACCACCATGCCACCTGTTGGCCCTGATATTTTCTATCTTGGAAATTAAAACTGAGAAAGTTTAAAAATGTTTATTTTTAAATCACAGCATTAACCCCATTATATATGAACATAAATCAATTTTTGTGGAAAATAAATATTTCCCAAAAAGCAGAATGGTGTTGGTTTACCATCTTACAAACATTTTAATGTTTGACTTATAGAAGACAGCTCAGTTCTCACAACTGCTTCTCTATTCAGTCCATTGCAATGTCGATTGAAGTGTTGAAGTTTTGGTGGAAGTATTAGAAGAAAATCTCGCTTCCCACAAATAGGTTGTTGGAAAAGGGAGATTTTTTAAAAATTATTATTTTTATTTTTATTTAACCAGAGAAAGACAGAGTGTGAGAGAGGAAAAGTGAGGAAGCAAGCTACTAGGTCCAGACTCGCACCATGGTTAGCCATGTGGAAGTCCAGCACCCTTAACCACCATGCCACTTGCTGGCCCCTAGGAGATGGTTTTCAATAGCCCTTTATAGCATCAAGATTCAAAAAATAGTTTCCTATAGTTATTAGGTTGTTGGAAAAGTCATAAAGTATTTTTTCTGTTTTTCTATGCAAAAATGCTCATGACTTTTCCAGCAACCCAGTAATTGCAACACGGAATGTGACCGTGTTGGTGAACTTTTTGTTGTCTGCTTCACTAAAATCCAGTGGTCTGTTTTGTACTTTTTATTTTTTTTAATATATATTTATTTATATGTTGTGATTTAAGGGAAAAAAAAAGAATTGTTTTATTTAAATTTATTTATTTGTTTGTTTCAATTTGACCAGAGAGGACAGAGTGAGAGAGAGAAAGAGAGAGAGAGAGAGCAAGAAAGCAAGCGGCCAGGTTCGGGACTCAAACCTTGGTCAGCCATGTGGGAGTCCAGTGCCCTTAGCCACTACACCACCTGCCAGTCCCTATGTTGTGATTTTCAAGCCGCCAGACACTAGCCATGGTCAGCCATGTGGGAATCCAGTGCCTTAACTACCGCGTCACCTGCTGGTTCCTTTCTTGCACTGTGAGTGAATCTTTTACTCATGCATGATTGTACATTGTCAGGCACTGGTGATGTGAAAAATGTTGGTTTACTGACTTAGGCAGATCTAAATGTTGACACATTTGGTTCTATAATAACAAAAATCACATTTATTAGTGACATAAAAGTATTGGAAAGTTGTCATGCTCATAGTGGGGAGCACACGTTTTCCAAGGCTATGGTAATTTTTGCTCAAAAGCTTGATTTCTATCATCACCAATAACTAACTACTTACTATCATTTCCTTGAAGTGCCAGGCTTCATGGAGAAAAGGCTGGTTCAGCTTACAGCTCATCACGCGTGCATTCCCGAGACAGCCATCTCTGGTACGCAATAGCGTGTCTATGCATGGTGCATACCTCTTGTTTCATCACACAGAATGTTAAAACAGTTGTATTCAAGGGCCAAAATGTAATGAAATTAATCTGTTTTACTGTTTTGTCAATAACTTTTTTTTTTTTTTAATGAAAGAGAGTGGGTGTTTGAGCAGGGAGGGAGGGAGGAGGAGGAGTTGCGGGAGAAAGAGATCCTTTTCAGGGTCTTAACATGCAGTGATCCTCCTGCCCCAGCCTCTCAGCCAGCTAGGGCCACTGTGCCCAGCCTGTTTAGATTGGGCAGAGTCCTGAACCCAGGCCTTTCATGTGACATTAGCCACTTACTCACCTACTTGTACCACCCCCACTGGGCCTGCCAAGGATGTTCTTAAGTGAAATGAACTTATTTAAAGTAGACGGGACACACAGTGACCACTGCTGCAGTTCAATCAGCCAGTCAGCAGTTGAGCCACTGTTGTTGGTGCAAATGTCAGCACAGTGAAAAAGGCAAGTAAGGGCTATTAACGGTAAGCCCAGGGGTCTGCAGACCAACCTAAAAACCAATATTCTCAAACAGAAGAGGGATTAAAAGTCTGAGAACTGTGTATATTGCTCTCCAAAGGTCCCTTAGGTTGTCAGCCTTTCTGGAGCCTTGGGCTGCACTCAGCGGTAGAGTGTGCAGAATAAGGTGCTGCAGCCCAGCACGGTGAGAAGCAGCTCTGGGAGCAGACCCAAGTTTGAATCCCAGCTCTGCCTTAGGAGGTCCTTAACCTCAGTTTCCCTATCTGGAAAATAGGGGCCATAATAAAATCTGTCTCACTGTTTTATGGAGATTAACTACATAAAAGGAGAGCACTTGACTTAATTGCCCCTGGTGTGTTGTGTTCCCTAGCATTAACTACAGCAGCCCCTGCCGCCAGTGCCCCCACCCCCACTTCCTTGGACATACCAAGACATTGACCTGTTCTGAAGTGGCAACTTCCATGGTTCCAACTGAGTGGGCTCAAAGAGAGCGGTCATATAGGTGAGGGGACTTAAACCCATGTCGTCATGTGAGGAGAGAAGTTAAAGGAGCTAAGAGAGAGAAGACTTGAAAAGAGCTGGAGTTACACTATCGTGTCTGGATCTAGAAGGGAAAGGTTGGCAGCCAGCTGCAGAGCTTGTAGCATTGCCTAGAACCACCGGAAGTTGTTTCCCTTCAGCCAAAATGTAATGAAATTAATCTGTTTTACTGTTTTGTCAATAACTTTTTTTTTTTTTTAATGAAAGAGAGTGGGTGTTTGAGCAGGGAGGGAGGGAGGAGGAGGAGTTGCGGGAGAAAGAGATCCTTTTCAGGGTCTTAACATGCAGTGATCCTCCTGCCCCAGCCTCTCAGCCAGCTAGGGCCACTGTGCCCAGCCTGTTTAGATTGGGCAGAGTCCTGAACCCAGGCCTTTCATGTGACATTAGCCACTTACTCACCTACTTGTACCACCCCCACTGGGCCTGCCAAGGATGTTCTTAAGTGAAATGAACTTATTTAAAGTAGACGGGACACACAGTGACCACTGCTGCAGTTCAATCAGCCAGTCAGCAGTTGAGCCACTGTTGTTGGTGCAAATGTCAGCACAGTGAAAAAGGCAAGTAAGGGCTATTAACGGTAAGCCCAGGGGTCTGCAGACCAACCTAAAAACCAATATTCTCAAACAGAAGAGGGATTAAAAGTCTGAGAACTGTGTATATTGCTCTCCAAAGGTCCCTTAGGTTGTCAGCCTTTCTGGAGCCTTGGGCTGCACTCAGCGGTAGAGTGTGCAGAATAAGGTGCTGCAGCCCAGCACGGTGAGAAGCAGCTCTGGGAGCAGACCCAAGTTTGAATCCCAGCTCTGCCTTAGGAGGTCCTTAACCTCAGTTTCCCTATCTGGAAAATAGGGGCCATAATAAAATCTGTCTCACTGTTTTATGGAGATTAACTACATAAAAGGAGAGCACTTGACTTAATTGCCCCTGGTGTGTTGTGTTCCCTAGCATTAACTACAGCAGCCCCTGCCGCCAGTGCCCCCACCCCCACTTCCTTGGACATACCAAGACATTGACCTGTTCTGAAGTGGCAACTTCCATGGTTCCAACTGAGTGGGCTCAAAGAGAGCGGTCATATAGGTGAGGGGACTTAAACCCATGTCGTCATGTGAGGAGAGAAGTTAAAGGGGCGAAGAGAGAGAAGACTTGAAAAGAGCTGGAGTTACACTATCGTGTCTGGATCTAGAAGGGAAAGGGTTGGCAGCCAGCTGCAGAGCTTGTAGCATTGCCTAGAACCACCGGAAGTTGTTTCCCTTCATAACTTTTTGTCATCTCTAGCCAAAAGTGGGTTGAGCTGCTTCTCAAGGCGGTGAGCTTAGCTCCGTTTCTGGAAGTTTTCTGGACAAGTTTTTAAGAGTCGTTTTTCAGGGGCTAGCAGGTGGCATGGTGGTTAAGTCACTGGACTTCCTACTTGGCTGACTGTGGTTCAAGTCCTGGAAATTTGCTTTCTCACTTTCTCTCCCTCTTCCTGGTGAGCGCACATGCCTTACAGCAAATAAATAATAATAACAATAGTAAATAAAATATTTTTTAAAAATAATTATTTAGGGACCAGCAGATGGCATGATAGTTACATCACTGGATTCCCATTTAGTTGACTATGATTCGAATCCCAGACCCGGCAGCTTAAAACTCAGCAGGATGTGTGCCCAAAATCCCGGGAGGAGGATGTAGGCGAAGGGATGGCAGCATGGCCGTTCCCTCTGGGGGGTAGTTTTTTTTTTTGCTTTCTGTCTCTCTGGGGAGCACACATGCCCTGTACCAAAAATCTCTCTTTTAAAAAAAAATTACTTAATTTAATTTTATTTATCATTCTTTTTTTGCTTAGTTTGACCAGAGAGAGAGAGAAAGGGAAAGTGAGAAAGCAATCCACCAGGTCTGGGACTTGAACTGCGGTTGGCCATGTGGGAGTCCAGTACCTTAACTACCATGCCACCTGTCAGCCCGAAACTTAACTACCATGCCACTTTTCAGCCCGAAATTAAATCATTCCTTTTTTTAAAAAAAAAAAACTTTTTCCATGAATTTCCTAAAAGTTCATGGGTTAATTGGGTTGTACCAAACCCCCAGGGAATTCCCTGGGAGCCTCGTAGGGAAGTAGTTGGACATGTGGATGAATGTGCTCTGTTTATCTGTTGACTGCAGATAGAGAGACTGTGGAAATGGCCCTCCTTTGTATTACACTGGTGTTTAGAGTTACCCGAGGGTGTGAGGTCCCTTATTTGGGAGTCTGAATTGGAAGTGATAGCCACAGGCCCACCTGTGCAGGGACTTTTGTGCCCCAGCTGTCAGGGCTCGGACTCTTCAGGTGCCGAGTGGTCCTGAACTGGAGAAGTGGTCCTGAACAGGGAGAAGGCCGAGAGTGCTAGGGCACTGAGTGCTCCCCACTGCTGTTCCTGGCCTTGCCTGCAGTTTCTGGTCTTAGCTCTGGACAAGCAGCCCGACCTGTGTTCTGATTACTCTACAGAAGGTGGCACTGCTGTCTAGACTAAGTCGGGCTGGAGGCAACGTGCCCCAGCCAGCTCCTCACCAGGGGAAAGAGGTGCCTGGTGTCTTGAGCGCTTCCTCCCTGAATCTACCCTTGGCATGTGAGCTTCCCTTTTTGCCTCTCTCCTTTGTCCTGTGTTTTACCTCGGTTGCCCTGGAACATTTTCCCTTGTTTATTTTTTTCTCCACTCCTACGGTTCCTGTGGATGAAGGTATTTCCACTCACTTGCTGTCTCGGACACACCCTTCCTTTGAAAACAAGCATGGGGATTGATGACCCGGAGCAAGAAGGATGGAGCAGCCTGTTGCCAGCTCGCTGGGAGGGGCTGGGGTTACTGGCCTCCCCGAGCAGTGGTGGTCCAGCCTCTGAGCTAGGAAGGGACTCCTCCTGGCCAAGGAGCACACATCTGTGAAAACAGAACAGTGTCTCCGGGTTGAGGAGGTGGCTTTGAGCGGGGGAAAGTTTGTTCTAGCATTTTTTTAAAAGGTGTGTTTAACTCCCATGAAAGTTATAGACATATTTCCCACAATTTTAGAGCAAAGAAGTGGTCAGCCATGTGGGAATCCAGTGCCTTAACTACCGCGTCACCTGCTGGTTCCTTTCTTGCACTGTGAGTGAATCTTTTACTCATGCATGATTGTACATTGTCAGGCACTGGTGATGTGAAAAATGTTGGTTTACTGACTTAGGCAGATCTAAATGTTGACACATTTGGTTCTATAATAACAAAAATCACATTTATTAGTGACATAAAAGTATTGGAAAGTTGTCATGCTCATAGTGGGGAGCACACGTTTTCCAAGGCTATGGTAATTTTTGCTCAAAAGCTTGATTTCTATCATCACCAATAACTAACTACTTACTATCATTTCCTTGAAGTGCCAGGCTTCATGGAGAAAAGGCTGGTTCAGCTTACAGCTCATCACGCGTGCATTCCCGAGACAGCCATCTCTGGTACGCAATAGCGTGTCTATGCATGGTGCATACCTCTTGTTTCATCACACAGAATGTTAAAACAGTTGTATTCAAGGGCCAAAATGTAATGAAATTAATCTGTTTTACTGTTTTGTCAATAACTTTTTTTTTTTTTTAATGAAAGAGAGTGGGTGTTTGAGCAGGGAGGGAGGGAGGAGGAGGAGTTGCGGGAGAAAGAGATCCTTTTCAGGGTCTTAACATGCAGTGATCCTCCTGCCCCAGCCTCTCAGCCAGCTAGGGCCACTGTGCCCAGCCTGTTTAGATTGGGCAGAGTCCTGAACCCAGGCCTTTCATGTGACATTAGCCACTTACTCACCTACTTGTACCACCCCCACTGGGCCTGCCAAGGATGTTCTTAAGTGAAATGAACTTATTTAAAGTAGACGGGACACACAGTGACCACTGCTGCAGTTCAATCAGCCAGTCAGCAGTTGAGCCACTGTTGTTGGTGCAAATGTCAGCACAGTGAAAAAGGCAAGTAAGGGCTATTAACGGTAAGCCCAGGGGTCTGCAGACCAACCTAAAAACCAATATTCTCAAACAGAAGAGGGATTAAAAGTCTGAGAACTGTGTATATTGCTCTCCAAAGGTCCCTTAGGTTGTCAGCCTTTCTGGAGCCTTGGGCTGCACTCAGCGGTAGAGTGTGCAGAATAAGGTGCTGCAGCCCAGCACGGTGAGAAGCAGCTCTGGGAGCAGACCCAAGTTTGAATCCCAGCTCTGCCTTAGGAGGTCCTTAACCTCAGTTTCCCTATCTGGAAAATAGGGGCCATAATAAAATCTGTCTCACTGTTTTATGGAGATTAACTACATAAAAGGAGAGCACTTGACTTAATTGCCCCTGGTGTGTTGTGTTCCCTAGCATTAACTACAGCAGCCCCTGCCGCCAGTGCCCCCACCCCCACTTCCTTGGACATACCAAGACATTGACCTGTTCTGAAGTGGCAACTTCCATGGTTCCAACTGAGTGGGCTCAAAGAGAGCGGTCATATAGGTGAGGGGACTTAAACCCATGTCGTCATGTGAGGAGAGAAGTTAAAGGAGCTAAGAGAGAGAAGACTTGAAAAGAGCTGGAGTTACACTATCGTGTCTGGATCTAGAAGGGAAAGGTTGGCAGCCAGCTGCAGAGCTTGTAGCATTGCCTAGAACCACCGGAAGTTGTTTCCCTTCATAACTTT
Source organism: Tupaia belangeri chinensis (assembly GCF_000334495.1). Classification (NCBI taxonomy): domain Eukaryota; kingdom Metazoa; phylum Chordata; class Mammalia; order Scandentia; family Tupaiidae; genus Tupaia; species Tupaia belangeri. The sequence goes on along the minus strand of NW_006159630.1, from coordinate 6,303,601 downwards.
TTGTCATCTCTAGCCAAAAGTGGGTTGAGCTGCTTCTCAAGGCGGTGAGCTTAGCTCCGTTTCTGGAAGTTTTCTGGACAAGTTTTTAAGAGTCGTTTTTCAGGGGCTAGCAGGTGGCATGGTGGTTAAGTCACTGGACTTCCTACTTGGCTGACTGTGGTTCAAGTCCTGGAAATTTGCTTTCTCACTTTCTCTCCCTCTTCCTGGTGAGCGCACATGCCTTACAGCAAATAAATAATAATAACAATAGTAAATAAAATATTTTTTAAAAATAATTATTTAGGGACCAGCAGATGGCATGATAGTTACATCACTGGATTCCCATTTAGTTGACTATGATTCGAATCCCAGACCCGGCAGCTTAAAACTCAGCAGGATGTGTGCCCAAAATCCCGGGAGGAGGATGTAGGCGAAGGGATGGCAGCATGGCCGTTCCCTCTGGGGGGTAGTTTTTTTTTTTGCTTTCTGTCTCTCTGGGGAGCACACATGCCCTGTACCAAAAATCTCTCTTTTAAAAAAAAATTACTTAATTTAATTTTATTTATCATTCTTTTTTTGCTTAGTTTGACCAGAGAGAGAGAGAAAGGGAAAGTGAGAAAGCAATCCACCAGGTCTGGGACTTGAACTGCGGTTGGCCATGTGGGAGTCCAGTACCTTAACTACCATGCCACCTGTCAGCCCGAAATTAAATCATTCCTTTTTTTAAAAAAAAAAAACTTTTTCCATGAATTTCCTAAAAGTTCATGGGTTAATTGGGTTGTACCAAACCCCCAGGGAATTCCCTGGGAGCCTCGTAGGGAAGTAGTTGGACATGTGGATGAATGTGCTCTGTTTATCTGTTGACTGCAGATAGAGAGACTGTGGAAATGGCCCTCCTTTGTATTACACTGGTGTTTAGAGTTACCCGAGGGTGTGAGGTCCCTTATTTGGGAGTCTGAATTGGAAGTGATAGCCACAGGCCCACCTGTGCAGGGACTTTTGTGCCCCAGCTGTCAGGGCTCGGACTCTTCAGGTGCCGAGTGGTCCTGAACTGGAGAAGTGGTCCTGAACAGGGAGAAGGCCGAGAGTGCTAGGGCACTGAGTGCTCCCCACTGCTGTTCCTGGCCTTGCCTGCAGTTTCTGGTCTTAGCTCTGGACAAGCAGCCCGACCTGTGTTCTGATTACTCTACAGAAGGTGGCACTGCTGTCTAGACTAAGTCGGGCTGGAGGCAACGTGCCCCAGCCAGCTCCTCACCAGGGGAAAGAGGTGCCTGGTGTCTTGAGCGCTTCCTCCCTGAATCTACCCTTGGCATGTGAGCTTCCCTTTTTGCCTCTCTCCTTTGTCCTGTGTTTTACCTCGGTTGCCCTGGAACATTTTCCCTTGTTTATTTTTTTCTCCACTCCTACGGTTCCTGTGGATGAAGGTATTTCCACTCACTTGCTGTCTCGGACACACCCTTCCTTTGAAAACAAGCATGGGGATTGATGACCCGGAGCAAGAAGGATGGAGCAGCCTGTTGCCAGCTCGCTGGGAGGGGCTGGGGTTACTGGCCTCCCCGAGCAGTGGTGGTCCAGCCTCTGAGCTAGGAAGGGACTCCTCCTGGCCAAGGAGCACACATCTGTGAAAACAGAACAGTGTCTCCGGGTTGAGGAGGTGGCTTTGAGCGGGGGAAAGTTTGTTCTAGCATTTTTTTAAAAGGTGTGTTTAACTCCCATGAAAGTTATAGACATATTTCCCACAATTTTAGAGCAAAGAAGTGCTGAAATGTGGGGTTCACAACCTAGAACCAGCCTCGTGGCCTTGTGTTTGTACCCTGGCTCAGCTTCCTCCAGCGGTGGGACCACAGGCACATACTTAAACTGCACTCGGCTCCACGTGCGGGGCCAGGGCTGTGATGTCCCTGTGACAAGGTGATCGTGACAGCTGAAGGAGAGAGTGTGAGCGTGCCCGTCATGGTCTAAGGTGCACATGGTAGTAGCACCCGGCCCCTCATGCCTCGGTCTTGGAGGTCGGAATTCCCCACATTTTCTCTGCTTACCACCCTTGGTGCCTCGGTAGTTTTTCACTGAGCTTCTAGGCCAAAAGGAATACTTACAGTTCTGCTTCTTACGTAACTAGCCACAAACAGTGCGCATTACCGTCCTCGCAATTCAGCCATCTGTGGGGAAAAAAAATGCCCATTAATTTGTGTGTTACCAACAGGTGGCAACCAATGCTATGTTTCTCAGGAAGTTTAATTTAATTTTTTTAAAGAATTATTTAACTTCTTTCCTTTATTTATTTTAATTTGACCAGAGAGGGACAGAATGAGAGAGAGAGAGAAAGTAAGCCGCCAGGTCTGGGACTTGAACCACAGTTAGCCATGTGGGAGTCCAGCGCCTTTAACCACCGTGCTACCTGCCGACCCCTCTCATAAATTTTTTAAAATACCCTGTGGCTCCTCTGTGAGTCTGCCCTGGTACCCTGGGGTGCCTTGATGCACAGTTTGGGATCGGCAGCACTAGGCTGTCTTAGAGCTCCGTATGGGTGGGGAAGCCCAATATGTGTCCTTACTTACCGACCCCCGGAAGCCTGGCTCAGCCAAGTGAGCGGTTCTCTGCCCTGGAGAGGGACACTTTTTTCCGCTGTGCACGATTAGTCCCTCAGCCTGGGAGAAGGCTCTGTACTGGGCCAAGCGGACTCAGTACTTCCTCCCTCCTCCTCCACAGCTCCTTCCCACCGCCCAGCCTTTGGATATACTAGAATCAAAGGTCTGGGAGAAAATGCCGGGGAGCTCATTTCCTGGGAATTTGTTGTTGACACCTGATTTTTTTTAAAAGAATTATTTTATTTTAGGGGCCGGCAGGTGGTGTGGTGGTTGAGGGACTGGACTCACACATGGCTGACCACCATTCGGGTCCCAGACCTGGCGGCTTCCTCTCACACTCCTTTTCTCTCTCACTGGTCAAAATTGAAGACTAATGATAATAAATAAAATTAAAAGTAAATAAATCGTTAAAAATAGTAATTATTTAATCTTTTTGAAACAGAGATTTTTGCTATAGGGTGCTTGCAATTGCCAGAGAGACAGAGACAGAAAGCAAGAAATCACCCCCTAGGGGGATGGCCATGGCACAATTGCTTCTGCATTCTCAGGATTTTTGGCACGCACACACATGCACCTGGCATGAGTTTAAGCTCCCGGGTCCGGGACTTTAACTGTGATAGACCATGTGGAAGTCCATGCCTTAACCACTGTGCCACCTGCTAGCCCCACTATTATTATTATTATTATTATTTTTGTAATTTGCTACAGGGCACATGCACTCACCAGAGAGAGACAGACAGAAAGTAAGAAAGCAAGCTGCCAGTTCTGGGACTTGAAGCACAGTTGACTGTCTGGAAGTCCAATACCTTTACCACCACACCAGCTTCTGGCCCCTTGACTCCCAATTTCACAAAGAACCCGGAGCGGGACCAATAGGTGCCATGGTGGTTTGCTTTCTCACTTTCCCTCTCTCTTTGTGTCTCTCTCTCTGGTTAAAATAAAATAAACGATCAAATAAATAAAAATAAATACATAAAAAAGAACCAGGAGCCTGCCAGTGCTGGCCTATGGGTGATACTGCGGGTTAGCATTTCATGTTCTTTGTATATAACCACCTAAGTAAAGAGACTCCAGGACTGTACCAGCCTCTGCAGGGTCTTTGCAGGACCTCAGGACTTTCCATTCTGAAAGGAAGATGCTAATGCTTTTCCTGACCAAGCAGCACAGGGTTCTGTTCCTCCTGGCGTTGATGTGGCACGGCATGGCATAGACATAGGCACATGAGTCCTTATGGCCCTGGGAAACAGGCTATTGGTGTGCGTGCCTTCGTAGGTGAGGCACGCCGGGGAGGACCGCCTGAGATCTGGGAGATTTGAGGATGGAGAAGGAGAAGTCTTCTCTTAGACCTTAAAGTTGGACTTTTTCTTTGATGTAGACAAGGTTATATGGTACTGTTTGTCTCATGCTTATTCTTTCTTTTAAGGCTTTGCCATGGAGCACGTGTGCTTGCAGAGAGAGACAGAGGGAAAATGAGAAATCACCTCCCCAGAGGGGATGGCCACACCGCAGTCCCTTCCCCGTTCTCCTCCTGGAACCTTGGACATGGGCACACATGCCCGATGCAATCCTCAATCTGTTGAGTCCAGAACTCAAACTGCGGTCGTCCTTGTGGGGGTCCAGCACTTCACCACACCACCTGCTGGCCCCTCTGGTGCTGACTCTGTCAGGATTTGCAGGTTTCCTGTTATTACTGTTGTCAAGTGATTAACAACAAGATTAGATTTTTCATGAAAGAGAAAAATATCACCTAATTCCCTGAAAAACATTTTTTTTTCTTTTTTTATGTTTGTCTATAATGGCATATGTATATTGTATTTGGTTTTATTTCCACATGTATTGTAAACACCTCAGATGTTGCTAGTCTGCGCAGTTATAATAGCTGTGACAGCAGCATGACACAAGGAAATTCTAAACTAAGTATGTAAGAATTAAATGGCGGGGCCAGCAGGCGGCATGGTAGTTAGAGCATTGGATTCCCACATGGCCAGCCATGGTTCAAGTCACAGACCTGGTGACTTGAAACTCGTGCTGGATAAAATCCCAAGAGGAGAATGGAGGAGAAGGGATTTCAGTGTGGCCATCCCCCGGGGGATGATTTCTCATTTTCTCTATGTCTCTTGGCAAGGGCACACACTCTATGGCAAAAACAAACAAACAAAAAAATGACTATCAAGATTTACTAGCTTTTGGGCCAGCAGGTGTCATGGTGGTTGAGGCGCTGAACTCCCACATGGCTGACCACGGTTGAGTCCCAGACCTGGCGGCTTGCTTTCTCACTTTCTCTCTCAGCTGAGTGCACGTGTCCTATGGCAGATTAAGAAATAATAAGGGCCAGCAGGTGGTGTGGTGGTTAAAGCAGCTGGACTCCTATGTGGCTGACCACGGTTGGGGTTGAGTCCCAGACCTAGCAGCTTGTTTTCGCACTTTCTCTCTGGTGAGTGCATGTGTCCAATGGCAACTTAAAAATAACAATGAGGGCCAGCAGGTGGTTAAGGAAACTGGACTCCCACAGGGCTGATCACAGTTTGAGTCCCAGACCTGGCAGCTTACTTTCTCTCTTTCCTTTTTTCTCTCTCTTATCTCTGGTCAACTTCAAAATAAAATAAAATAGGGGCCGGCAGGTGACATGGTGGTTAAGGATGCTAGACTCCCACATGGCCAACTACAGTTCTAGTCCCAGACCTAGCGGCTTGCTTTCTCACTTTCCCTCTCTCTTGCTCTGTCTCTGTATGGTCAAATTAAAAAATACATATGGGACCAGCAGGTGGCATGGTAGTTAAGATGCTGGAAACTCCCACATGGCAGACCACGGTTCGAGTCCTGGACCTGGAGAGTTGCTTTCTCGCTTCTCTCTCTCTCTGTCTCTCTCTCTCTCTCTCTTTCTCTTTCTCTCTCTCTGTCCCTCTCTGGCCCTCTCTGGCCAAATTAAAATAAGTGAATGAATCAGTAAAATTAAATAAATAATTATTTTTAATGCATAAATAAATAAGTAAAAGTTAAATTTTTAAATAAGTAAAGTAAAATAATGAAAATGAATAAAATTAAATAAAATAATTATTTAAAAGTAATAAAAAATTAATTCTTTTTTCAAAAAGGATTTATCAGCTTCTAGTGGTGATGCAGTTGTCAACACCACCCTTTCTTATCAGCTCCCTCATTGTCATATTTTCTTTAGACATATAAAGCAAATCCAGAGTTAGTATGTGACAGTGGCAAACCCTGAATACAGTTACTGAATAAATGCCACCTTTGCAGCTTCTCTGATGACAGGAAGCATGCTGGGTTCTTTGCTCAGCTCAGAAGAGATAACTCATCCTTTGAAGTCTGAGTTCTCATTGAAAGTCCACATGGTTCACTCAGGAAGGGAGCGAGCTTAGTAGGGCTTGGGATTTGGTAGTGTTTCTTCTGTGAGTCCCCAGGAAGTCTCTAGGCTCAGAACCAAGTAGCAGCACCCCCTGTTTGTGTGATAAAGTCTTCAGACCCACCCTTCCCTCCAGGTCAGCTCAGATGACTCACTGGGGCACTGTGGACTGGAACTGTTCCCCCTGGGTAGTCATAACTAAAGGTAATAAATCCGCTGTCGTCCCCTTAAGTCCGGGAGTTTAGCACCTGCCTTGCTCTGTGGCCTGCCTGGGAGTTATTCCTGAGGAGATTTTTCTTCCTTGGCTCTTCATATTAGCTTACTCAACGATGTAACCAATGACTTAATAGAAGGCATTTTTTGTTTGTAGTCTTTTAGTCTAGAGAGAGGAGGTGAGACGTTCGGAAGCTGTGTAGCTGGGCTTTGGACTTGGGCTTGGGCTTGAATTTCAGCGTCATCACCTACTGGGCAGGCTGCTTCATTGCACTCTACCCGGCTTACGTGTGTCGCAGTGGGAGTCATGTCTGCTTGTGGGGTTGGGGTATTGTGAGACTTGAACAATATGCATTAGCTTCCAGCGAGTTCAGTGTTGAGGGTGTGGCAGGGAGCCCATGAGAGAGGGAGTGGATACTTGTGGTTCCCCTTCTTATTTTTTATCCCACCTGCTCCATCTGTCTCCCATATCCCATGATCCTTTGAGTGCTAATTAAAAGGACAAAAAAATACAACATGACTCATCTGGGGCCAGAGAAGGAAATGGCCCCTGACCGCTGCTGGTTTGTGAGTCGTCCACTCTTCTTTTGGGGACTTACTACGTGTTCTTGGGCTGCTGCAAGCACCCAAACCTACCCAGCGTTTGGCACTCCCCGGCTCTCTGTGTGACCAGTAGCCTGCTTTGGGCTTGTCCTCAGCAGCGCTCGGGTTGCCCTTACAGAAGTGGGAGACATGATGGGGTTTCCAGAAGCTCACGGAGGGCTGTGCGGAGAGAACACACCCTAGGCTGGGATCTAGAGCTCTTCTGGGGTGGGGCTCTCATCTGAGCAGCAGACAGAAGGAGAGACAGAGGGAGGCAGAAGAGGGAGGTCTTGAGGGGAAGAAAGCCCAGCCAGGTGCTTTGTCCTGCCCCCTTCCAAGAAGGCTTCACTGCATCTGAAGCTGAACACTGCCCAGAGAAACTTGGTTGCTGAAGTTGTGATGTCATTCAGAGGGGAAGAGCCATCATTTTTCTCCCTCTGATTCTTCCTCTTGGCTCCATCGCACTGCCAGAGGGGCCTTCTTGACTGCACTTGTTCCAAGTAAACCAAAGCCAAGACTCCCAGAAGCCCCACCTGGCTCCTTGGCGGTTCTGCAGTGGAGAGGGAGCCGCTGCATGCCCAGCCCACCCCCCTCCAAGCTGGGCAAGCCACAACATACCGCCTTCCCTTTGGGGCCAGATGCCGTGGATGGTTAGCTGAGGTGTGGCGGGCCCCTCCCTCCACAGCAGGGACGCATCATCTCTGGAAATTATATGATGCACAAAACTGTCTGTCCTTAGGGATCCAGCACTTCCTACCTTTGTTCCATGTTTTAACCTATGTCCCTTGAAATGCTGCCTTGTAACGTCTGGGTTCTATAGGATTTTGCACATTCGTATTCCTAGCTTTGGAGTAAGTAAAAATTTCCCAAGCTGTGCCTCAGACACTGGTGTTCTTTCTGTCCCTATGGATATTGTCCCCTTGTACCAGGTGAGATGACGGCCAGTTTGCATTTACACCCCTCTGGCTTTCAGATGTCTCAGGTCTCTGCCCCAGATGTAAATGGGACACCACAGCTTGGCTGACCTCTCAGAGGGGACGGTGCTTCTGTATTCAGGGCCATGTAGAGCTGCGTCTCAGACTTCCCTCGGCTGTTGTCAGCCTCACAGAACTATCTCCTTTCCTCTTATCTGCTCCAAGTCCCCTCTTCCAAAAAAAAGAAAAAGAATGTCAACTTACTAGTGTGGAGACACTGTTGTGAGACGCTTTGAAGAAGGAGAGCATGGCTGGCCCCACCACTGAAGGTTTGACTCACATCCTGAGGACTAGACACACCCGACACTGGGGTAGAAAGAGAGTTGGAGTGGCCCTCTCTGACAGTCTTCTACAACTTTAACGAAACGAAAAATCTTCAAGTGTTTTGAATCAAATGTCGATTATACTTGGCATAGACACATAACAAAAATCCCCCTTTGGAAATGGTTCCTGGCCAGAGTTCGATATTGCCAATGAAGCCTGGTTGGTTGCAGCAGGTCCAATGTCCAGAACATGAGTGACCATGTCAAGCCAGGTCTGCTTGTCTTAGCCGAATTTCTCAACTGGAGAAAGAAACTGTTTCTTCTCCACCCCCAACCCCTCATCCCCCCCCC
>NW_006159630.1:6286792-6295088 GCF_000334495.1 Tupaia belangeri chinensis | reverse complement strand
TTGCCAGGGAGGTAAAAAAAGACAGAACAATAAGAAAATCCCCCCCCCTCCACACACACACACACACACACACCGCCTTTCAGTCTGCAAGGCCAGTTCTGGAGCCGCTGGCTTGTCCTGGCAAAGTCTGTTTAACCCTTTCCTGTAGACTCTCCCTTGTTGGGGAAGCTGAGCCTTCCTGTCTAGAGTGGAGGCAATTCCAGTGCATCCAAAGTGGCCCCACCAGCTTCCGCCCATTTTTCTGATAAATCGAGTGTTTCCATCCTCAGGCAGGCCAAGTGCCCATGGCAGTGGCCAGTTCTGGCCAACAGGATGCAACTGAAGGAAATGTTCTGGTGACGGGCTTTCCCCAGGGCCGTCCTGCTGGTGTGGCTGCCATCTGAACCCTGGGGTGGGTGTTCCCATAGAAACAGTGCCCGTGTCCACGGAGCACGCCATGGCCCAACCGTATCTGCCAAAGCAGCAGCATTCGATTCTGGAGCTTGGCGGTATTGGCAGAAGTAATCCAGGATTGCTGCAGTCTTGGCGACCTGAAGTGACTTACTCCTTCTCAGAATGCCTTATTTTGAGTCACTTTAGTGCCACTCCCCTGGGCTTCTGGGTCAGCACACCAGCTGTGTACTGGGAAGAGCAGTTTCATGGGGCTCTTCTGAAAATGATGTGAGATGATTTATTGAAGATTCTTCCCCGAGATCGAGCTTTGTTCATATTTTACCCCTGGTGCTTGGTCCACTGCCTGGCATATAATAAATACCCTGTAAGTTATTTGTGGAATAAATAGACACATTAATTATACAGTAATTCTTTTTGTCTTAGGATTTCCTAAGACAAATTGGGTCCAATGGTTGGGAAGAGGAAGCAGGAAGAAAAGAATTGGGCTTAAATTTTTGTGTAGTTCAGTACTGGTGCTCCTTTCACACCTTCTTGTCTGCTCTTTCATTGAGTCTGGCCCCTGCATTAGCCTCTTCTCTGCTGCTTCTCTAACATCCTCAGTGACACCCCTCACGTTGGAACAGCCTCGGAGTCGGGTTAAAGCTGTGCAGCTTGGCGCCGGCAGGTGGCGTGGTGGTTAAGGGCACTGGAAACAGTGCAGCTGAGGGCACTTAGGAAACCCTACACTGGACTGGAGGAAAACTGGCCGTGGCGGTTAGAAAGAAGTGTCTGGGGACCAGCAGGTGGCGTAATGGTTATGTCTCTGGACTCCCATGTAGGTGACCGCAGTTCAGGACCTGGGCCCAGTGGCTTAAAACTCACACCAGAGATGTGTGCGTGCATACCCAAAGATTCAAGAGGTGACAGAACGAGAAGGGATTGAGGCATGGCCGTCTCTCTTGGGGGGTGATTTCTCCCTTTCTGTTTCTCATCGTCTCTTTGGTGAGCATACGCTCCCTATAGCAAAAATTTCTCTTAAAAAGGAGAGTGTCAGTGCTTGTGTGTGTGAGAGAAGTCAGGTACTACCACTCCAGGTGGTCAGTTTGTCCTCACCGTCCAGATGGGCAGGAAGGTAGAGGATGGCTGTCCCCAGCTGCGGGGTCTGCATTGGCACGAGGAGGGGCTGCCTCTCAGAATGGTGAGCAGGGATTCCTCGGGCTTGTGGGCCACAGTGATGATTTCTTTTTTAAGTAGATTCTCTACTTTATTTTTTTTTTTTTTTTTTTTTTTTTTTTTTTAATTTTCCCAGTGGGCATGTGTGCCCAGAGAAAGTTGGGATAGCAGCTAAGGGTGGTGAGAAGGCACCTCCCATGGGGCATGGCCACACCCCAATCCCTCCCCCTCCTCGCAGGATTTTGGGCATTCACACACATGTTCCTGGCATGTTCCCCAAGCCACTAGGTCTGGGACTCAAACCGTGCACTTGACCTTGTATGATCCAGCCACCTTAACTCCCACAGCGCTGGCTGGCCCGACTCCCTGCGCATTGAGAGATACCGCTAGGACCTTCTACCTCTCCCCATGGGCGTCCCAGGGGAGAGCATACACGATTTGGAAAGCAGTGTTTGACTGGTCCTCCCAGGCACTGTTGTACCATGGAAAACACCCTGTCTGTGGCACTTGCTCCCCTGGCTTCGGGAAGAGGCAGCCCTGTGCCCAAGTTCAGAGCGTTTCCTCTGTGCCCAGTGCTCCCAAGCTGGGATAAACACGTGACTTCTGGTTTTGTGGCTGTTGCTGGGTCTCAAGTGAGATGCGGAAGCTTCGTGTGTGCAGTTGGCAAAGCATTGCTGGCTGTAAATAAACCTCCGTTCTCAGTCGGGACCCGATATTCGCTGCTGAGTAAACTCCCAGCTCAGATGGCAGCGTGTCCAGCCTCATGGGGCCATATTGTTTTTACTTCCTTCCTCTGCTCTAGCCAGCTTCGTCAGGGCTGGGCTTTTTTATTCGCTGCAGGAAAACCACTTTCCAGGGTCTGTAATTCCTGAGAACAGCAGAGCCCCTACCATCCACTTACAGCGTGGCCGGTGCATTCTCATGAGTCTCTGTCACAATTAAGAAACAGAACTGGCAGAGCCAGCAGGTGGCGTGGTTAAGGGTGCTGGACTCCCACATGACTGACCATGGTTCGAGTCCCAAGCCTGGTAGCTTGCTTTCTCACTTTCCCTCTTTCACTCTGTCCCTCTCTGATCAAATTTAAATAAATAAAATTAAATAAAACTTTAAAAAAAAGAAAGAAACTGAACTGGCAGGTTCACATCACTGTTCTCCAGGGACAGCTCCTGCCTGCTATAGCCACCTCATGCTCTGGTTGTTGGGACTTTGGTCTCATGTGAAGTCCAGGGAGGGCGAGGTACAGACGAAAGTGGAGTCTGAGTTGGGTTTCCTCAGCCAGCTCCAAATGTGGCCTGTGCTCACCCTCTCCTCTTTTCCTTGCCTTCTCACTTGGCTTCTCCTGGAAAGCTGCGGATTTGAGGGGTTCGATGTGTCTTTTTTTTTTTTTAAGAATTATTTTATTTAACTTTATTATTATTATCATTATTATTTTCCAGTTTGATCAGAGAGAGACAGAGAGAGAGAGGGGAAGTGAGAAAGCAAGCCACTAGATCTGAGACTTAAGCCATGGTGGGTCATGTGGGAGTCCAGCACCTTTAACCACCATGCCACTTGCAGGCCCTTGAGGGGTTCGATGTGTCTTAATTGGACTTGGAGTAGGGAGTAGAAGAGGTTGACCTGGTCTTTTCTCCTAGGAGCTGCTTGCTTGCCTTCCTCTTGGAAACTGGGTGGAGCCCTGCTCCTGTCCGCCTGCAGGGCACGACTGTTCAGCTGTGCCCCTGGCTGTGGGTTCCATGCCTCTGGGCTGACGCAGATGTCTGGTAAATACAGCTCCAGGCTGGCTTCTCACTTTGACCTAAGGAGGCCGGAAGGATGGGTTTAGACAAGTCAAGACAGGTGTTCCCTGTGCATTTTGAAGCACGCTTTGGGGGATGAAAAGAGGAACAGTGGTTTCTTGTTGCTCGTAGCCTCATAACTCTCTCCCTCCCTGCCTCTTAAAGGGCAGAGTGAGCTTTGTGACTCCATCTTGAACTGCTGGCGGTAGTAGTGGAGACCTTCCTTCCTTCTCCGGAGCTCTGTCATTTAAAACACTTCGTCTGTTTTTCAGACACTGTGGCTTATGCCTGTAACTATCACGGATGATTGGTCTATTTCCTGGCTTAATTCTTAGTATCTGAGGCCTGACTGACAGGAGGGTATCTCCCTGGGTCTTAGATTTGAGTGTGACCCCGCCAAGTCCTGATCTCCCTGCCATTTGTAGAGGTTGCTTTTGTTAGATGAAACTTGCTTTAATGAATAGATTAGCTTAAATGGTTCTCAAAACATCTTTGGGATATTTGGGGGGTATTCCTCACTGTCTTCAGCGCTCTGTCTGCGCTTTCCTCGGTGTTACTGGGATTCTGGACCCTTCTCCATTTAAGAACGGGTGCTGTGGCTTCAGGCCCATTGTTATGGGATGAACCAAGCCCTTCACTGTGCTCAGGACAGGCTGTGAGGTTAAGCTCTTTGGGCGGTGGGCACTTGAGGATCTCGGAGTCTGAGCTGTCTTTCTTTGGAGTAGCTTGTTAGTGACCCAGATGTCCACGTGCAGTAGCTCACAGCCCAGCTTGTTGGTCTCAGGGCAGAATTACTTTCTAAAACATGGCAAATGCGGCTAACAGGAAGTGCAGATTCCCACCGTGTGATTCTCCAGGACTTCTGGGTCTCAGGGGTGCCTGTGACACCAACAGAAGTCTGAATGACACACTCGAGACTTCCCAGGAGACCTTAGCGGCCTGGCCACTCTTCGTCTGGCTTAGAGCTGTGCAGGATCGTGTGTGTGTTTAGGTCAGGGGATTCTCTTTCGGCAGGGCTAGGCAGAGGTGCAATGATAATGCAGCCAGACCCACATGGGAACATCCCAGGTTCACATCCTGGGGCCTCCCTGTGCACAGCGGGCCTATGCATGTGTTCTGGGCTGGGAGCAGCTGCAGGTGGGTTGTGGCATGAAGACCCTGTTAGAGTGCTGTCTCTGCCTGTCTCTCTCCTCCCTTCCCCAGAAGAAAAAGAAACACTTTTAAAAAAGAAGACCGGCGGGTGGCATGGTGTTAAGGGCACCAGGTTCCCACATGGCCGACTACAGTTCAAGTCCCAGACCTCGCAGCTTACTTTCTCACTTTTTCTTTCTCTCTCTCTTCTGTCTCTCGCTCTTTCTCTGGTTCTTTCCCTCCCTCATTCACTCTGTCCCTCTCTGGTCAAATTAAAATAAATAAAGTTAAAATAAAATAATTCTTTTTAAAAAAACTTAAAAAATAAAGCCTTTAGGGTGAGCAGGTGGCATGGTGGTTAAGGCTCTCAGACTCCCACATGGCCTGTCACGTTCTGAGTCCCAGATCCTTGAAAATTATGCTAGGTGTGTGTATCTGGGTGCCCAAAATCCTGAGAGGAGAGAAGAGGAGGTTTTGCAGCGTGGCCATGCCCCTGGGTTGGGGGGTGGTTTCTCACTTTCCCTTTCTGTCTCTCTGTCTCTTTTTGGCAAAGGCACGCACCTTATGGGGGGAAAATAAACCCAGGAAGTCCTCACTCACGGGCTCGCATGCATCCTGGACATTCTCCACCCTATTTTGTACTAAGGGCAGAGGAGCAAAGACTAAACTAGTTAGCAACTTGAAACTAGCTATCCAGCTTACCTTTTTTCCCTCAAGTGTAGGAAGGTTAATACGGGGGAACAGGGAGCCAAGCCAAAAACAAAAGGGAAAAAAATACGTGACATCTGTGATTTTGCTCCATCGTCTCTTCTCTCTGAAGCAGGCATGACTAACCGACCTCGGCTAAGCCAGCAAGGCCTTTGTGCAATGCAGGAATCCCCCCCATCTCCAGGGTCACAGAAGTCATGGGAGGCTCCCCAGGGAGGCCCCTGAAGTCACGAATATGGTTTTCTTGAAGAGACATCACATGTTCGATGACTAACTTCCCAGTCCTGTGAGCTGGGCTAGGTAGACCCCAGCTGGAAAGCGCACTCTGCCTGCGGCCTGAGCCTCAGGCTGGCGCTGCGGGACTGCGGGAGAGTGAGCAGGTTGGCACCCTCTGACCAGCCAGCGGGCTGGGGGTCGCGATGTGCCCAGCTGATGTTTTCCCACACTCGGCCGCAGAAAGCTGTCCTCTGGGGGAAACGGCACAGTCCACATTTCATTACCGACACGCTCTTTAACGGCAGTTTCTTTGGACTCGCTGCTACAAAGGAGGGTTGTTGGTCCTCTGAGAGTCTGGCGTGTTCTGTAGGACCCGCAGCTGAGTTATGGTTCTAACCTGAACTTGGCACAGCCCTTCTTCCAGCTCGCTCTGCCTCCTCGTTGCCCACCTGATTGGCAGGGGGCGGGTGGCTGGAAGAGACCGGTTGCTAAGCAGCCCTGCTGACATTGTGCTCTTCCAGGTTGAATGAATAGCTGCAGTGTTCCAGCATGAGGGGGTTTGGGCCTGGCCCAGATCAGGAGGGACTTTCCGGGGAAGAACCACCAGCCTGGTCTTGCATGGAGCCGTCGCGTTTGGGAGCCCTCCTCGCACCTTCTTTCGGCCACTCCGCGGCCTTTCTTTGTAGAAGCAGAGTCCAGAGAGCGCTCTGGCTGTGCATGCGGAGTTCTTGTTGCAGGGTCCTTAGTGTCTGAGCCCTCCCGACAGGGGGAAAGGAATGAGGCCCAGCAACTCTCTGAGCTCAGCTTCTGCCATCTCGGTCTTTTTGGTCTTTAGCATGTATAGCACTTTTGGTCACTGATCTGAGTTTGAGAGCTGGGTATTGGCTACCCAGAAGTGGGGAAAACAGGTGTGTTCTTGCCGTTTTCCATTTGGGACGGTGGAAGACACCCCCCCCCCTTTGTGCCAGAAGCCTGTAACATGGGGCTTGGACCGTGGCGGCATCGATTTGGTTGGAATGAAGCGCAGACTCTAGAACAGTGAGGTCAGAGGACGTCTGATAAGCAGCCTCTGCTCTCGGGTTTCCACAGGCTGTGTGCAGGCAGTGTTTGCTTTAAGGATCGGAGAAAGCTTTTCTTTGGAGAGAATACAAAGCCAGTGTAGAGAGCAGAGAGCCAGAGAGGCCGCGTGGAGACAGGGTCACGATTAAAGGCACACGACGTGTTTGCCCTGGGCTTCTGTGAGCCACTCCTTTATCAGAAACTGCGGTAGAGTTCCTCATTTTTATTCAGACTAATAATAAAAACCTCTTGGGAGCAGCTAATCTTTTGTTTCAGTCTCGGAACTGGATGTTGCAAAGTCACCGTCCCTTGCATCCTCAGTCCTAGCAGAAGGGACAGTGGCACTCTGGGTCTGCTGGCCACGTTCAGTAGGGAGAGAGGTGGCAGGGCCCAGAGCTCTGCAGTCCCTTCAGGCAAGCCTCCTGGGGCTCGAGGAGACAGTGGGCAGAGTTCAAGTGGTGTACATGGTGTTCACTGTCCCCAGCCACAGGGGTATAGGTCCATGCTGGAGACCGTGGAGGACAGACCTCGTGGGGCCCGGAGCACCAGCTGCAGTGAGGGGAGAGCTAGGGGCTCTGGGTGCTAGAGCTGTCTGACCAGAAGCACCGGCTCACCCTTAGTGACCCTGTTGGTGCTTTTGCCTTTCCCCTTCCTTAAAACCCTGAGTGGCCTCAGGGAAGAAAGTACCTCTGGCTTGAGAGCCCGGCTCACCCCCTTGTATCCGTTTCTCTTTTGCAGGATAACACAGAAGTAGAGAAGCGAGATCCCCAGGAATTAGTTGGTAAGTACCCCCAGGGGAGCCTCCGAGGCGTGTTTTGACCTTGTCCTGAGCTAGCTGGCTTCCAGTCATGCCAGGCCTGCTGCTCCGTGGGCTTCTCTCCATACTCCCTCTCAAGGCCTTGGCATTTCCTAGGGTGCCTGGGTGAGACACCAGGGAACAATTCTCCTTTGAAAATCGTGGTCATGCATGTGATTGGGCTTTGTGGGTTGCCAGTGTCGTCAAGAGGGAATTCAGGGCCCCTTCAGTTGGGGGCTTGTTTGGGTCTTTCCTTCGCCTTGGGCCTGTTCTCTGTCTTGGTACACCCTTCCCCCTCCCCACTGGCATATCCACGCTGCTCAGGGAATCAGCGAGTGGCCTCTGCTGGCACTTCACTCTGTCCCCAGGCAGGAACATGCTCACAGCCTGGAGTCTGGGACCCTCGTGACTAGGGAGGAGCAGGATTTTGTTTCTGGAAAACAGCCCACGTTGTTGTGTTCTGTGCTAACCCAGGCCTCTTCGTCCTGTTAGAAAGCCCCGCTCCTTTAGTTTGGTCATAGACTGTATAGCATCCCGAACACCTGGCAGGGGCAGTTCTTAGTGTCTGAATGTGGAGCTCAGGGCATGGCTGAACTCCCTCTCCCTGACGGATAGTGGCCTGCAGATCCCTGGGTTCTTTGATCAATGGAATTTGTTTATGTCTTTTATCCTATAGAAGCCAGGATTTTCCTAAAACTTAGAATTGGCCTTTCTGAAGATGACACTGTACAGGTGTGACGATTGGCTTTGAGGGCAGAGGAGGCAGAGCACACGTCTGCAAGGAAGCCTTTTCCGATGGCTGGGAGCCTCTCTCCTCTGCGCCCTCCCACTCACTACCCAACCCTGCTGTTTACTGCTGAGGTGCCACAGCTGGAGGCAGAGTGCAGCCTGCCCCCAGGGCTCACGCTGGCAGCATTGGGCCAGTGCTGGAATGTGCTGGGCATCAGCTGGCCCAGCCCCCGGCTTCTTCTGTGGCCAGGTTGTCACTTTTTTTTCTGCGCCACTTTTTAAGTTTTGGCCTAGAGTGCATATGCTTACTGAAAAGGAAGAGAGGAAGTGGGAAACA
>NW_006159630.1:6283322-6286449 GCF_000334495.1 Tupaia belangeri chinensis | reverse complement strand
AAGAGCGGAAGTGGGAAACACTCACCAGAAGGGGGTGGCCACGCCACAGTCTCTTCTCTGTTCTCCTGGGATTTCGGGCATGCACGCACAGGAGCCTGGGGTATCTTTCAAGCTGCTGGGTGGGGACCTGACCCACACAGTCGGCCATTTGGGACCAGTGCGTTAACCACCGCACCTCAGCGGTGTTCTCCCCTCAGCGCTGTTGACGCCTTGGGCTGCACTGTTCTTCATTGTGGGAGCCCATCCTGTGCATCGTAGGGGGGTTAGCAGCACCCTTGGTGTCTACCTGCTTGCTGCCAGCTACACTGTCCCCCTTTAGAGAGGACAAATGAACAGTTTCTCCAGAGAGCACCATGTGTTCCCTAGGGGGTCAACCCAGTCAAGAACTATGGATACAGATAGAATCATAGTGGTTTTTTAATGGCTTCTTTCATTTATAAAGCTTTTGAGGTTCATCCATGTTATTTAACATGCCCACAGTTTGTTTGTTTGTTTCTTTTTTAGTTTTTTTCTCTTTTTTTGGGGGGGTGGGGGGTTGCTGTAGAGCTCATAAACTCACCAAAGAGAGAGAGAGAGGGGGAAAGTGAGAAATCACCCCCTAGGGAGGATAGCCATGCCGTAGTCTCTCCCGGGATTTTGGGCACGCATGCACATACATCCAACATGTTTTTCAAACTGCTGGGTCCAGTACTCGAACCACAGAGTCAGCCGCGTGGGATCCAGCACCTTAACCACCACACCACCTGCTGATCCCCACAGTTTCTTTGTTTTTACTGCTAAGTAACATTTCATTGTCAGGATACACCACGCACCATGTGTTCATTCATACTTGGAGGACCCAAGTGGGTCTTCAAGCATCGGGTTTAGAGTGCTCTTTTACCATTCCTCACCAAAGAGTCACTAGACTAGCTCCGTTTACTCAGGCCGATGTTAATTTAGTGCAGAGTGGCTTCTCCTTATGATCGGCTCCTCTGCCTGAACTCAGCTCCTCTTGCGAACCCCATCGAGACTCAGGCTGCTGGCCTGGCGGGAAGCATTTCCACACATGTGGGCAGCTCTGGCTTCAGTGGAGTGAGCTAGAGCATAGAGGAGCCAACCTCGACGTGTTGCCAGTACGATAGCCTTGACAGTGCTGAGTGGCACACCCTCCTGTACCCTGCAGACGTGCTCCGGCCTCCACCCCTGCTGGCTCATCAGCTCCCTCCTCACGGTCCCCTAAGCCCAACTGACTGGCTTCTCCTCTCAGGTTCCTTCTACATTCAGTTCGTCCTGAGAGTCAGGAGAGAGTCACCGGAAGGTTGCTCCTGAGACTCATGCAGTAAACTTTATTTTGCTGGATGTGTCCCTTTACTTGCAGGTACTTCCTAGGAATTCCGTTTCTAACCCGGAGCTCAGGAGGGGTTTCCCGCCTCATGTCGCACTGTATACCGTAGGAGCCCCAGAGTGTGATTGGGTTGCTATGGCAGCAGTGTCACACCCTATTTTTCCAGAAGGCTTTCCTGGCAAATGCCAAAGGGCACTCTTTGTCTCTCTGTCACGTGCACATGTAGAGCTCTGTGGCCCCGGGAAGAACTTAACCCTCTTGTTGACGTGCCCAGTGCATGCCAAGGCCCTTCTGGCTTTTCCTGCTGTTCATGACCCGCGAGGACCAGCTCTCTCCAGCTGATCCCACTCCCCACGGGCCTCTGCAATCTGCTTGAGAGAGGCTTAGACCGTCTGCCTATCCCAGGGCTAGGAGGAAGTCAGGATAAGACTTGAACACCAGCCAAATCTGGATGTTGCCCTTGCTCCAGGAGTCAGGAGTCAGAAGGAGGGTGCCAGGCAAAGAGAAGCACTTAGTTCTCCAGTGGGCACTGCTCTTGGCCTGCACTAGCACCGGCGTCCACATCAGGACCTTTGATCTGTTGCCTGGTCTGTCCTCGTGCCCTCACCCAGAAGAGCAGGTCTAGTGCTCAGCCGATAGGAGAAGCCCTTCCATACATGGAGACAGCCCCAGCTTCAGTAGAACAAGCAAGAGCCTTGGGGTGTGTGCAGTGAGCGTCCACTGGCGACACTAACGATCAGCACAGGTAGTGGTGTTCTAAGACCCTTTCCTGTACTGGACCCCGGCCTCAGTGTATTTGCAATACGTGGGGCTTGTACAGCAGGAGCTGAACTAGCAGGGTCAGGGCCTTGTCCCCAGCCCTGCTCTGCATTCCTTGTAATAACAGAGACCACGCACAGAGTGAAGCTTCTTCTGGGCCAAGAAAGCATTAACCCAGCCCTAAGAGAGGTAGGCCAGCTGAGGCAGCCACTCAGACCCCTGGGGAGCTGTTCTGAGAAATGGGCCTCCTGGGCGGCACAAGGAGGGACCTAGGGAGTACTTGCTGAATGTTTTTGGTGGGGTTTGTTCATTCTTTCTCTTACCCTGCCCCACCCTGCTCTGCCTGCTATTTGCTCAGTGTATGGTCCTTTTCATGAGAGAATGTTTTAAAGAGCACAGACAGAAACTTACAACAAACAGTGCATTGTCTAAGCGATCCAGAGCAAGACTTTGTAGTTGCCAGGGTGGCCAGAGGCTACGAAGAAGGGAGTGGAGAGAGCAAGCCAGGCCGGGTGGGCAGTGGCAAGACTCTGAGGGAGCTGGCCTGTGGGGGTTGCGCTTCTCCACATCAGAGCCAGGCCTTTTATTCGCAAGAATGAGGTTGGCCTCAAGAGGGTAGATTGGTTGGTTGGTTTGTTTGTATTATGAAGACCCTAAGCTAATAACCGATAGGCAGTTTCTAAAGTGTCATTTATCACAAGACAGTTTAGGATGCTTTGGAACCCAGAACCTGGAGAGCTCTGAACTCAGTTTCTCCTACGGCCTATGATAGGCGAGCCTGAGATGATGGGTGTCCCCAGGCACCACTGAGTTTCGTGTCCTAAGAGAGGCCTGTTAGCACCATGCCTGCTGGTGGACTGGAGCCGGTCCATGTTGTGATGCGATTGTGTGTATCTCTTCCCTGCTCTGGGATCTGTGACTTCATGCCGGAAGCTTGAAATCAGCCAGGCCGGGAGAATTTATACCACGGGAATTGGCAAACACTGCAGGCATGGCTCTTCCTCCTCCCCTCAGCTGGTCATTAAACATTGACCAGCACATCGC
>NW_006159630.1:6277340-6282887 GCF_000334495.1 Tupaia belangeri chinensis | reverse complement strand
AGCTCGTCATTAAGCATTGACCTGCCCATCGCTGGACACGCTCTTTCCTTGAAAGTTACCCACTGTGACTTGCTAGTGTGCAGTCCTTACGTTTGTACCCTCTGCCTGGCTGGCTCCTTCTGGTGGCTTGTTCTCACCTCAGGTGACCCCTCAGAGAGGCCACACCTGAACACCTGGTCATACTGTTTTCGTAGCACCTATTGCTCCCCAAAAACTTTTTATGTGCTTGTTTTTTCATTGTGTCCCCGGTCACAACCCCTACCTATAGAATTTTTCTCTCTATTCTCTTTAACAGCTTCTTTTTCTGAAAGAGTTCGGAACATGTCACCTGATGAAATCAAGATCCCACCAGAGCCCCCTGGAAGGTGCTCAAATCACTTACAGGTAAGCACGAGGCCTGGCTGTGGTGCAAGGCCTGGTAGACTGGGCGGCCTGGGGTAGGTCTTAGGTTCGGTTTTGACCTGGAGAGGTCATGGCAGGGAGAGGCACCGAGGTTCTGTCAAAGGAACTGCTGGGTAGGAAGGAGCCAGCAGTTCCGTTTGCCTCCTGTTGGCGTAATCTCGGGTTGGCTTGTGTACCCACTGCCATACATGCCATGGCCCCTGAGCCAGCTGGTCCCCTCACTTGCCCTCACTGAGGTCCCACACCTAGGAGATAAGATAACATGCCTTTGCAACACAAACACAAGCATTTATATGTATAAAATTCCTTTCCGTGGGTTCCTAAATGCCAACTCCGGTAGCCTCTTGCCTGACTAAACCTTACACAGACCTGACCTGAGATTTTGAGATCCCAAGGAGTCAGAGTGGTTACTGCATTTCCTCCCCTGGGAGCAGACCCTTGGGGACAGCTGGTTTCCATCTCCTCTTCAGCCTCTGTCTTTCTCTTGGTCCCTCTGTGGGTCCCCCATGAATGGGACCTTGTGACTCACAGTAGGGCACCAAGGCTTCCCAGTGGTGGCAGCCAGGTCACTTGCTCTACCTGTGGTCCCAAAGCTTCTGGGCTCTGTTGGCCACATGGCGACCCATGGCACCACCCTGGCGGCTGGATGACTAATGGGACCTGAGGCCGAGGAATGCATCAGGCTGGGGGCGTGGCATGGACTCCCTTCCTTTCACGGAAGTCTCCTCCCTTTGCTGAGTTGTCCGCCTCCATACCCCCAGGACTGCATCACTCTCCATGCCAGACAGCAAGCACTAGCCTGTAAGGATGGCTCCAGCGACCTGCCAGGCAGACAACCAGCCTCTCAGTCTGCAAGTGCAAAGTGTCCCTGCTCCTTCTGTAGGTCCTCCTGGTGGTAGAGGCCAGGACATTTGAGCAGACATAGCTCACTTGAGGTGATAGGACCAATCTCATGGCACAGTAGACATGCCAATCACCTGTAAGGTACAGGTTCATCTCATGCTGCCGAGCCTCCGAAATAAGGCCTCCTCCATTACCCTGGCAGGGATAATGTTGAGGCAGCAGTTTGTCACTCCTGGCATCTGTCTTCCCTGGCAGTTAACTGCATACAAACTTCTCTCTGCCATCCATCGCTTCCTCTGGCCAATCTTGGCAGAAAGATACGGCCCTCTGTCCTAGAGAGTAGACTACCTCTCCTGGCAGTTCCTAAAAGGCTTCATATGGGACCTCCAGCCCTGCCACCTCCTCTTGCAGGTGAAGAGTGTCCAGATGTTTTTCTCTGGATAACCCATGTATTTAACTGCCACTTGGGAGGGTGAGAAACTTGAATTGGGTTGGTACCCGCCTTGCTGGGTAAGACTGCTCTTCTCGGGGTGGCTTTGACCTGAAGCTCAGCTCCTTGGGCCTCCTCACTGGTACCAACTATCGTCCCATGGGCCAGGCAGGACCCTCTCCCTGAAGACACTGTGAGCCTAGTCTCTCCCATGTGGTTCTCCTGTTCCCATCATAAGCCAGGACAGGAACTTGTGGGTTTTGGTGATAAGTGAGTGCCTGACCCTTAATGGTGACCAGCCATCTGTGAGTCCCCATAAAAAGGCATCCTAGGAGGTTTGTGAGACCAAATCCAAAAATCTGTACTCTAGCCTTCCTCCAGAAGAACACAGCCCTCCCAGGTCTCTGGGACGCGGGGTGCTGAGGGCTTAGCTGCGTGTTACTGTTTAAAGCCAGCTTTCAGTCCCTGCATGGCAGCTCTCATTCCTTAACCCCTGCTCCAGCTGATTCGGGAACTGATTGATCAGAGAGGGACTCGCTCATTGTCTGCCATGCCGTCTCTGCCCTGACCTTTTTGCTTCTTACTGAACTAGTCACCCCAGGGAGGCAGGAAAGATGAGCTGCAAACACCGCTGCTCTCGGCTCACCCTGCTGCGCCTCTCTGCTTGTAGTCTGCAGGGAAAGCCCGTGTGGCTGGAGCTGGGCCTGGCAAGGTCTGCTGGTCTCAGGTTTTTGCTCCACAGCCCTCGTGACCACCAACTGGAATTACGAGTAGGCAGGTTCTGCCACACGACACCCTCTCTCCCTCTTCTGTAGGACAAGATCCAGAAGCTTTATGAGCGTAAGATAAAGGAGGGAATGGATATGAATTACATTATCCAAAGGAAGAAGGAGTTTCGGAATCCCAGGTGAGCTTCCTGTACGCCTGCAGGGTCAGCACAGTCATTAATGTTGGGTAGAGGACCAGAGTGTCCTAGTGGAGGTAACACAGAGAGGTCCAGGAGCCCCATGGGGCTGTCACCCACACGTGTCGTTACGCCACATTCTTGCTGGACGCAGCCGGCCTTGTTAACCCAGCTAGAGGTTACCATTCCATTTTTATTTATTTTATTTGTTTTTAATATTTGCTGTGAAGCACATATACTTGTCTGAGAGAGAAAGTGAGAAAGCACTCCGCAGGGGAGATAACCGTGCTGCAACTTCTTCTCCATTCTGTTAGACTCCTGTGTTTTTCAAGCCTCCGGGTCTCAAACGGGGACTCAAACTGCACAGTCAGCCACGTTGGATCCAGCCACCTTAACCACCATGCCTCTGGCTAACCCAGGGTTCCCATTTCAGATCCAGACTAAACATACACACCAATATGGAGAGGAAGTCGAGAGGCCGGCTGGGTTTTTGTCCCTATTCTGCTCTTAAAGGCCTCAGTTTCTTCATCTGTGTGATGTGGGAGTTGGGATAGACAACCACTGTAGGTTCTTCCCACTCTGAAAAGTTGATTTTGTATACAGACGAGGTTTCAGAAACAGGGCAGTCTGGGTTTTTACTCCATCTAATGCTCAAGCTAGTGACACACCCAGGAAAGAGCATGGTACATGACAACAGGGATCTACCCTGGTCCTCGTGTTAGCCTGAATGTGGTGGGTTCAATCCAGCCGTGCAGACCAAAGGTCAGAGACATCTGTTTAAGACAGGTGCTGCCATCACTTCCACCATGTGCTCGTCCAGCCTCCAGCCAACTGTCCGACTCACCGGGAGGGTGGAGGCCCAGTGGGAGGCCCAGTGGGAGACTTCTCCGAATAGGTGCGCTGGTTTAAAGGTGTTAACAGCTTTGTCTCAGCCACAGCATCTGGGTGGTTCTGGTACTCTCGGGATCTGTTGGCATGTAGGGACGTCGGTGAGCACCTGCCCAGTGACCGTGCTGTTCCTTTTCAGCATCTACGAGAAGCTGATCCAGTTCTGTGCCATCGATGAGCTTGGCACCAACTACCCAAAGGTGTGTCCTGCAGATGGGGCGCTGGGGACAGGGGGCAGGGCACACGGGATCCTGTGTTCACCCGCTCCGTCTGACCTGGGCCACAGGAAGGTCTGAGTGGCAGCACTGCTGGTTAAAGAGCACATCCCCTTCTCTTTTGAGTCCCTGTTCTGAAATGGCCCAGTAAAGAGATCGCAGCAACAGAACAGGCCCCCAGGCCCTGGGATGGGGCCCCATGAGGACACACTGCCCCCAGGCCAGTCTGTGCTGTTGCTGCACAGGTGCTTCAGTACTCCCAGGTCCTCAGGAGCCTGCGCACCGCGCCTCAGCTGGGGGCTAGCGCAGATGAGCCCCTTCTGCCTTTAAGGGAGTGGGAGAAGTCCATGGAGACTCAGGGCAGGAGACTTGGGTTTCTAAGTCAGTTGTCATCTGATGGTCCCAACTGACTGCAGCCTTAACCTTTTGTTTTTCAGGATATGTTTGACCCCCATGGCTGGTCTGAGGACTCCTACTATGAGGCATTAGGTAGCCTTCCACCCTCTACCCCTCGCCGTAGTTGGCTGCCCACATGTCCCAAGGCTGCCTTGCTCGGGTGTTGTCGGGGGGCTGTGCACAGCCTTCAGTGAGGCAGACCTCATCCCCAGTGTCCAAGGCTTACGCCAGAACAAAGAATCTAGGCAGTAGATCCAGGAGTCCCAGCCCTGGCGAGTATTAGCATGATGGGACTGCTGGGTAGAGGGGCGGCTTAGCAAGCAGAGCCCCCTAACCCGGCCAGAGGGCTGGGCCGTGCTGAGGTATCAGGGATCCACCAGAGAATCGGAGAGGTGTAGGGGCCATCTGAATTACTGAATGCCAGCATTTTACTTACAAGCCCGTATTCCCAGTTCTCTTGGCCAGTAGGAAAATGGCCTGCACTGAGCCTGCATCCCAGGTGGCAGCTGTTGGCTGGGACTCAGAGTAGCTGACCCAGGCACAGAATATACAGGCCGTGCCTCCCAACCCTGGGTTCAGGGCCCCTGCTTTATGCCCAGCAAGGCCAGCTCTTCGCTCTCACCCGCACAGTAGGACACTGAGCCCTGAGGGCCTGTCGTCCCTTGAATGCAGCGGTCAGGGCAGTGAGTGGGCCAGGCTCTGGGCCGAAAGCTGCTTGCAGGCTGCTTGTGTGACAGCTTGTCTTGTCTCCATAGCCAAGGCCCAGAAGATCGAGATGGACAAACTGGAAAAGGCCAAAAAGGAGCGAACCAAAGTAAGTGGGGGCAGACATGGATGGTGAAGAGCCAGTCCTGCTGGCTGAGCCGGGGTGTCCAGGCTGCCCCTGCCCTCTTTACTGCCCGGCGACGCTCCTAGCAGCCTCCACTGTGCCTTCTGCACTGAGCAGGCCTGCAGGGTGTGCAGCCTCCTGTCACTCCGCTTGCGGATGTGTCCCTGCGGCCTCACCCATGGTGTCTTGCAGGCAGCCGCACTGTGCCTCTCTCCTGCCCCCGGCCTGGATGGAGAGACGTTTCTGAGCAGGGTGGCCGTGGCCGCGTGCTCCAGGCTATACGTTAGTTACTTATCCTCCAGTGCTGACCTTGGCAGCTTGCCTGGTGGCTGCTCCTTCCCCAGCAGTGTGGTTTGGGTCCTTGAGGAAGCATCAGTTTGGCTATGAGACCAGAACATTGTCCTCGGGGCACTGGGCCCTTCATGGCCAGAGTTGTCCAAGAGAGAAAGCCCCAGGTATCAGGATGTTCCTCTCCCCGAGGCAGAGGGACTGCCGGGCCTGGGCTGCTGGCAGCCCTCTGGGAGGCTCGGCTGGCAAGCCAGGGGTGAGGGCACTGGTACAGGGGATAGTTGGGTTTCTCGTTCTTAACCCATGATTGAATCTCCCTTCTCTCTCTTTCACTCTCCCTTCCAAACCCCAG
>NW_006159630.1:6267422-6277231 GCF_000334495.1 Tupaia belangeri chinensis | reverse complement strand
TCCCTTCTCTCTCTTTCGCTCTCCCTTCCAAACCCCAGGCTTATTGCGGGGACGTGTCTGCAGCACCTGGGGACCGGAGCTGTCCTTCCCCTGTGCAGGCGGGCACCACCTCCTCCTGGGTGTGAGGAGGAGGGGCCTGCCATAGGTTCTGGGCATGTGAGGTGCAGGGTGGCGGCCAGCGGGTGCAGGGTGCGTGCAGAAACCTGATGCTGGGAGGGTCCGGTGTCTGGAAGGCTCTTAAGAGTGAGTGGGGAGAAGCCCGTAGGGGCTCTTCGTAGACTCCTCTCCCCGCCCGGACGGTCGCGGCAGAGTTGACTTTCAACGCCTCCTCTGCATGGTGCCAAACTCCTGTCTCCGGGAGCAGACGATGGCAAAAGGACGCAGTCACAGCTCCGCCTGGGTCTTACTCTCCCCTCTCTCTCTCCAGATTGAGTTTGTGACGGGCACCAAGAAGGGCACCACAACCAACGCCACGGCCCCGACCACCACTACGGCCAGCACCCCCCCCGGCCGCCCCCGCCGTGGCAGGTAGACAGCGCTTGTCCCGCTCCTGTGCTGCTCTCCAGCCACCTAGACGGAGCAAGGGTTCCCCACTTGTCGAGGGGTGGACAGCACGTGGCGTCTGGGTGGGCCCCAGCTCCCCGCTCCTTTGCACCTTCTGGGCCAGGGCCCTTTAGGACTGCAAGGGAGAGGGTGCTGCTCTCTGGTTGAGGTTGACCCCAACTCCTCTCGACTTCACCTCCAGATGCCCAAAAGAGAAAGAGCAAGTGGGACTCAGCGATCCCGGTGACGACGATAGCCCAGCCCACCATCCTCACCACCACGGCAACCCTGCCCGCCGTCGTCACAGTCACCACCAGTGCCAGCGGCTCCAAGACCACCGTCATCTCTGCCGTGGGCACGATCGTGAAGAAGGCCAAGCAGTGAGTGGCCTCAGGTCGCCGAGGGCCTTGGGACCTGCAGGACCGTGTGGCCCAGTGGCAACTGCCCACTGGGAGGAGCCACTCTGTACATTTCAGGACTGGGACCTGCTCCCCAGGTGGCAGCTAAGAGGCACCTCTGTGGCATTCCAGCCAGAAGGACATCGCTGCAGAGGAGGGGCGCTGCGATGGGGCCTGCCACCCCATTAAGTGTGCCGTGTTCCCACATCCTGGTACCTTACCGCACGGGGCTCCCCTGTGGTCTCTTTTCAGGCAGATGCAAAAGCTCAGGTGCCCTCTCTGTCAGGACTGGGATTACTCGCCTGGGGTTGGCAGTGGGCTAACGGGCTTGTGGCCCTGCCCAAGTGATGCCTGTTGGCATGGGCGGGGTGAGCCCCGTGTTTCTGCCATCTGCTACCCTGGCCCCGAAACCCAGCTGGTTCTCAGGCAAGAGCGGAGGCCTCTGCTCCTTTGGGTGCCGTGGAGCACACCCAAGACTGCTTGGTGGACACACCGGGCTTTGGAAGTCCGCCAGTGACCATGGCTGGGGTGAGAGCCTTGACACACATAGGCAAGGAGAGGTGTCGGCACTTGGCCGAAGCTGCCCTGTCCTTCAGTGCCCAGCAAGGCAGTGGGCAGGACCTGAGCAGTGGGGGGATGAGTCACCCGCTCCAGCCAACAGCAGCTCATTGTTTACGGGGACCTGTGCCTGGGAGGGCTCATGGCACCCCACCCTTCCTCTGTGTGTTATCTCTGCCCCACAGCAGTCCTGGGCAGCGCTGGTGGCCACCAGGTTCCTCTTGGGGCCAAAGCAGGCTTCCCAGCCACTGCCAGCTGAGTCCAGAGGGGGCCGTCCACCATCCTCGCCCTTGGCAGCTCTCCCTGCCCTCTGCGTGGAAGGAAGGGCTGAGTGTCGGGAGAGGAAGCCAGGCCGTGAAGGCTGCAGGGCTGCCGGGAGGGTGGGCTTGAAGTTGCACCTGCACTGTTGAGGCACAACCAGACGGATGTGGTGGACTCTGTCCTTGGCATCCCCAGATGAGGGGTGTCACACTTGCACCACCACACACACTCACACTCCTCCGTGACGGGTCTTTGCAGCCCTGGGAGAAGAGCTTCCTGCCCTGCAGCCTCCACCAGGGCCCCTCTCTCCTCACTAGCCGGGAGCATGGGAGCCTTTGTAGGCGGCGGTGTGGCTCAGTGGGAAGAGCAACACACTATGTGGTCTTGGGCCCGTGCCCCCGTGAGCCTGTTTCCTTCTCTGTCAAATCATGGCAATAAAGTGTCAGAAGGCGGTTGTGAGCAACCGGGGAGGTGATTCCTGCAAAGGCTTCATTAACTAAAACACTAGATGTTTACCGTCAACCCATCCAGTTTTCTTTGGTTTTAGACCAAGCAGAGAAAGAAGGAACTGCTAGAAACGGTCAGATTGGCCAGGAGGAGCTGATGATGGCCCAGGCTCTGCCCCACCTATGGCTCGGAGCGGGGGTGGGCAGGGGCGTGCTTGAGGCATCTTTCCCTTCTGTCATTTGCTGCCCTCCCCAGCACTGTCACCAGGCTGTCCCATGGGGGTCCTGAGCTGGAAATGCTGTTCCTCTGAGCAGCCTTGCCAGTTGGATCAAGGTCTTCAATCATGCTGAGCTCCACTGCAAAGTGAGGCCTGCCCACCGTGCCCACCGAGGGTGGCCCAGAGGCATATTAGTGGTTTCTGCAGGGACCCAACGTCCCAGCAACTAGTGACCAAAGTTGTTCTTACGTTTGTGAAAGAAGTTGGTGGTTTGTTTTTTAAAAAATAATTTTATTTAACTTTATTTATTTACTTATTTTAATTTGACCAGAGAGGAACAGAGAGAGAGAGCAAGAGTATGAAAGCAAGCTGTAAGGTCCAGACATGAACTACGGTCGGCCACGCTGGAGTCTGGTGCCCTTAACCACCACGCCACCTGCTGGCCCTGAGGGAAGTTTTTTGGCAGGCGCTCACCATGTTGGGCCCAAGAAGGGCAACAGCTTGAACTGAGGCAGTAATCACAGGGCGGAGGACGGGTTGGGAGAGCACACAGCTCTGGCCCCAGCTGGGACATGTCAGCACCCACGACTAGAAGATTTGAATAATGCCTGGCTAGCATGGTGGTAAAGGCTCTAGACTTCCACATGGCTGACCATGGTTCCAGTCTCAGACCCCCAGGCTTAGATACCACATGGGCGTGTGTATGTGCGTCTGTCTGTCTGTCTGTCTCCAAGATCCCTGGAAGAGGGGATTGTGGTGTGGCCCCCCTGGGGGGATTTCCTCACTTTTTCTCTCTAGCAAGCGTACACATCCTATGGAAAAAAACTAAAATAGGGAAATAGGCCTTTTCTACCTCTTGTCCGTGGGAAGGATCTAGAAGCAAGGAGCATGTGTCACACATGGCCTGATCTCTCAGACCATTCCTCACTAAAAGGAACCAGAGCTGCCTTGAGAAATGGCCAGTCTCAAAATTCGCATGGGACTCAGGCCGATTGCCCCAGGAAGTAGGGCAGACTCAAGTGTCTTGAAGGTCAGAAGCCATTTGTGGTCAAATGTGTAACTGTAAAGAAGGAATGACAAAAGCCACTCCTGGGATCTAGCAGTTAGCGTAATGGCTATGTCGCTGGACTCCCACGTAGTCGACCGCGGTTCGCGTCCCGGACCTGGTGGCTTAGAACTCACGCCGGGCGCGTGTGCGTGCATGCCCAAGATCCCAAGAGGAGAATGGAGGAGAAGGGATTGCAGCGTGACCATCCCCTCTGGGGGGTGATTTCTCGCTTTCTGTCTCTATGTCTCTCTCTGTCTGGCGAGCGCACACGCCCTATAGCGAAAACCTCTCAAAAAAAATAAATAAATAAATAAATAAAAATTTTTAAAAAAAGCCACTCCTGTGACCAGTTGGTTAGAGGAGATAGATTCTACATGACCAACTGCAGTTCAAATCCTAGCCCTGACAGCTTGAAAACGTGCCAGGTGTGTGTGAGTGTGTGCCCCAAATCCCAACAGGGCAGAGAAATGGAGCATCGTCACCCCTTTCTACAGTACGCATTAGTCACAAAACAAAAATGGGATTTTTACATTGGAAGATACGATGTCACTCCCTTGACCAAGCGAAGGCCTTGAGCAGCACCAGTAGGAAGACATCCGACACTGAGTACCACCTAGCATGGCACGGCACCGCCTTGGACCACCCATGCCGAAAGCGACTAACCCACACATCCCAGCCCTTCAGACCTAGCCTCTAGTTTACTGGGAACTAAAGAACAGGTCCTTGACTCCCCGGGAAGCAATCAGGCAAGTCTAGAAAAAAAGGGACATTTTGTGGGACAACTGGCCCGTTTCTTTGAAAGGTTAGTCTGGTATGCCAGCTGTGGCAGCACATCCCTGTAGTTCCAGCTATTCAGGAGGCTGAAGCTGGAAGGTTGCGAGTTCAAGGCCAGCCTGGACATCAGGAGATCCTATCTGCATAAAAGATAAGGCAGCGTGGGAGGGAGGGTTTTCAGAGACAGAGAGTAAAAAGAAATTACAGAAAATTCAAAGGGAAGCTATTATGATCGTTTTGGCAACAACGAAGATGTGAACAGACTCACATTAGTGCGGATATCATTGTTAATTTTCTTAGCTGTGATACGGTTATATTGGGGACATTCTCGGGAGACACGCTAGAATACTAAAAGATGATATGTCACATTGCAACTTAAATACAAAAATACCTGGAGACTTCAGACAGTTCATAGAAAATGGAAGTACAGTGTGAGATTGTTTTGTTTCTGTCATATGTGTGTGTGTGTTTTGTTTCTGTCATATGTGTGTGTGTGTATAATTTTATTCATTTTAATTTGACCAGAGAGACACAGAGGGGGGGAGGAGTGAGAGAGCAAGCCACCGGGTCCAGGGTCAGCCATGTGGGAATGCCCAGCACCTTAACCACCGCGCCACCTGCCGGTCCCTTGTTTCTGTTCTTTATCCACGAGAGAGCACCTGGATGTGTATTTGAGAGAGAGGAGCACTCTTGCTGGGGTCCTGTCACGCCAGGATCCTCTTCCTCATGCCTTCCAGCTCATTGGATCTTGGATACTGCTGCATGAGCCCAGCATGTTTCAGGCTGAGTGGGCTGGGGATTCGAACGTGGTTGCCGTGTGGGATCCAACTTCTCTTGAAAAGTGTGTTGCCACTGCATTACCACTGCCATGGAGCTGGTCCAGTACAAGTTCATTTTGGTGCCCAAAATTTTGAAATCCACATATCACTTTTGTTCTTGTAATTTGTTTAAATTTCTTCCATGGGCAAGAGCTGGAGAGAGAGAGAGCACCCGAGAGGAGACTGAAGGAGAAGGAATTGTGGTGTGACCATCCCCTGGGAGGTGATTTCTTGCTTTTTGTCTCTGTCTCTCTGATGTGTGCATGCACCCTATAGCAAAAATCTCTCTTAAAAATAAATTGTTGAAGGGCCAGCAAGTGGCATGGTGGTTAAGGGCTCTGGACTCCCACATGGCCGACACGGTTCAAGTCTCGAACCTGGTGGCTTGCTTTCTCACTTCCTCTCTCTCTCTCTCTCTGTGTCTCTAATCAAACTGGAAAATAATAATAAATAAAGTTAAATAAAAATAATTCTTAAAACAAAATAAAATAAATTGTTGGAGGACCAGGAGTTGGCATAATGGCTATGTTGTTGGACTCCCACTAGTCGACCGTGGTTTGAGTCCCGGACCCGATGGCTTAAACTCATGCCAGGCGCTTATGCGTGCGTGCCCAAGATCCGAGAAAAGAATGGAGAAGGGATTGCGGCGTGGCCATCCCCCCTGGAGGGTGATTTCTTGCTTTCTGTCTCTCTGTCTTTCTGATGAGCACACACGCCCTATAGCAAAAACCTCTTCAAAAAATAATAATAATTTTTTTTTTTGAGAGGTTTTCGCTATAGGGCGCGTGCGCTTGCCAGACAGACAGAGACATAGAGACAGAAAGCGAGAAATCACCCCCCGAGGGGGATGGTCACGCCGCAATCCCTTCTCCATTCTCCTCTTGGGATCTTGGGCACGCACACACACGCGTCCTGCGTGAGATTTAAGCTACCGGGTCCGAGACGCGAACCGCGGTCGACTACGTGGGAGTCCAGTGACATAGCCATTACGCTAACTGCTGGTTCCCAAAAAATAAATAATTGTTTTTAAGGAGCCACTTTAAAAAAAGGTTCACAGTGCATAGGAAGCCGGATCCTGCGTGCTGACTGTGGTTCCAGTCTCATCCCGGCAGCCTGTAAAGCGCACGGGCACAAGTGGTGCATGCCTCAAATGCCGACAGGATGGACCCGGGGAAAAAGGACTGCAGCGTGGCCATGCCCCACTGGTGAGTGCTTTTTCTCTCTCATTCTTGCTCCCTGCACGTGGTGAGCACATGCACCTCTGGCAATTGAAAAACAAAAAATGAAAACAAAAAGGATGGTGGCTCACCTGGGACATCCCTTGAAAATACACAGCCCACTCTGGAGACCCAGGGTTTACACCAGGAGCTCATTACATGCTTATGAGATGAATCAGTACTTGAGATAATCAATAGTTTGCCCGAGTGAGCACAGGGAGCAACTGGGAGCAGCAGACGAAGTTCAGCAGCTTCTTCCCG
Organism: Tupaia belangeri chinensis; assembly: GCF_000334495.1. Taxonomy (NCBI): domain Eukaryota; kingdom Metazoa; phylum Chordata; class Mammalia; order Scandentia; family Tupaiidae; genus Tupaia; species Tupaia belangeri. Next base: position 6,270,689 of record NW_006159630.1, on the reverse strand, counting down.
TCCTGGGACCTTGCTCTTGCAGGATGACATGTAGGATTTTATTTTCATAAAACTAACATGTAGGGGCCAGTGGGTGATGTGGAGGTTAGGGCAGCTGGATCCCATATGGCCGACTATGCAGTTCAAGTCCTGGATCAGCTGTGACTTGAAAAAAACACTGGGTGTGTGTGTGTGTGTGTGTGTGTGTGTGTGTCCAAAATCTCAAGAGAATGGAAGAGAAGGGATTGTAGTGTGGCCATCTTCCCTGGGGGGCGCTTTATCACTTTGTCTCTCTCTCGCAAGTGCACACATCCCATGGCCACACTGGACGGAGGAGAGGAAAGGGGAAGGGAGGGAGGCAGGGAGGGAGAGAGGAAGAAAAAATTACCACGTAGTGTAGTGATTCTTGACCCAGGGGTCTACTTGAGCATCCGATGTAAGCTAAGGGTCCTCTTCCCAGCATACTGCACTCCTATACCAGATACACCTCACATTTTGCACTCAGATGGTTCCCAGTCACCCCAAGGTCTACACACAGGCTCCAGGTAACAGCCCTGGACTCCAAGAAGCCTGAGTAATCTCATGGCTTGTCTTGGCAAAACCTGCCCATCGCCTCGGCTGCTGCAGAGTTCCAGCTCCTCCTCATTTTCAGGAGGGTTTGGCAACAAGAAGAGCTGGTGGGTTCTGGGTCTTCTCTCGGAAGGTGCCTCTGCAGCCCCCGCCACTCCCAGGTGTCTGTGGTCCACCCAGGCCTCTAATGAACGGTGCCGGCTGGCACCAGCTCCTCAGGCAGGCTGGGTTCGGCTGCTCTCCAAGCTGCTCATGCCAAGGTTTTCTGGGGTGGACTGGGCCGGAGTGGCTGGTCCACGGGCATTGGTGCTGGTTTGGCACATGTGGACCTGAGCACTTCAGCCAAACTGGAGCTTTCCTCAGTGTCCCCAAATCCAGGACTGAGCCTTTCTGCGTTCAGCCTGGGTAGAACAGCTCTCAGACAACTGCCAAGATGGCTGAGTGGTGACCGTGGCTCACGTGTGCAGGGAGCACTCCCACAGTCACCGAGAGCTGGCAGCACACGAGTCTGCAAGGGGAGCAGAGGCTCAGGGAGGCTCTGTAACAATCCTGTTCAGTCCAAGCAAACTTTTATTGGACACCTGCTAGGTTCTCGGCACCGTACAAGGTGCTGGGGTAAAAAGCTGTGCTAGAGGCCCAGCCCAGAAGGGCACAAGTGGGAGGGCACCACTGCATGGTAGTTGAGGCTGCTTCAGAGGCCTGGGTTCAGTTCCCAGCCCAACCTAGACAGGACAGGCATGATGGTACAAACCTGTGGTCTCGGCCATCTGGGAGTCTGGGGCAGAGGAGTGCAACCTGGCAAGGCCCTGTCAAAAATACCTGTCTTGGGGACCAGCAGTTGACGTAATGGCTATGTCGCTGGACTCTCACGTAGTCAACCGCGGTTCGAGTCCTGGACCCAATGGGTTAAACTCACGCCGGGCGTGTGTGCATGCGTGCTGAAGATCCCGAGAGGAGAATGGAGAAGGGATTGCGGCGTGGCCATCCCCCCTGGGGGGTGATTTCTCGCTTTCTGTCTCTCTGTCTCTGTCTGCACGCGCCCTAAAGCATAATCCTCTCCAAAAAAAGAAGAAAAAAATATACATATATACCTGTCTTGGGGCTGGCAGGTGATGTGGTGGTTAAAGACATTGGACTCCCACATGGCAGGCCCCAGTTCAAGTCCTGGACCTGGTGGCTTGCTTTCATACTTTCCCTCTCTCTGTCTGATCAATCCGGAAAATAATAATAATAATAAATAAAGTTAAATAAAATAACTCTTAAAAAAAAAAAAACTGTCTTAGGGGCCAGCAGGTGGCATAACAGTTAAGGCGCTAGACTCTCACATGGTTGACCATGGTTCAAGTCCCAGACCCGACAGCTTGAAACTCAAGCTAGGTGCATACGTGCCTAAAATTTTGAAAGGAACATGGAGGAAGAGGGATTGTGGAATGGCTATACGTGCTGGGAGGTAATTTCTCACTTTCTCTCTCTCCTCTCTCCAGTAAGTACATGCACCCTATAGCAAAAATCCCTCTTTAAAAAAATAAATAAAAAAACATGGGGACCAGCAGGTGGTGTGTGGTGATGGTTACGGCACTGGACACTCCCACATGGCCGACCACAGTTCAAGTTCTGGACCTGGTGGCTTGCTTTCTCACTTTCTCTCTCTTTTTTCTCTCTCTTTCCCTCTCTGGTCAAATTTAAGTAAATAAATAAAGTTAAATAAAATCTTTTTAAAAATGAATGGATGAAAAAACTAATCATTTAAAAAAAAAACTCTCTCCCTACCCCTGCCATGTGCTCTTTTGAAAAAAAAAAAAATTCTACAAAATGTCTCTTCTTGCGGGTCACAACCCAATGGGATGAAGAGACCCCTAAGCAGGTCATTTCAGACCACGGTGGCAAATGCCGTAACAGAGCCCTGTCCCAAGTGCTATTGGGGACACATCAACCCAGAGGGCAGGAATGTTGAGGAAGGCCCTGGAGCTGGCCTCGACAGCACAATCTCTTCGAGCATAAGGATAACCCAGGCTAGCTGGAGGAAAGGGCCTTCCAAACCGAGGGACCAGACGGTACCAAAGCGTGGAGGCTGGAAGCTGCAGGGCAGGGCAGGGGCTGCCCGACTGGACACTCCCTGGCAGCCAGTGGGTTGTGGCTACAGAAAAACAGCATTTGGGGCCAAGAAGTTCCTGGAGAGACACCTGAACGCTGTAGCCAGTGGCACTTGAGACTGTAGGGAAGGACCAACAGGAGGCCTGGTCAGGTTTGCCAATCAACTTGTCAAGGACGCCTGTAACAGTCCATGAGGACCGCTCCAGCTGGTCTGCGCCGGCCTCTCCTCTCTGTGGGGTTGTCACTCACCTCTTAATGAGGTCTAAGTGGCCTGCTCAAGGACGCACCCTGGGCTCAGCCTTTGCTCAGGTCTCTCTTTACACAACGTGAAGGGTGGGGTGTGAGAACCAGCACCCAGGGAATAGCAGAGCAGAGCTGGGACCTGGCAGCAGGCCTCCCGACCCAGCCTGGGGCAATCTCTGGGCCCGTCCTCGGTGCTGGCCCCGGAAGGAGGGAGAGCGTTGAGCGCAGCTCATGGCAGCCGGGGCAGCGGCAGCACAGCCAGGCGGTGGCTCACCGCCCAGGGTCTGGGGGCAAGAGGGCTCCAGTCCTGGCAGAGGGCTAGGCGGCCGCCTCCGGCCTGGGGCAGCCCGGGCCCCCGAGCCTGGAACCCGGCGCCGGGAG
>NW_006159630.1:6265051-6267189 GCF_000334495.1 Tupaia belangeri chinensis | reverse complement strand
TCCCTGCAGCCCGCCCTCCGGACGGACTCCGCTCGCACGCGCGCGCCTGCAGTCCGACCACCGAGCGGGCAGCCCGGGCGCAGGAGGGCGCGAGTTCGCGCCAAGGTAGGTCCAGCCGCCCACCGCAGACAGGCGCGGGAGCCAGAGCAGGGCCAGAGGGGGCAGGCCAGGGCCCCTTCCTGCTAGCCGACCAGTGCTCCGGACCTCCAGGGCCCACGAGAGGGGCAGTGCCCAGCCCAGCTTGGGCAGCCGCGCAGAGGGGCCAGCCAGACAGGGAGGGTGCTTTTGTTTCCCCTTCTCCTTCCTGAAGACTGGAAGGTCCTGGTTCCCTGTGCCCATGTGCCCGGGGGCAGGTGCCCACTTGCCAGAGTGTACCCAGGCAGCAGCTGGGAGCAGAGGAGCAGGGGGAGCTGGAGAGGAGCAGGGCTGTCACACCTCCGGTACAGGAGGGCCCTGGTGCATGTCCGGAAGAAGTGGGCAAAGGCCGTGGGCGGGCGGGCCTACCCGGCTGGGCGCTCTGGGGCTCGCAGGGGCCAGCCGAGCCGGGAGTCAGTCCTCCCAGTTCTGCTGGGCAAGGTCTGCTGTGTGCAGTGCTGCAGTCCACCTCAGGCCTGGAGAGTCCCTGGTTTTCCTCTTCCCTTTACCAAGTACACGCCTGCTTTCCTCCTAAAGTCAGCTCCAGATGCCCTTCCTCCAGGCAGCCCTCCTACCCTCACCCTCAGCCTGGGGCAGTGCCCACCCCTAACCGTCTCCAGTGCAGTCCATTTTCCCACCCTCTGGGCTCCTGGGTCACCCTCTGGCTGACTGTGGCTCAGGGGCACCCAGGGGCAGGTCAGGGCCCCTCCCTAAGTACAAGGAGCAGTACTGGGGGCATGGTTGTGGCTGTCACCAGCAGACCTGGCAGTGAAGGCTGAGAGTCCCCAGGGTCCGAGGGGGGAGAGGACAGCAGGGAAGGGTTGTCTGTCTCCTTGGCCCTGATTTCCCCCTGAGTGGCAACAGCCGAGGGGGTGAGGACCCCCAGGCTTCTCACAGAAGCTAACCCTGGGGGTGAGTTGAGGGCCAGGGACCTCCAGGGCAGTGAGGGGAAGTGGGAGGACGCACTGGGCGAGCAGTGACACGTGTGCCCAGAGAAGGGCAAGGAGGCGTGGGGAGCGCGGCTCGTGGCATGTGTCCATGTAGATGTGAGTCCCTGTGGAGGCACATTTGGGGTGGCGGTCCCCTGCTCCAGCTGGAATGTCAAATGCCAGCACCCAGTGGGGCCCAAGACGGCCTGAGAGCTCTTTGTGCTCAGCCCAGCCCCTGTGGCCTCCCCTGATTCCCCCGCTCCTCACTTGGAGGTGAAATGTCACAGTTGCTAACCCTGCAACTACTTTCAAAACCTTTTAAGCACAAGAGTCAAAATGCTTTCGAGGGTCTTTGCCTCACCTCCTGAGTGTAAGCGGAGGTGAGATGCGGGGCCTGCCCTGCCTGGGACGATCCAGCTGTGGGTTAGAGAAGCCTGACAACCTCCATGCCTCGGCTCCCATCTGAGAGATGGGCTCCATGCAAGCTTCGCCCTGCAGGGTGCCTGTGAAGATTAGATCGCAGACTCAGGCAGTTAAGTCAGCCCTGCAGCCCGCCTGTGACTAAGAGCCGGGCTTGGCCCTGCAAGCCCTGTGGCTGGTACCTGCCTCCTCAGGGAGGTGGGAGGCCATGGCCTACATTGTGTAGCATGTGGGTGTGGTGCCTACACCCCGAGGCCGCAAGAAAGTCATTTCCCCCAGGATCCCTTCTCTGGCTCTGAGCTCCCTGAGGGAGGGAGACTACGCATCCTGCCCCTGTGCTGCCTCTGCCCCATGGGTGGGGAGGAAAGTCTAGGGTAGGGGCAGGGCCAGTAGCCAGTCTCAGGCCCCTGGGAGAGCTGGCCCTGGAGTAAGAGGTGCGCCCCAAACCTTCACCCTGGTTCTGCCGGCCCAGCTCTGCTGGCTGCAGCAGCCTCCGTGCTCCCTGCTGCCCACCTTTCACAGGCTCCGCGGTGCCTGTGCCGGCACTGAAGGTCGCTGATGAGTTGAGGTGGTTCACGGGGCCTTGGGGTGCTGCCACAGGCTGTGTGAGTGGGCAGGCGGCTCATCTCACTCTAGGTTAACTTTTTTTTTTTT
>NW_006159630.1:6260451-6265020 GCF_000334495.1 Tupaia belangeri chinensis | reverse complement strand
TTTCACTGTAGGGCGCGTGCGCTCGCCAGACAGACAGAGAGAGACATAGAGACAGAAAGCGAGAAATCACCCCCCAGGGGGGATGGTCACGCCGCAATCCCTTCTCCTCCATTCTCCTCTCGGGATCTTGGGCACACACGCACACGCACCCGGCGTGAGTTTTAAGCCACCGGGTCCGGGACACGAACCGTGGTCGACTACATGGGAATCCAGCGACATAGCCATTACGCTAACTGCTGGTTCCCACTCTGGGTTAACTTTTGAAAGGGGCCTTGAAACTCAACAGTGGGGCAGGGAGAAGCAGGGAGAGGCAGGGAGAGGCAGGGAATTGTAATCCCACCCTGATGGGCCAGGTCACCCCACCCCCAGGCCCCAGATGTCAGGAGGGGCCCACCCTCACCAAAAGGCAAATGGGCCAGGACCCCCTCTAGGGGTAGCCCCTTGTTGGGTGACCCCGTCTCTGCCAAGCCTGAACCAGGGCTATTGGGGTTGGAAAGGCAGGATAAACTGTGCCCACCCTCGGGGAGACCAGCAGCAGGAGACCTGGCCTTGGGACAGGCTCAGAGCTCAGTGTCCTCAAAGGCAGGAGAGTGGCCTCCCTGGCATGATGCAGGCCTGCAGGGCATCTGGCCACTGAAAGGTGGCAAGGACAGGGAGATAGCCTTGGTAACATCCCTGGAGCCCTCAGAACCTCCGTTTTCACACCCATGCAAAGGGAGTGCTGCTCTGACGGGGAGCTGGCGAGCTGACCGCACCCACCGGGGCCGTGGAGGCGCCACGCCACCCACCAGTCTGTAGAGACATCACAGGTCGATTGTTGCTGTTCCCACAGGAGGAAGAGGATGGCGGGACCTCATCCCAACCGGTGGGCCAGGCTGCTGCTGGTCACCCTGCTAAGCGTCAGCCTCCCTGGGGAGATGGGTGAGTCTCACTCTCTTGTTGGGTCGCACCTTTCCAGCCGCTGCCCTGACGTGGGGCCTTTCACAGGTGTCCCCTCTCCTCCAGCCACACCTATACCTCAGCACTCGGGCTCTGCAGGGCTGGGGAATCGGGAGTCTAAGAACAGAAGGGAACAAGACTGTGTCTAGAGGAGAAATAAGACACCCCATCCTGAGTCCTCCAACGTGGAGGCAAAAGTTCTGCAGGAATTTTGGGACCAGCAGTTAGCATAATGGCTATGTTGCTGGATTCCCATGTAGCCAACTGCGGTTCGTGTCCCGGACCCAGTGGCTTAAACTCACACTGAGTGTGTGTGCGTGCGTGCCCAAGATCCCGAGAGGAGAATGGAGGAGAAGAGATTGCAGCATGGCCATCCCCCCTGGGGGTGATTTCTCACTTTCTGTCTCTCTGTCTCTCTGTCTTTCTGACGAGCGCATGTGCCCTATAGCAAAATAAATAAATAAATAAATAAATAAAACCTTTCAAAAAAAAAAAAAGTTCTACAGGAATTTGGAGGACTGAGACTAACGTCAGTTCTCCTGCTCCCTGAGTGTCGCCAGTTGACAGGTGCCTCCTACTGTCAGTTGAGGCAGTGTTGATAGCTTGAAAGAGACCATGGTGGGAATATTTACACCACGGAAATCGGAAATCGCAGCTGGGACAGGTCAGGGCTTCCCCTCCCTCGCCAAAGGAAATGTTGTTAAACATTGACCAGGTGCCATTGTCTGGGGACCAGACCACTCACAGCACACACTGGGTACACAGGGGAGGCTGAACAGAACCAAAGAGAATGTGGGGGAAGCTCTGGAGTGGGACCTCATTCCTTTCCTGAGGCCCTACTGTGTGCTGACCTTGTGCAGATGTAGGGTACAACCAAGAACAAGACCCTGGAAGAGGCTCTGAGGACAGGCAAGACTCGTGGCCGTGACTGCGCAGTGCGAGCTGTGGTGGCAGAGAACAGCCGAGGGCAGGGACAGGGTGGGGGTGTCGGGGGAGGCCAAGGAACGTTTGTGGATCTAAGGAGTCAGTGGGGGGAGACAGCCAGGGTGTCCAGTCAGCAACAGCCAGCCCCCACCCCCCACCCCCGGACATAAGTGGCAAGTCCCAGGCTGAGAGCTGGCCCTGAGCATTTCTGGCTGTGCTCCCTGAGAGAGACCACACACCCCGGCCTTGTCTCCTTCTCCGTTAAATGAGGGGAAGCCCCATGTCTCTGGGGTGGGGTGCAGGTGGAGAGGGCTTGGAGGTTGTGGCCATCCCATGTGTCTGCCGCCTCTGCCCACCAGCAAACCGCTGCAAGAAGGCCCAGGTGAGGAGCTGCACCGAGTGTGTCCGTGTGGACAAGGACTGCGCCTACTGCATCGACGAGGTGAGGCACTGCAGCCGTACCTGCCTTCCAGGCCCGGGGCTAGCCCAGGCCACTACCCCGACCCGCACACCGCACCTGGCCATGTCCCACCTCCGGCTCTGGCCAAGTCCCCACTTGCCCCGCTCTCAGCCCAGCCTGGGGGTAACAGGGTGTGGGAGAACAGGCCAGGGTCAGGAGTACTAGGTGGGGATGGCCCGGGGATGGGAGCTGTCCCCTGACCCTGTCTCCTTTGGTCAGATGTTCAAGGAACGGCGCTGTAACACCCAGGCGGAGCTGCTGGCTGCAGGCTGCCGGCGGGAGAGCGTGGTGTTCCTGCAGAGCAGCTTCGAGATCACAGAGGTGCCTGCAGCAGGGGCGGGGGCTCCCTGGCTGGGCCGAAGGGCTCCCCACCAGTCTCGGAAGGGCCCTTCCAACCAGCTCTTCCCTTCCTCTGATGCAGGAGACCCAGATCGACACCACCCTGCACCGCAGCCAGGTGTCACCCCAGGGCCTGCGGGTCCGGCTGCGGCCGGGTGAAGAGCAGCACTTTCAGCTCGAGGTGTTCGAGCCCCTGGAGAGCCCCGTGGACCTGTATATCCTCATGGACTTCTCCAACTCCATGTCTGACGATCTGGACAACCTCAAGGAGATGGGGCAGAGACTGGGTACAGCTGGACCAGCATGGGGGGCTGGCAGGGTGGGGGTAAGGAGGGCAGCTCCCCTAGCTAGCTGAGTACCTACTTGGAAGGCCAGGACTTAGGACAGCTGCACCCCCCACAAGGAAGACAGAACATGTGAGCCCCCCACCCACCCCAGATACCCAACCCATTCCCAGGGGAAGGTCCTGGACAGACCTCACTCACCAGTTAGCCCAGGTCAGCTAGCCCTGACAAGGAAGATCCCCTACCCCAGCCATGAGGCTGTGGCCGAGTCTCAGCTTGGCAGACAAGCTGGGTGCAGTCCCCAGCCCCCCACTTGCTATGCACATAGCTCTAGGCCTCCTGCACCCCCCGTCCTTGTTCGTGTGCAGGGAGGAGAGCCGTAGTGCGCATGATCCTGTGTCCACCACGCAGTGCTAACAAGAGGTGCCCTTGCCCCTCTGCCCTCTTCCCGAGCCAACCCAGGGCTCCTGTGATTAGGTGGGGTGTAGCGCTCAGCTGTCCCCCTTTCCTGTTGCTGCCAGCCCAGATCCTGAGGCAGCTCACCAGTGACTACACGATCGGATTTGGCAAGTTCGTGGACAAAGTCAGCGTCCCTCAGACAGACATGAGGCCCGAGAAGTGAGCAGCGGAGTGGGCCCTGGGCGATGGTCTGGCTGGGCGGCCCCTCCTCTCTCCCCTCAGTTCTTGAATTTCCTTTCTGGCTGAGATGGGCCATGGGCCCTGGAGCATGGGGGTTCTTCCCCCCTGACAGGCTCTCTCTCCCTCTGTCCAGGCTGAAGGAGCCCTGGCCCAACAGTGACCCTCCCTTCTCCTTCAAGAACGTCATCAGCCTGACGCGGGATGTGGAGGAGTTCCGGAGCAAGCTGAAGGGAGAGCGGATCTCAGGGAACCTAGATGCTCCGGAGGGCGGCTTCGATGCCATCCTGCAGACAGCCGTATGCACGGTGAGTGCCAAGAAGGCACCGCCAGCCTTGCTGCTCAGCAAGGGCACAAGCTGCCCTCTGGCCTGCTTGGGGCTCAGCCCTGGCCCCTGCAGTGGCGGCCAGGACCTAGGATTCCCAGACCCTGTGAGTGGCCTCCGTTATAACCTAGGTTTAGCGCGGTACCCTAGGTCCCCTGACCTGGGCAGTCACAATCTGGTTTAGTGTAGGCCAGCGAGGCAGACAAGGACCTGGGCTTCTGGAAGCTTCTGTGTTGAGAGGCCAGCCTCCCACCCGATCTTCCTGCAAATGCTGGTCTCTCAGGGGCCACGGGCTGCCTGGTCTTCAACCGTGCGGAGCAGCTAAAGACACCACTTATCTTCACGTGTACAGCAGTCTTTTTATTTTGAAAATAATATGTCCAGAGGCCATCAGATGGCATAATGGTTACATCGCTAGACTCCCACGTAGTCAACAGGGGTTTGAGTACCACATCCGGCAGTTTGAAACACACCAGGTACATGTGTGTGCGTGCCCCAAATCCAGGAGAATGGAGGAGAAGGGGTTGTGGTGTAGCCATCCCCCAGGAGGTGATTTCTCACTTTCTGTCTCTCTGGCAAGCGCACACGCCCTATAGCAAAAATGCTCTCTCTTAAAAAAAAAAAAAAAAAAAAAAAATCGGGCACCAGCAACAAGGTAAATG
>NW_006159630.1:6259292-6260420 GCF_000334495.1 Tupaia belangeri chinensis | reverse complement strand
TGTCGCTGAACTCCCACATAGTCGACCACAGTTCGAGTCCCGGACCCAGTGGCTTAAACTCACGCCAGGCACGTGTGCATGCGTGCCCAAGATCCCGAGAGGAGAATGGAGGAGAAGGGATTGCGGCGTGGCCATCCCCCCTGGGGGATGATTTCTCACTTTCTATCTCTGTCTCTTGTCTGTCTGACGAGCACACGCGCCCTATAGCAAAAACCTCTCAAAAATAAAAATTAAAAAAAAGATAAGCAAAGAATACATCCATTTGACAGATTAGAAAGCAGCAGGGCCTCACCACCATGAAACAGCCAGCCGCTTGATGCCCTGCAAGTCTAGTTTGTCCCTTTTTCCTTGTTTTTATCATTGAAATCTGTATACTTGTAATCCTGAAATTTGCTTTTTTCCCCCTTAACACTCTCACAAGCATTTTCTTTTATTATATATAGGCATGTAGTTTCATAGTCATCCCACAGTCACCCCTCTCCCCTTGTGTTTCTCAAACAAATTGTTGTACTCTGTTTTATCTACGTTTTTTTTTTTCTTTCTTTCTTCCTCCTCTTTTTTTTTTTTTTTTTTTTGAAATTGCCAGAGGGCAGGTGTGCTCATCAGAGAAAGAGAGAAAGGAGAACTCACCTTCAGTGGGCATAGCCACACTGCGCTCCCTCCTCCTGGAGAGATATGGGGCATGCACACACATGTACCTGGCATGTTTTTCAAGCTGCCTGGTCTGGGACTCGAACTGCACAGCTGGCCATACGGCATCTGGTTCCCTTAACAGCTAGTCCGCAGGCCAGTCCCATCCTTTTCCATGTAACATTGTGTACATTTTCCTGTGCGGTGAAGGTGTTCTTGCAGAGGGCCAGCAGGTGGCATGGTGGTTAAGGCACTGGATCCCACGTGACTGACTCTGTAGCTTCAATCTTGGACCCGGCAGCCTGAAAACCGTGTTGGGCACATGTGCATGTGTGCCCAGAACCCTGAGAGGATGGAAGAGAAGGGATTGCTGCATGGCCATCCTCCTAAGAGATTGATTTCTCTCTCTCTCTCTCTCTTACTCTTGCTCTGTCCCTCTCTCTCTCACTCTCACTCTCACTCTTTCTCTCTCTCTCTCACTCTTACTCTCGCTCTGTC
>NW_006159630.1:6253335-6259098 GCF_000334495.1 Tupaia belangeri chinensis | reverse complement strand
GCCATTACGCCAACTGCTGGTCCCTCCTCTGGCAAAATCTTTAAAAAAAAAAATCCTGGCAGGCCCAGCCTCTGCAGTAGCATACTGAACTGCAGTGCTGGAAGCCACGTGGCCAGTCATCTGCAGGTTCGAATCCCTGGCCCAGTTAAGCTGAAACTTACTGGGTGTGCATGCCCAAGATCCTGACAAGCTGGAGGGTTGGGGAACGGGAGAGCAGCATGCCCGGACCCTGCTGAGGGCCCTCTCGCTCTCTGTCCCCACATGCATGCACACATGCTGTCATGAATAAAACACGTTTGAAAAAGTACTCTTGCGGAGTGGTTAAGTGCCTGGGGCGAGGGGCAGTCAGACCCGGCTCGATCTTGCATGATGCCCGCCACGTGCACAGATCCAGCCTCCGTTTCCTGTCCCCTGTTCACTGGTTTGTTTCTCACTGTCGCCCTCACATGCCACCACATGCGTCTTCCATACGGCACATGCCGTTGATCTGGGGCTCGCGCCACGCCTGTGCTGGGACCCGCTTGCGTTGTAGCACACGTTACTACGATGCACGTCCTCGCAGGCAGCCTGCTCAGTGGGCACGCCCCTCTTCTCCTCCCCAGAGAGACATCGGCTGGCGCCCGGACAGTACCCACCTGCTGGTGTTCTCCACGGAGTCAGCCTTCCACTACGAGGCTGACGGTGCCAACGTGCTGGCCGGCATCATGGGCCGCAATGACGAACAGTGCCACCTGGACGCCACGGGCACCTACACCCAGTATCGGGTGCAGGACTACCCGTCAGTGCCCACCCTGGTGCGGCTGCTCGGCAAGCACAACATCATCCCCATCTTCGCGGTCACCAACTACTCCTACAGCTACTATGAGGTGCGGGCCTGGGCCCTGCTGGCCGAGAGGGGGCATGCAACTTGCCAGGTGCCCCTTTTGGCCCCAAGCTTTTGGGCCCCCCAAGAGTGGTCCTGGTGGGAAGGGGAGGACCCCAACCCAACTCCTACATGGGCTCTGGAGCGCACCAGCAGGCTCTAGGCCTCAGCTTCCCCCTGTGCAAGGTGGGGGTGAGCCCAGAGCTGTCATCCAGACTCGATGCAATGCTTAGCCTGAGGCTCATGCTCCTTCCCACAGAAGCTTCACACGTACTTCCCGGTCTCCTCGCTGGGGCTGCTGCAGGAGGACTCGTCCAACATCGTGGATCTGCTGGAGGAGGCCTTCAACGTGAGGAGCAGGGCTGAGGGGGTGGGGCAGTGGCAGGGCTGGGAAACGGGCCTAGGAGAGGCCTGTGAGGATGGTCTCTGGCATCCCTGAGGAGCCCGCCTGGACCGGCCCCAGGTTCCAGCAGGCTCTGCCACTGCGATCCCCCATGCCAGGCTGTGGTCTGCAGGGGTGAGGGTGGAGCACAGCCAGGTCAGGCCAGTGCAATCAAGCAGGCTTCCCTACCTGGCCCACTGACAACCTGTCCTCTCTCAGCGCATTCGCTCCAACCTGGACATCCGGGCCCTGGACGTCCCCCGAGGCCTGCAGACAGAGATCACCTCTAAGATGTTCCAGAAGACGAAGACCGGGTCTTTCCACATCCGGCGGGGGGAAGTGGTATACCTCTGTGGGACGGCGGGGCCGGGGGCCGGGGGACAAGGTGTAGCACCCTGTGCCTAAAACATGGTGATGGGGGTGGCTGGAGACAGGCAGGCCTGGGGTCCGGTCCCCGTGGCCAGCCGCTTGGGTGGACGTGGCATGTTCCTTGGCTTTTCCGTGTCCTGTTCAAACAGTGGGATTAATGAGAACGAGGTTGGGCTGGCTCCGTGGCCTGGTGGTTAAAGTGGCTTATTCCACATGGCCAACCTTGTGTTTCGAGTCTTGGACCCACAGCTTGAGGAACATTCCAGGTGTGCATATTACTTTTCCCAAAGTAGAGAGAGAAGAGAAGGGATTGCAGTGCAACCACTCCCCAAGAGGGCTGCTTTCTCCTCCCTCTCTCTGTCTCTGGGAAGTACACATGCCCTGTAGCAAAAATAAAAACTAAAGGCAAGGTACTCGGAGAGTTGCCGTGCGGAGTAGAGGGGCCGATGTGATGGAAGCAAAGGAGGCTGTCAGTGTTGCTGTTGAGACTCTGTCCACAGGAGGGGGTTTTCAGCCCTGACAGGGGCTAGATCCAGCCACGTCCTGAAAGCTGGAGGGCAGGGCCTGTAGGAACAAGGGCCCACTTTTGCTGGACCTGCCTCGGCTGACAGCAGGGTCCCTGCAGGGCACATACAACGTGCAACTGCGAGCCACTGAGCACGTGGATGGGACACATGTGTGCCAGCTGCCGGGCGAGGACCAGAAGGGCATCATCCACCTGAAACCTTCCTTCTCCGACGGCCTCAGGGTCGACGTGGGCGTCATCTGTGACGTGTGTGCCTGCGAGCTGGGACGAAGCAGCCTGCCGGCGGGAGGGAGAAGCTGGGCCACACGCCTGGGGCCCTGGGTGATGGAGCAGGGCCTCCTGTGGCTGCACGTCCCTTACGGGTGTCGTGAGCACAGAGGTCCCCATACACGCCCTCGACCAGTTTGCTGGTCTCGTTCCAGCAAAAAGAGGTGCGGTCGGCTCTGTGCAACTTCAACGGGGACTTCATGTGCGGACACTGCGTGTGCAGCGAGGGCTGGTGAGTGTCGTAACCAGGGCGCCAGCTGCTCCTCCGAGGACCTGACCCTAGGCCCATTGTGTACGCCCAGCTGGGGGCGGGTGGCAGAGCAGGGCTGGGGGGGGCTCGCCCAGATTTTGAGTGAACCGTTCCAAGCACCTCGACAGGAAAAAGTCTGTTTCTGGAGAGCCATGGAGGTGCCACGTCAGGGTGGGACCTGGGTGCTGGGGAGCAGCTGCAGAGAGGAGAGGTATAAGGAGCTTCAGAAAGCTGCCGGAGGGGCCAGAAGTGGCACAAGTAAAATATGACACCAGGGCATAGTGGCTATGTCGCTGGACTCCCACGTATTCAACCACGGTTCGAATCCCAGACCTAGTGGCTTAAACTCATACTGGGCACATGTCCTTGCACGCCCAGGATCCTGAGAGGAGAATGGAGGAGAAGGGATTGCGGTGTGGCCACCCCCCGGAGCGCCATTTCTCTCTTTCTATTTCTCTGTCTCTGTCTTTCTGGCGAGCGCACATGCCCTATAGCAAAAACCTCTCCAAAAAAAAGTTTGTGGAAAATTTGAAGTGTGAGGTTTTTTAGGCGCAAATAAATTTTTAAACCATGCAACTTTTTCATAATATCCATTTCTATGAACTTTTTTTTTTTTTGTCAGAGGGAGAACGTATCACTCCCGAGGGGTGAAGTCGCACTGCAATTCTCCCTTCTCCATTTCTCCACCCTGCCAGGACTTTGGGCACACACAGGTGTTCAATGTATTTTTCTCTTTTTTTAGAATTATTTATTTAATTTTAAAATTTTTTTTTCAATTTGCTATAGAGCACATGTGCTCGACAGAGAAAGACAGAGAGAGAGAAAGTGAGAAAGCATCCCTGCCCCAATGAGGGAGATGGCCACATCACCATCCCTTTTCCTCCATTATCCTTCTGGGATCTGGGGCACACCCTGCTGATCCCACCAATTTTTTAAAAAGAATTATGTTATTTGGACCAGCAGGTGACGTGGTGGTTAAGGCACTAGACATTCCCACATGGCCAATCACGGTTTGAGTCCTGGACCTGGTGGTTTGCTTTCTCACTTTCCTTCTCTCTCTTTCTGTCTCTCTCTGATCAAATTGAAACAAATAAACAAACAAAAAAAGAATGAGTGAGTAAACACAATTAAATAAATAATTATTAAAAATAATTTTTAATTTAACTTTGTTTACTTTAATTTGACCAGAGAGGGACAGAGTGAGAGAGAGAGAGAAGGCAAGCCACCAGGTCTGGGACGCGAACCTCCATGTGGGAGGCCAGTGCCTTAAACCACCACGCCACCTGCCAGCCCCACAATGTTTTCCAAGTCACTGGGGCCGGGATTCAAGCCACAGCTGGTCATTTTGGATTGAGGCTCCCTTAACCACCAGGCCATGTGGCCAGCCCTCCATAAACTGTCTGAAGACCCCCTCGTCCCTTCACTCCGTTTGTGCAGCACTTTGAACCACAGGGCGTGTATCGCCTCACCAGAAATGAGCTGGTCAATGAACAGTGGTAAGGGCTTTGCGGCCTCCGGACGAGAGCAAGGCTGCCGTGGCCCGAAGCAGAGCAACAGCGAGGGAGGGACGCTGGGAGGGCAGCAGGGGACCGAGGTTCGCGTCTCGCTCAGCCAGTGCTGTCTGTGAGACTTGTCCTGCCGCAGCCCCTCAGAACCTGTTTCCTCCTCTAAAACGGGACAGTAGAGCCCCAGCCCTCCTCCAGGGCTGCGAAGTGACCGGTTCCTCCCTCAGGAGCGGCAAGACCTGCAACTGCTCCACCGGCTCCCTGAGCGACACGCAGCCCTGCCTGCGGGAGGGCGAGGACGTGCCGTGCTCAGGCCGCGGCGAGTGCCAGTGCGGGCGCTGCGTGTGCTACGGCGAGGGCCGCTACGAGGGCCAGTTCTGCGAGTACGACAACTTCCAGTGCCCCCGCACCTTCGGCTTCCTCTGTAACGGTGAGCTCAGCAGCGTGCCCGTGCCGAGAGCGGGGCCAGGAGGAGAGGGGGACCCTCCCTCCCAGACCCAGGCTGTCCGAATCCCCCAGTTCAGGCCCAGCCCCACTCCGGAGCTGAGAGCCTCCCCCAAGGCCTGCCCGACTTGGCTCTTGCTTCCTCACGCTGGACATTGTTTTAAGACCCCAGCTCCTTCAGGGTCTCTCCCATAGCTCAGGCCGGTACCCACCCCCCTCTCACTCCCCACCTTATTAGGGTGGGTACCACCCAGCTCGGCCCTTCATGGTGGGTTGGAATATGACAGGGTAATCTTTCTCCTCCCTGAAGATGCTAGATTTCTATGAGCAGGAGTTAAGAGCCCTCCGGATCCTCACTGGGCTTAGTTGGACTCAAGCCATGGGCACGTAGTCTGAGCGAGGGTCACAGAACTCAGACAAGGGAGGCGGAATGACTGGGCTGAATGAAAGTCCACTCATTGAATACTTAATTAACCCTCACTATATACTCACTGCCGGAGGCCCAGCCCCTGCTTTCCACCCTTTCGTCCATGGTTGCTTTTGTCCACCATTTCTTCTCTTCGACTGTCCACCCCAGAGTGTGCTCGAAGAAGTGAAAGGGAGAGAAGCAGACAGTTGGTGCAGTGGCGGTGTGAGAGGGGAGCAGAGGGGATGCTGCTGGGGAAGAGGCAGGGCCACAGTGCCAAGGGTGGGACTGGAGTCCAGGGCAGGACTTCATCCTTTAGGTAAAAGAGAGCCATTGGAGGTTTAAATTTCATTTCCTAATTGTATGGTAGTCTTGTATCTAGCCACCTTGTTAAACTCACTAAAAGAAATCTAACTATTTTTCTATAGTTATCCATATTCTTATGGATATTTTGTGACATGTTCCTGATACCTGCAAATAATAATAGTTTTACAAATCCTTACACATTTTATTTCTTTTTCTTACCTTATTGCATTGGCCAGGGCTCAGTAAAGGTTCTTAAATAGGGGAACCACATGACTGGATTTATAGTTTGGGATCATCAGTCTGACAATAAAGACAGAAGGTGGAATGGAGGGAGAGAGTTGGAGGGAAGGAGATTCCAGGAAAGCAAGGAAGAGATAGACTTCCTGTCTGGAAATTGCCTGGCTTCCACAGGCCCTGCCAGGGGCAGCCAGGACTGCCGGTATGAA
>NW_006159630.1:6242722-6253075 GCF_000334495.1 Tupaia belangeri chinensis | reverse complement strand
GGGGGCGGCGCGTGTTGGGTGGCCCCCTGCCACTGCAACCAGCAGTCACTCTACACGGACACCACCTGCGAGATCAACTATTCAGCGGTGAGGGAGGCCAGGACCTCTGGGTGTGGGCAGGGCGGGCAGCAGGGTAGAGCCTGGTGCCGTAAAAGCCCACCAGGGCATGTGTTCCGGGGAACAGAGCCCGATTCCCGGTGGGGGCCCTGCGTGTGCTACGGCGAGGGCCGCTACGAGGGCCAGTTCTGCGAGTACGACAACTTCCAGTGCCCCCGCACCTTCGGCTTCCTCTGTAACGGTGAGCTCAGCAGCGTGCCCGTGCCGAGAGCGGGGCCAGGAGGAGAGGGGGACCCTCCCTCCCAGACCCAGGCTGTCCGAATCCCCCAGTTCAGGCCCAGCCCCACTCCGGAGCTGAGAGCCTCCCCCAAGGCCTGCCCGACTTGGCTCTTGCTTCCTCACGCTGGACATTGTTTTAAGACCCCAGCTCCTTCAGGGTCTCTCCCATAGCTCAGGCCGGTACCCACCCCCCTCTCACTCCCCACCTTATTAGGGTGGGTACCACCCAGCTCGGCCCTTCATGGTGGGTTGGAATATGACAGGGTAATCTTTCTCCTCCCTGAAGATGCTAGATTTCTATGAGCAGGAGTTAAGAGCCCTCCGGATCCTCACTGGGCTTAGTTGGACTCAAGCCATGGGCACGTAGTCTGAGCGAGGGTCACAGAACTCAGACAAGGGAGGCGGAATGACTGGGCTGAATGAAAGTACACTCATTGAATACTTAATTAACCCTCACTATATACTCACTGCCGGAGGCCCAGCCCCTGCTTTCCACCCTTTCGTCCATGGTTGCTTTTGTCCACCATTTCTTCTCTTCGACTGTCCACCCCAGAGTGTGCTCGAAGAAGTGAAAGGGAGAGAAGCAGACAGTTGGTGCAGTGGCGGTGTGAGAGGGGAGCAGAGGGGATGCTGCTGGGGAAGAGGCAGGGCCACAGTGCCAAGGGTGGGACTGGAGTCCAGGGCAGGACTTCATCCTTTAGGTAAAAGAGAGCCATTGGAGGTTTAAATTTCATTTCCTAATTGTATGGTAGTCTTGTATCTAGCCACCTTGTTAAACTCACTAAAAGAAATCTAACTATTTTTCTATAGTTATCCATATTCTTATGGATATTTTGTGACATGTTCCTGATACCTGCAAATAATAATAGTTTTACAAATCCTTACACATTTTATTTCTTTTTCTTACCTTATTGCATTGGCCAGGGCTCAGTAAAGGTTCTTAAATAGGGGAACCACATGACTGGATTTATAGTTTGGGATCATCAGTCTGACAATAAAGACAGAAGGTGGAATGGAGGGAGAGAGTTGGAGGGAAGGAGATTCCAGGAAAGCAAGGAAGAGATAGACTTCCTGTCTGGAAATTGCCTGGCTTCCACAGGCCCTGCCAGGGGCAGCCAGGACTGCAGGTATGAATGGACTGCCTCTCCTCTCTTCCCTGCCCCTCTCTGCAGACCGGGGGCGCTGCTCCATGGGCGAGTGTGTGTGTGAGGCTGGTTGGACAGGCCCAAGCTGTGACTGTCCCCTCAGCAATGCCACCTGCATCGACAGCAATGGGGTAGGCTTGGGCATGGGGCAGGCAGTGTGGGTGGCAGTGAGGGCAACCCACCCTTGCAAGAGAGAACCCAATGGAGAGAGGGGAAGGGATCAGGCAGGGATGGGGCACAGATGCTCACTGGTTTCCTCCTACCCAGGGCATCTGTAATGGGCGTGGCCACTGCGAGTGTGGCCGCTGCCACTGCAACCAGCAGTCACTCTACACGGACACCACCTGCGAGATCAACTATTCAGCGGTGAGGGAGGCCAGGACCTCTGGGTGTGGGCAGGGCGGGCAGCAGGGTAGAGCCTGGTGCCGTAAAAGCCCACCAGGGCATGTGTTCCGGGGAACAGAGCCTGGAAGGGCTGACGTGGCACCATGCCCATCTGTCCCTCTCCCTGCCCAGATCCGCCTGGGCCTCTGTGAGGACCTGCGCTCCTGCGTGCAATGCCAGGCCTGGGGCACAGGGGAGAAGAAGGGGCACACCTGCCAGGATTGCAGCTTCAAGGTCAAGATGGTGGACGAGCTTAAGAAAGGTAACAGGAGGGGCCAAGGGCCAAGTGCGAAGGGCCCAAGCAGGGGGCACCCAGCAGGGCAGGGCCACTCACCCGGCAGGGGACCTGCAGCCTGTGTTGAGGTCGCATGGCCTACACGGTTCTGCATGGGGCAGCCAAGTCCAGGAGGGGATGAAAGGTCTGGGCAAGAGGCACAGGATGGGCAGTGACCCCAGCACACAGCCAAGTGGGAGCAGAAAGCTGGGGAGGTGTCACCTGGCTTAGCGGGTTTGAGACACAGGGGCCCGAGGCCCAGACAGGCCAGGCTTGGGGGACAGCTCCCCTCCTCTAGGACACCAGGGAAGTGGGCAGAGGCAGAGAGGTCTGCAGACTCTGGTGCCCCAGGGCAGCCCCCTCCTCACCTACCCCTACACCTGGGCTCATTCTTCCCCAGGGAGGTGCCTTGGGCCCTATGGTGGGTGGAGTGGGTCCCAGCACAGGGGCACCTCGGGGGCCCTGGGACTGCGGGGCGGGCGCTCTGCTGACCTCCACCTGTGGCACAGCGGAGGAGGTGGTCGAGTACTGCTCCTTCCGGGACGAGGACGATGACTGCACCTACAGCTACACCGTGGAGGGCGATGGCGCCCCCGGGCCCAACAGCACCGTCCTGGTGCACAGGAAGAAGGGTGAGCTGAGCTGGCGGGCAGGACAGGCAGGACGGGCAGGCAGCTGTGCAGCCTGCACACTGGCGTGATGGCAGAGTCTCCTCCCTGTCCCCCTAGACTGCCCCCCCGGCTCCCTGTGGTGGCTCATCCCCCTGCTCATCCTGCTGCTTCCGCTCCTGGCGCTGCTGCTGCTGCTCTGCTGGAAGTACTGCGCCTGCTGCAAGGTGAGAGCTGTCCCGACCCCAGGCCACACCCCGTGTAGTGCACACCCCAACATAGTGCACACCCCACCATAGTGCACACCCCCACCTGAGTGCACACCCACACAGTGCACACCTCACCATAGAGCACACCCATATAGAGTATACCTTGCCATAGTGCACACCCCCACCTGACTCCACACCCCACCATCATCCACACCCCTTCATAGTTCACACTCCACTGTAGTGCACACCTACCATAGTGCACACCCCCACCTGAGTCCACGCCCCACTGTAGTGCACACCACACTGTAGTCCACATCCCTGCCTGAGTCTACACCCCACCATACTCCCCACCTCATTGTAGTCCACACCCCCACCTGAATCCACACCCCAACATGGTGCACAGGAGTGAACGTGGTGCCGCCACGTGGGCTGCCACTTTGCAGTGCGGCTGGCAGGCCCAGGGTTCAGCCACAAGTATGGAGAGCCTCTGTCTTCATCCTCTGCCCACCTGTGTCATGCCTGGGTCCCCACAGCCCAGGTACCCCAGGTTCTGTGGAGACACAGTCACCCCTCTGTGCCTTTGGCATGGGCGGGGAGTGGCCAGAGGAGCTGACCGGGGCTGGGCAGCTGTCCCGGCCCTCACCCCACCCACCTTGTTCCCTAGGCCTGTCTGGCGCTTCTTCCTTGCTGCAACCGAGGTACAGGCCTGGCATGGGTGGGGCAGGAGGCTGGGGATGGGGAGAAGTGGGGGAGCCTGGAACAGTTGAGGCACCTGATGGGGTGGGCTGGTGGCTGTGAGGGCCTCTGAGTGGAGCACCTGTCCCGCAGGTCACATGGTGGGCTTTAAGGAGGACCACTACATGCTGCGGGAGAACCTGATGGCCTCGGACCACCTGGACACGCCCATGCTGCGCAGCGGGAACCTCAAGGGGCGGGACGCCGTGCGCTGGAAGATCACCAACAATGTGCAGCGGCCAGGCTTTGCCACCCACGCCGCCAGCACCAACCCCACGGAGCTGGGTGAGGGTGGTAGGGCTCGGGCCCTGGCAGTGCTCTGGGACCTCTGTCGGGGGCCTGGGATCACAGTTTTCTCCGGCTGTTGGAGGCAGGCCAGCCTCAGGTTCGGCGTCCTGGCCCGCACCCACCAGTTGGCCATTGCCCCCTACTCCCAGCATGCTTCCTGGGGGGTACTCTGCTGGGCCTGCCACGCAAGGGCTGACGGCAGCCGTCCCCACCTTCCCTAGTGCCCTACGGGCTGTCCTTGCGCCTGGCCCGGCTTTGCACTGAGAACCTGATGAAGCCAGACACTCGAGAATGTAACCAGCTGCGCCAGGAGGTGGAGGAGAACGTAAGGCCGAGGGCGGAGCCTGGAGGGAGAGGGGCTCCCTGGACGCTTGCCTGGCAGGGCCCCTCCGCACTTGCCCTCCGAAGGGCTGGCTCTCGGGGCAAGGGGTGGTGACCTGCTGGTCCCAGGGCCCAGCCTCACTGCCCACCCTTGCCTGCAGCTGAACGAGGTGTACAGACAGATTGGGGGTGTGCACGGGCTCCAGCACACCAAGTTCCGGTGAGGCCCGGGGGCCCCGGGGTGGGACAGGGGGACTTTCACCCTGCTGGCCTCGGGAGCACAAGCCCCATGCGGACTGTCTGGTCACAGTCCCTGCTCTGCCACTCTGTCCCCTACAGGCAGCAGCCCAACGCCGGGAAAAAGTGAGTTGGAGCTACACAGGTGGGAGAACCCCTCCTCCTGCCCTACCCCTCTGGGGGCTTCGCACCCTCCTCACCCCTTCTGTGACCTTCTTTCAACAAGTACTGATGCAATGCGCACACTGGACTCAAGCAGGCAAACCCCAGCAGCCCTCCCTGCCCTGGGGCTGGCCAGAGCCCCCAGTACTGGGGCCTGAGCCTGGGCACCTCTGGGTACCAGGCAGGTTGCTGAGAAAGCGGATCAGCAAGCCCACACCCCCTCGGCAGCCCCCCACATCCCGGCCCTTCAGTGGTGGGGCCTCCAGGCAGAGGACAGAACCAGGAACAGCCCGTCAGCGTCTGTAGGGACAGCCCCGCATGCCTTGAGCACTCGCAGTGGGCCACTCAGGTGGTGCCCTCACCCGGCCCTCTCCTTAGCCCCACGAGCTCAAAACCCTTGCCATTCCCACCTTACACATGGGGAAGCTGAGGCTCAGAGAGGCCAAGTAACTTGCCTAAGGTTACCCAGCTGTCAGACCAGAGCCAGGACTTGAGCCCAGGCAGCAGAGCTCCAGAGCCCACTCCCGGCACCTTCGCTGTCCTGCAGCCACACATGTCACCAGCCCTTCAGAGTGCAGGGCTAAGGTGGGGGTGAGGGTGATGGGTCAGCTCGGGCCCTGGCACTGCCTGGGGACCCTGCACGTTTTGCTCTCTGGCATCTCAGCCTGACGGGGAGCGCACAGCAGGGGCCGGGCAGCAGCCTTACGCTTCCCCGCCTCTCCCTAACCCCCACGCGGACCCAGGCAAGACCACACCATTGTGGACACGGTGCTGATGGCGCCCCGCTCGGCCAAGCAGGCCCTGCTGAAGCTGACGGAGAAGCAGGTGGAGCAGGGCTCCTTCCAGCAGCTCAAGGTGTCCCCCTGCTACTACACTCTCATCGCCGACCAGGGTAGGTGCGCGGCTCCCCGGACGTGTCCCCAGACCTCCCACCACAGGAGGGACAGGTGGGACGGGGCCGTGCCCTGTGACCCACATCCGACCACCCCCAACACCACACAGATGCCCGGGGCATGGTGGAGTTCCAGGAGGGCGTGGAGCTGGTGGATGTGCGGGTGCCCCTGTTCATCCGGCCTGAGGACGACGACGAGAAACAACTGCTGGTGGAGGCCATCGACGTGCCCGTGGGCACCGCCACCCTGGGCCGCCGCCTGGTGAACATCACTGTCATCAAGGAGCAAGGCGAGTCAGGACTGGGGGCGGGAGGCCGGGCTCCAGAGCACGTCGACCCTCCTGGTACCGGCCCAGAGGGGGACCGGCTGTGAGGCCTGGGCCAGTCACTCAACCCCTGCAAGCCTTGGCTCCTCCATGTGTAAGATGATACAGCCTTAGTGAGGAGTCCATGGCAGCCCGTGTGCAGGCCCCATAGGAGGTGCCCAGGGGAGCCTCTGGGCACCGCTGTGCCAGGAAGACGCCACCCCTTCCCCCTTGCTGCCGAGGGCAGGGGCTGGCCAGGCATGCAACATGGAACTGGGGTGCTGTGTCAGCCCCCCAGCCCACCCAGGGGCCCTGTCCTGGCCCTGAGCCCTCGCCTCACTGCTCCAGGGCCCACAGCCATTGGCTGGCTCTGCCAATCAGTCTCTGGTCCTGCCTTGCCCTTCTCTGTCCTAACCCTTCCAGGTGCCTAGCAAACACTTCATCCCAGCCCCCCAATCCTGGAAGGCCGTCCCACTGTACTTCTCTGTCCCTGGGGTGGGGACAGGGACAAGTGGACTCCTAGAGGCTGGGCCGGCCTGGGCAGGGGCTGGGCCCGGGGAGCTGGAGCGGAGAAGCAAGGCCAGGACGCTGATGGCACCCACCCTGGGCTTCCTTGCAGCCAGTGGGATGGTGTCCTTTGAGCAGCCTGAGTACTTGGTCAGCCATGGGGAACAAGTGGCCCGCATTCCAGTCATCCGGCGCATCCTGGACAACGGCAAGTCGCAGGTCTCCTACCGCACGCAGGACGGCACCGCACGCGGCCACCGGGTAAGACTGCGCTGTGGAATGGGGGCACCTCTCAGGCCCGGGTGCTGGGACACAGCGGCACAGATGCTGACGGCGCCCTGCTGGGCCCCAAGACATGTCCCCCGGCTCCTGCCTCACTCAGGTGCCAGGACACCATGGTGAGGCCTGCAGGTACAAGCCCCGGGGCTGCTTCCTCCTCTGTGAGCCAGGGACCCACCCACAGCCCACGCCCCTCAGGGCAGCCACACCTTTCCTGGAGAAATGCCTCCCCACCCCCCCGGGCTTGGGCCTCTTGAGCTGGCACGAGACCCCATAACCGGGGCCTGGCTGCCCTGGACCAGGGGAGGAGCAGCCCTCCAAGGCAGGCTCACTATGCTGTGTCCTGCTGCTCTTCCATTGCTGGGCCCCAGTGGCAGGGCTCAGCCTTGTCCAGGTTTTTTCATTTTGTTTTGAATTCTGAATTTTATCAAAAATTCTCTCGGGACCAGCAGATGGCATAATGGTTATGTCACTGGACTCTCATGTAGTTGACCGTGGTTTCATTCTCAGACCTGGAGGCTTAAAACTCGCACCGGTGTGCGTATGTGCCCAAAGTCCCGAGAGGAGAATGGAGGAGAAGGGACTGCAGCATGACCATCGCCCCTCGGGGGTGATTTCTTGCTTTCTGTCTCTCTGTCTCTCTCTCTTTCTCTGGTGAATGCACATGCCCTGTAGCCAAAATCTCTCTCCAAAAAAATTTGTTTTAATTCTCTCAAAACCAATGAAGTAGGGCCAGCAGATGGCATAATGGTTACATCGCTGGACTCCTACATGGCCATCCGCAGTTTGAGTCCTGGCCCCAGTGACTTCAAACTCACGCAGAGAAGGGATTGTGGTGTGGCCATCCCCCCAGGGGGTGATCTCTCGTTCTGTCTCTCTGTATCTTTCTAGTGAGCACACATGCCCTATAGCAAAAAGCTCTCAAAAAACCAAAAAACCAGTGAAGCTGGCCCAGCCACAGTGGCACGGGTGGTGATTCTGGGATCCTTATGGGAAGGTTCAGGTTGGTGTCCCAGGACTGCTAACCACGCCATGTCCGTCCGCAGGTGGGTGTGTCGTGACCCTGACTGGTCACAGGATAGCCATGGGCCTCTCTCTCCCTCAGGAAATACATGAACTCAATAATAAAGCTTGGCCCCACAGGTCCATTTGGCACCCACAGAAGAGCGTGCGCTCGGCCGGCCCAAGCAGCCAGGCCGCACCGCTTTTCTCGATGTGTCTGTGTTGGTGGGGACGGTTCTCATTACTCCCAGCGCTCCCCACAGATTCCAGAGCAGGGTTTGAATGTCCCTAGTTCCAGTGATAGGCACACTGCGCTGGAGCATAAAGAGGCTTTGGTGTTTAACTATTTTTTCAGTTTTATTTTTTTCTTCTCTGTTCTGAAAACCTTCCAATGTACAGAAAATGGAAAGACTAATAAAATTAGCACCCATTGACCCTTTACACGGACTCCAGTTCTTCGTTTGCTTTCTCCCCTCTCTGTGTCCACGCCAGCATCTAAGTGGGAGTCTCTACACCTGTCTATGCAGGTGCAGGCATCACGTGGACGTGTCTGATTCTCCGCGTGTGCGTGTGCATGTGTATATGCAGGAGGGAGCAGAGTTGAGTTGCAGGCCACACATAGACCTGAAATCTCTCATAGGTGAGGTCGACAGGTGGCGTGGTGGTTAAGGCACTAGATCCCACGAGGCCAACTTCACAGTTCGAGTCCAGGACCCAGTGGCCGGAAAATCACTCCACGCACATGTGTGTGCATGCCCAAAATCTCAAGAACAGAATGGAGGAGAAAGGACGGCAGCATAGCTATTTTCCCTGGAGACGGGGTAGAATTCTCACTTTCTTTCTGTCTCTTTCTCTCTCTGGGGTGTGCGTGCACCCTATGGCAAAAATCTTAAAAACATAAATAAATAAAACTTTTATGGGCACCTCCTAACAAAGTCAGTCTTCTATATCAACTATGTAATTACCAAACTTAAGAACTGATTGTAGAGCGACCAGCAGTTGGCATAATGGCTATGTTGCTGGACTCTCACGTAGTTGACTGCGGTTCAAGTCCCGGACTTGGTGGCTTAAACTCACACCAAGATCCCAAGAGGATAATGGAGGAGAAAGGATTGTGGCAGGGCCATCCACATGGGGGTGGGGGTGGGGTGATTTCTTGTTTTCTGTCTGTCTGTCTCTCTCTCTTTCTGGCAAGCGCACGTATCCTATAGGAAAAACCTCTCCAAAAAAAAAAAAGAAGAAGAAGAATTGATTGTAGGGGCTAGCAGATGGCATGATGGCTAAGGCGCTGGACTCCCACCTGGTTAACCACAGTTCGAGTCCAGGCCTGGTGCCTTGGTTTCACATTCTCTTTCTTTCTCTGGTGAGCACACATGCATGCATGCCCTGTAGCAAATTTAAAATAATAATAATGATAAATACATTAAATAGGTAATTATTTTTTAAAGAATTATTTTATTTGACTTTATTAATTTATTTAATTTGACCAAGAAGGACAGACAGAGAGAGAGGAAGTGAGAAAGAAAGCTGCCAGGTCCAGGACTCGAACCACAGTTGGCCATGTGGAAGTCCAGCACCCTTAACCACCATGCCACCTGCTAGCCCCTAAATAAGTAATTCTTTAAAAAATAAATAAAATACTTTGGCTGCTACCAGTTGCTGGGCTCCCATGTAGTTGACCATGGTTTGAGTCCCAACCTGGCGGCTTAAAACTCACGCCGGCTGTGTGAATGCATGCCCAAAGTCCCGAAAAGAGACTGGAGAAGGGACTGTGGCATGGTCATCCCCCCTCAGGAGGGGGTGGGGGTGATTTTTCACTTTCTGTCTCTCTGGCTAGCACACATACCCTATAGCAAAAACTTCTCTCTAAAAAGAAAAAGAAAGAAAGAAAGAAAGAATTGATCGTATTGATTCCTATTAATTAATTAGTCCCAATATTATTATACCTTTCCCCCCAGTCTAGAACCTGTCATTACATTTTGCTGTCACCTTAATTCCCTGGTTTGCCTTTGGGGACATTGACATTTTGTTTGTTTTTAAGGTTTTTGTCATAGGGTGCATGTACTTGCCAGAGAAAGACTGTGAGAAAGTGAGAAACCAACCCCCAGGGCGTATGGCCACACTGCAATCCCTTCCCGCTGGGAATTCTGGCATGTACACACATGTGCCAGGCCCGGGATTCAAACTGTGGAATTTACCATGTGGGAGTCTAGCACCTTAACCACAACGTCACCCGCTGGCTTAAGGACACTGACATTTTCAAAGTGTCCACATCAGTTTCTTGCAGACAGCTCCCCATCTTACACCTGTGGCCTCACTCTGAGGCATTTGAATCTGCTCCCCCAGGGGCTGGCCTAGAATTGAAATGTGAGTTTGATGCGCCACCTAGTGGTCACATCGGAGTTTTTCCCCTCCAGGTACAGCTGGGATTCATTCTCTCCTCTCTCAGCCTGGGATGCTCAGGCAAGCTCCGAAACGTGGAAAGAAATGTGGAGATAGTGGAAGCACCCTCAACCCCATAAATCAGGGTCTGGGGCCCCGGGGGGCAGCCCAGAGTTCAGGGACACAGTGGCGTGGGGGGCAGTTCTTCTCTGCCCCAGGTGCAGCGGTGGGGGGCTGTGAATCCCAGCTCTCCAGGGCTGCCCACTGCTGGTGGGTGGAACTGTCTC
>NW_006159630.1:6232999-6242691 GCF_000334495.1 Tupaia belangeri chinensis | reverse complement strand
TCCTGCACCTCTCTCTGTGCGTGGGTTCAAATCCTGACTCTGTCACAACTAGCTGTGTGAAGAAGGCAGGTTTCTTCACCTCTGCCTGTCTTCTTTCCTCCATGCCGTGGGGGCGATGGTATTTCTACTTCAACCTGCTGTGAGACTTCAGTGAGCTATTTGATTTTTGTGTTTTAGAATTTTTTTGAGAGAGAGATTTTTGCTATAGGGCGTATGCGCTCGCCAGACAGACAGAGAGAGACATAGAGACAGAAAGCGAGAAATCACCCCCCAGGGGGGATGGTCACGCCGCAATCCCTTCTCCTTCATTCTCCTCTCAGGATCTTGGGCACACACGCACACGCGCCCGGCATGAGTTTTAAGCCACCAGGTCTGGGACGCGAACCACGGTCAACTACGTGGGAGTCCAGCGACATAGCCATTATACTAACTGCTGGTTCCCTAGAATTATTTATTTTTGACGGGACCAGCAGTTGGCGTAATGGCTATGTCACTGGACTTCCACATAGGCGACTTGAGTCCCGGACCCGGTGGCTTAAACTCACACCAGGCGTGTGTGCATGTGTGCCCAGAATCCCAAGAGGAGAATGAAGAAGGGATTGTGCTGTAGCCATCCCCTCTTGGGGGGTGATTTCTCACTTTCTGTCTCTCTGTCTCTCTATGTCTTTCTGGCAAGTGCGTGCACACGCCCTGTAGCAAAAATCTCTCCAAAAGATTTATTTTGGGGACCAGCAGATGGTGTCATGGTTACATCCCTGGACTCCCATGTAGTCGACTGCAGTAGGAATTCATGATTCGGAGGCTTAAAACTCACGCCAGGCACAAGTGCATGCATGCCCAAGATCCCACAAGGAGAATGAAGGAGAAGGGATTGCAGCGTGGCCATCCCCGCTGGGGGATGATTTCTCACTTTCTGTCTCTCTGGTGAGCACATATCCCTATAGCAAAAATCTCTCTAAAAATTTTATTAGTTTTTAAATTATTATTATTACTTTTTAATAGGCTACAGGGCATATCTGCTCACCAGAAAGAGACAGAAAGAGAAAGTAAGCTGCCAAGCCCAGGATTTGAACCACAGTCAGCCATGTAAGAGTCCAGCAACCTAGCCACCATGCCACCAGCTGGGCCCACGAGCTAATAGTGGTAAAGTCCTTAACACACAGGATGTATCCTATGGACATGAGCCGCTGTGGGTGTACACGTGACTCTCATGGTCTCTGCAGCAGCCATGACGATGCAGAGCAGCCCCTGGAAGGCTCTGGTTTCTGAGTCGCCTCATCTCCCAGCCCTGGACTAACCTTGACCCCTTCCTGTCCCCAGGACTACGTCCCTATGGAGGGCGAGCTGTTGTTCCAACCAGGGGAGACCTGGAAGGAGCTGCAGGTGAAGATCCTGGAGCTACAGGAGGTGGACTCCCTCCTCCGGGGCCGCCAGGTCCGCCGCTTCCACGTCCAACTCAACAACCCCAAGTTTGGGGCCCGCCTGGGCCAACCCCACTCAGCCACCGTCATCATCGGGGAACAAGGTGAGCATAACCAGGAGTCGGTGGAGAGGGAGTCGGGCCAGCGGATGGTGCCTCACCTGCAATACAAACACAGGACCCCCAGCTAAATGTGAATGTCCAGGCAATATTTGGGACATACTTATCTTTTTAAAAAGTACTTGTGGGCCAGCTAGGTGGTGTGGTGGTCTCACATGGCCAGCTCTGCAATTCCATCCCAGACCTAGCGGCTCGAAAAACCTGCTGGGCACAGGGGCCTGCGTACCCAAACTCCCGAGAGGAGAGCGAAGAAGGGACTGCGGCATGGCCATTCCCCCGGGGAGTGATTTCTCGCTTTCTGTTTCTCTGTCTCTCTGTCTTTCTGTCAAGCTCATGCACCCTACAGCAAAAACATCTGAAAATAAAAAAAAAAAAGGAAAGTATGTCCCAAACACAGCTGTTAAAAACACTGGCAGGGACTCCTGGGCTCATATCAATATCAGAAGTCGGCAGTTGGCCTGGCCTTAGATTCAAGGCTAACCTCAATGACACCCATGGAAAGAATGCTGAGAGAAGCCCTCAGGTGCATGAAATGAGAAAAGATTGCTAAACAAATCTTGTTCTGTCTTTCTCATTTTATTATTTGTTTTGTTTTTAGGAGTTTTGAGAGTGAAATGACAACACCCGGGAATTCAGCGAGTGGCACTGTCCCAGCACAGCCTTTGAGAGGCCCTAATACCATGCAGCCTGCCAAAAAAGTAGTTCTCAGGAGGATTTCTTCTTTCATGGGCCCTACGCAAAGATTTTTCATAAGGGAATCGAAGGTTTTGGGAGTAAGTCGGTTGCTCTCCATTCCATACCCTGGGTATCCTCTGCCCTTCAGAAGTTGATGCTGTAGGCTTGGTACTGAATTCAATCCAGCTGAAGGGGTGTGATCCAACCTGAGGGGTCTTTATGCCTTGCACAGAGGGCCAAATCAAGTGTATTAGAGACGTTACCACCTGGATCACCTCAGGGCAGTCTTATGTCACCTTTTGGTTGGGGAACTTATATTCATTCATTCCCAGAATCCTAGATATTAATTTGGTCTTTGGAAATGCCCCCATGTGGTAAGGAAAATAAATTTGAAGAAAAGAAAGATAAAATTCTTGGTTGGCCCCAATAGCATAGTAGTAATGAAATATTTCATTAATGAAGCAACATGGGAAGGTCCTGGGTTCATGTCCCAAGGTATCTCTGAACACATTGGACACATGCCCTCTCTCTTTGTCTATCTTTCTCTCATGAAAGAAATTTAAAAATAATTCTTGGCATCTCTACTACTTGTTTAGGCATTTTGCACAGCTCGAAGTCAGAAGCCAGGGCTTCCAATTTTTGCCTTATGATAACGATTATTTCAGTTCATCCATCAGTGTCCCCTTTCTCTGCCTAGGCTGTCCAGATCATGAATGGGATTTTCCACATCGCCCTGGGGGGTATCCTAATGATCCCCATGGGACCTTATGCTCCCATCTGTGTGACTGTGTGGTACCCTCTCTGGGGAGGCATAATGGTGAGTAAAAAATACCAACCATTGAGAATTAGGTGCAAACATGCTAAACACTTCCGCAGAGATATGTCAGATTGTCTCTGTGTTGAAGAGAATATATGGGTAAGAAATAGGCTGTTGGGTTAAAAACAATGAAGTGGGAAGAGATATTATCTAAACATAGCATAAATCCCATGACTGACAGTAGTCAAGCTTCAGGAAAATTCAGACAAAGAAGCTCTGCATGGAATCTACACCGAGAAGACTGTTCAGTGGAGGGCCTTTCTACAGTCAGCTTTGGTGGGAGGGAGGCAGCAGACATTTGGACTGTCTGGCATGGTGATGTGGATACAGGGGGTGGACCCCCCCCTCCGGGGCCGCCAGGTCCGCCGCTTCCACGTCCAACTCAACAACCCCAAGTTTGGGGCCCGCCTGGGCCAACCCCACTCAGCCACCGTCATCATCGGGGAACAAGGTGAGCATAACCAGGAGTCGGTGGAGAGGGAGTCGGGCCAGCGGATGGTGCCTCACCTGCAATACAAACACAGGACCCCCAGCTAAATGTGAATGTCCAGGCAATATTTGGGACATACTTATCTTTTTAAAAAGTACTTGTGGGCCAGCTAGGTGGTGTGGTGGTCTCACATGGCCAGCTCTGCAATTCCATCCCAGACCTAGCGGCTCCCAAAATCTTTCCCTCTGTCTCTCCAGTGAGCGCACACACCTACAGTAAATGTTTAGAAACCGCACTGTTGCTTATGTGACACTCATTCACCTAGGCATGCTCCCTGCTCTCAGCCAGTGGGAGGCCCGCGGCCACACAGCTAAATCCCCCCATCAGCCCCTCTACCCAGCAGCCTCAGCACAGCTAAGTGCCAGCTGCCTGGAAGCCCAGCGCTAGTTCGTTCTTATCAGTCCTTCGCTTCCAGGGTGGGGGTGTCTGTGACCCCAGCCCTGACGGGAGGCCTGCCTAGAGGAGAGGATGGAGAGCTATCCTGAGGCCCTCCTGGGCCCTCCATCAGGCTTGGCATGATGCCCTATGCAGCACCAGTGGGTACCAGGTCAGTGGCCAGCTCTCAGCTGGTGCGCTGGGCAAGGGAGCCTTGGGCGTTTAACTGGGTCCCTGGCGCCCCCTGGTGGTGACGGGGCGTCTGAGCCGGCCGTCTGCTCTGACTTGCCCTAGATGAACTGGATGGGAACTGCATGAATCACACCGTGTCATCATCCCCACCTCCCCGCGGTGACCTGGGCGCTCCACAGGACCCCAATGCCAAGGCTGCCGGGTCCCGGAAGATCCATTTCAACTGGCTGCCGCCTCCGGGCAAGCCACTGGGGTACAGGGTAAGGTGGGCGGGAGCGTGCTGATCCCTGCATGGGGAGGTCGGCCACCAGTCCAGAGACCGGAGGAGCGTCCGAGCGCCAGTGGGCAGAGGAAACCGAGTCTGTGTCCAGGAGGGAAGACCTTGGCTGAATTTTGCAGACTTTTGCCCTCTTTCCCGGAATGTCCTCCCACCCCCCAGCACCAGGGACCGCTGCCCTGCCCCAGCCCCGCTGTGAGCCTGGCAGGTCACTCAGCCGCCCGGGAGCTCAGTGTCTCATCTGGGCAAAGGGACAGCGGGGCAGGGGTCCACGGAAGGACAGGCGGCTCTGGCGCTCCCCCACCCACCAGCCCCCTCCCCTGGCGCAGGTGAAGTACTGGATCCAGGGAGACTCGGAGTCGGAGGCCCACCTGCTGGACAGCAAGGTGCCCTCGGTGGAGCTCACCAACCTGTACCCCTACTGCGACTACGAGATGAAGGTGTGCGCCTACGGGGCGCAGGGCGAGGGGCCCTACAGCTCCCTGGTGTCCTGCCGCCCCCACCAGGAAGGTGAGGCCTCACCGAGTCCGTCTGCCGCCCAGACGCCCAGCCCTCCCCCACCTCCCGGACCTGACGGCACTGCTCCTGCCTTCCTTACCCCAGTACCCAGCGAGCCGGGGCGTCTGGCCTTCAATGTCGTCTCCTCCACGGTGACCCAGCTGAGCTGGGCCGAGCCGGCTGAGACCAACGGAGAGATCACAGCCTACGAGGTCTGCTACGGCCTGGTCAACGAGGACAACCGTGAGCACCGGGCCCGCCCGCCCCAGGGACAGCAGCGTGGCTGTGGAGGGGAGAGGGAGGGAGCGCCCGGGCTCTGGGCCACCCCTGGCCCTGCTCTGTAGGGCAGTCAGGCGTGTTGTCCTGGTCAGTGGATAGGCCTGAGTCATCGTTAGGTTTTGTGCCGATTTGGGCTGGGCCACGTTCCACGGCCGGGCCCAGAAGCCCACGGGGTGAGGGGCTTGTCTGTGTGCAGTGGGGCCACAGCCCTGGGTGCCTCCCACACAGGACACCAGAGTGGCTTGCTTTTACATGGTTCCTCTAGGGCCAGGGTAGAGGTGTCAGACTTAGCAAGTAAAAATACAAGATGTCCTAAATTTCAGATAAGCCTTTAAAAAAATACTATTTTGAATTTGCTATAAGGCACATGTCGCCAGACAGGTAAAGAGAAAGCAAGCCACCAACCCGGGACTCGAACCGAGGTTGGCCATATGTGAGTCCAGCACCTTAACCACCATGCCACCTGCCAGCCCCCTAGATAAGCCTTTTTTAAAAAAGGAATATTCCGTGCAATTTTTTACCTGGCAGCCCTAGGCCAGGGCGCCTGCAAACCATTATTTCTTACCAGTCCTGGAATGAGACAATACGGGGTGACCCCTGCCGACTGTTGAGATGGGAAAGTGCTTGATGACAACCCGCCCCTGCCCCGGCCCCTGGTGCAGGCACCTCCACACACCCCGCCTCTGCTTGGTCAGCCCCAGTGAAGAACTCGCCACCCCCAGATGACCTGTACACCCAATCGCGGTCAGACCCAGCACTCCTGGGTGACCTGGTGGGGCAGAGGACAGCAGGACAGTTCTGGGCGTCGGCCGGGCGGCTGCTGTTACTCGTTAGGATCCAGGCCACCAAGCTCCAACCCCGGCAGCTGTGGCACGCCACGTCTTCCCGGAGCTTACATCCAGTCCACACCTGGGGGGTCTCCTCTGACTGGGGCATTTTTTAAAAATTTTATTCATCTTTTTTTTTTTTTTTTTAATTTGACCAGAGAGAGAGAGAGGGAAAGTGAGAAAGCAAGCTGCCAGGTCCTGGACTCAAACTGCAGTCAGCCACGCGGGAGTCCAGTGCCCTTATCCACCACGCCACCTGCCAGCCCCCTAACTGGGTCTTTTCCAGAGAGTGCCATGTATTCCAGGGCACCCTGACGGTTTCAGCCATGGCTTTGGCCTGCTGAGGCCTTGGCCGTGTCACGGAATGTGCCAGGCAGAAGCAGGGAGCAGGGGGTGGGCCAAGGACAGCCCCAGAGTAGCTGTCAGAGGACCCCTCCCCCTCCGAGGCCAGCCTCCATCAGCTGACACTTTTCTGTTTTTGCCATAGATCACGCACACTGGCCGGAGAGAGACAGAGAGGGAAAGCGAGAAATCACCCCGCAGGGGAACGGCCACGCCGCAATCCGTTCTCCTCCATTCAGAGGGATAGAAAGTGAGAAATCACCCTGCAGGGGAACGGCCATGCCGCAATCCCTTCTCATTCTCAGGATTTTGGACACGCACACACACATGCACCTGGCATATTTTTCAAGCGACAGGATCCAGGACTCGAACTGCACAGCTGGCCGTGTGAGATCCAGACATCCTAACTTCCACGCCACCTGCTGGCCCGAAACGTTTCATTTTTTTCTAAGTTTATTTTACTTATCTATTTCACCAGAGAGAGACCTTCGGCAAGGTCTTGCCATGTTCCAATCCTCCCCGTCTCCCAGTCAGCCAGGGTCACGGGTGCAGGCAGGCGTGCCTGATGTGTTCAGGCCGACCAGGGCCCAAACCTCGGTCTCCGGTGTGGCTCCAGCATCCCAGGGCAGGGCCTGAGCCTGCACAGCTGGGCCCAGTCACAGGTTTGAACAGTTGTCCCTAGCAGTGGACAGCAAGCTTCTTGGCCTTCCTATTCCAGAATTCTGTTTTGGTCCTCTTTGGGGA
The DNA here is from genome assembly GCF_000334495.1 of Tupaia belangeri chinensis. Lineage (NCBI taxonomy): Eukaryota > Metazoa > Chordata > Mammalia > Scandentia > Tupaiidae > Tupaia > Tupaia belangeri. Next base: position 6,235,635 of record NW_006159630.1, on the reverse strand, counting down.
CTTGGGCATGTTCTGGTCTCCATTCTTGGTCCCCAGAGTCTCCCAGCATGGGGGGCTCCTGTAACTTCACTCAGAACTCAGGAACTCAGCTGAGAACTGCGGCCCCTGCTCTCTGCTAATGCGGCCCCGCTTCCTCGCGCCTCCACCAGCTCCCTCAGGCTGCACTCCGCCCTGTCCTGAGCTTCCAACAGCCTCAGTCCTCCTGAACCTCACCCTCCGGGGTGCCCTTCTCTCCTCCCAGCCTGGCTCACATGGCCACAGCACGCCCAAGGGTTTCCACAACAGACCCTTGGGGGGTTGGCTGGCTACAGTGGGGAGGGCGCCATCCCTCCCAAGAGCATCCTCGCCTTGTGCGGGGGTGTCAGGACTTGAGCCCAGTCCTGGCTCTGCCTTACTTAGGTGTGAGTCCTTTGGAGAGTGGTGGTGACCGTCAGGAGCCACCCCAGGACCCGCAGGTGACTGGAGCTCAGCTGCCTGCCCCAGCCTTGCCCCGGATATGTCCAGAGGTTGTGTGGTCCCACTATGTCAGGCGGGGCTGGGACCAGGCTGGAACCCGGTGACCCCTCTGTCACTCTCCCTGCCCCAGGACCCATCGGGCCCATGAAGAAGGTGCTGGTGGATAGCCCCAAGAATCGGATGCTTCTCATCGAGAACCTGCGGGAATCCCAGCCCTACCGCTACACCGTGAAGGCGCGCAACGGGGCAGGCTGGGGGCCTGAGCGCGAGGCCATCATCAACCTGGCCACGCAGCCCAAGCGGCCCATGTCCAGTGAGTGGTGGGCGGGGGGTGCACGGCAGGCGGGGAGGGAGGTGGGCACGGCTGGCTCTGGCTCACCCCTCCCACCCTGCAGTCCCCATCATCCCCGACATCCCCATCGTGGACGCCCAGAGCGGGGAGGACTACGAGAGCTTTCTCATGTACAGCGATGAGGTGCTTCGCTCCCCGGCCGGCAGCCAGAGGCCCAGCGTCTCTGATGACACTGGTGAGTGGGCCTGGGGTCCACGGGAGGCAGGAGGGGTCCTGAGTATGGAGAGGAGCTGTCACTGGTGCCCAGGGAGAGCCAAGGGGCCAGTGACGGTTGGACATGGAGGACGAAACTGGAAATCCTCTCTATGTCCTCCCCACAATGGGGTACTGGTCACACTGAAGGGACAAAGCTGACGTGGCCCACGCAGTCACGTGCACGTCATCCACGTGAGGGCACACGGCCACACCGTGTGTGGGGGGTGGACGCACACAGGCTCGCGCAGGTACACACAGGGCCACGGCCACCTGGGACTCAGCTTCACCCCATGATGGCTTACCAGCTTGCTCTGGGGACAGGCCAGGAGAGGAGGCAGGCCCGGTGCAGGAGCCCTGAGCAGCCTCCTGGCAGGGCTGGGGGAGCCAGGGGCACCCCACTTGATTCCTGGCTCGGCATGGTGCAGACAGCCCCTAGCTGCCCACCTGAGAACCAAGTTGGCTCTGGCCCTCCCGTGCGTGATGTGTCAGGGAAATCACACTCTCTGTTTCTTTTTTTCCTTTTTTATTTTTTAAGAATTATTTTATTTAACTTTATTTATTTATTTATTTATTTTTGACCAGAGAAGGACAGAGTGAGAGAGAGAGAGAGAGTGATAGAAAGTGATAGAGGGAAAGTGAGAAACCAAGCCGCCAGGTCTGAGACTCAAACCATGGTTGGCCACATGGGAGTCCAGTGCCCCTAACCACCACGCCACCTGCCGGCCCCTCTGGGTGTTTTCATCTGTGAAATGGGATGCCAGTCCCACAAGGCCAGCCTGCCAAGTCCCCTGGGGCACATAATCTCTACTTCCCTTATCCCTGTCTATGCCTGGGGCCCCCAGCGGAAGCTCGCCCCACCAGCCCAGCTTGGGCCTAAGGCACGGTTCTGAGGGTGCCAGGAAAGAACAGCTGAGCCAGCGGCCCCAGAGGCTCTGCGGCTTCTGGAACTGTCTGTGAGGCAGGAGTGACATTGCTCTCTGGGCGGACGGATGGGAAACTGAGCCCCAGCGCATCTAAGTGACCTGTGGGAACCCTCCCGGCTGGTGACAGCCCAGGCTGCCGCCAGTCTCCTGGTTGGTTCCCAGGCCTTTCCTTCCCGTCTGCGCCCAGGAAGGGCTGGACCCCAGTCTCACTGCGGCTTCTGGAACTGTCTGTGAGGCAGGAGTGACATTGCTCTCTGGGCGGACGGATGGGAAACTGAGCCCCAGCGCATCTAAGTGACCTGTGGGAACCCTCCCGGCTGGTGACAGCCCAGGCTGCCGCCAGTCTCCTGGTTGGTTCCCAGGCCTTTCCTTCCCGTCTGCGCCCAGGAAGGGCTGGACCCCAGTCTCACCTGAAGCCTAAAGCCCCCCCCCCCCCCTGCCCGCCCCCGCGGCTGGGGTCGGGAGCCAGAGGACCAGGATCTCACCTGTCCCGGCCCCTCCCACGCCCTCGGATCCCGCCGGGGCTCAGCCTCCTTCTGCCCCGTCCTGCTCCGCGCAGCCGCCGGCCGCCGCACCCCAGCGGTGCCAACGCGGCCCTTCGTTGTCCCCAAGGCGGTAGCTGGAAGTTCGAGCCCTTGCTGGGGTCGGAGTTGGACCTGCGGCGCGTCACGTGGCGGCTGCCCCCGGAGCTCATCCCGCGCCTGTCCGTC
>NW_006159630.1:6231165-6232934 GCF_000334495.1 Tupaia belangeri chinensis | reverse complement strand
CCCGCCGCCCCCCCTCTCCCAAAGCTCGCTTGCTCCCGCTGGCTGAGGTCCTTGGGCGGGCCTTTGAGGCGGCCAACTTCAGCCAGGCTGCCCCTGTGGGTATCCTGCTGGCAGACCACGCAGCCAAGGCACCCCAGGGCAGGCATTCGAGCTTTCCCAAAGACTGTCCCCAGGAGCAGGGACCCCATTATGGTGCCTGCCCAGGTGGGGCATACAGCGTAAGTCTGTCCTAGGGGTGGGGGGCAGACCTTGGTACCCAGGTACCCACTCAGGGGCCTCACAGGACCTGCCAGAAGGGTCTGGGTTCTGCCCAGGGTGGGGCTGGCTGGGGCAGTAAGTCCCCCAGCTCAGACTGCCAGTGCACAGTGACACCTTCCTGAGCCACAGAGCAGAGGCCACGCACTCCTTGGATCCCACCATGGACACAAGGCTTGCTCTGGTGGTTAGAGGGGGACAGCTTATATTTCCGGGCCCGAGAGAGGCAGGTAATCTGGGAGTTCCTGGGCTGCCCCAGGTCCGCAGGCCTGACCAGGGGCCTGACAAAGGACCTGATCCCCCCTGCAGAGCACCCGAACGGCCGCATGGACTTCGCTTTCCCAGGCAGCGCCAACTCCCTGCACAGAATGACCACAGCCAACGCCGCCTACGGCACCCACCTGAGCCCGCACCTGCCGCACCGCATGCTGAGCTCGTCCTCCACCCTCACACGGGACTACCACTCGCTGACCCGGACGGAGCACTCCCACTCGGCCACGCTGCCCAGGGACTACTCCACCCTCACATCCCTCTCCTCCCACGGTGAGTGGCCACCAGCCCTGCCTCCCCGCGTCCCTCCCAGGTTCCAGAGGTGCAGGCTGCAGCTGCTGCCCCAACCACGTGTGCACGTGCATCTGTGCCCACGCAGGCGCCTGCCCCTCACTCTTCGTTTCCCTGCCCTAGGCCTCCCTCCCATCTGGGAAGACGGGAGGAGCAGGCTTCCGCTGTCCTGGGCCTTAGGGCTCCGGAGTCGAGCTCAGATGAAGGGGCTCCCCCACTCCAGGAGCTCACGAGATTCTATAATCCTGGCTGGGCGGCCAGCGGCGCCCTCCTGGAGCCCAGGTAGTACAGGGGTGACCATGCTGTCTCTCCACGGCCATCCCGCTCCATCTGTCATCCGGCCACCAACAGTCACCGCTTGTACCCACAGCCTCACCCTCCATCCATCCACGGCACCCTGCCCACTTCATCCGTGCTGATGCCTAACGTGGTCTCTGTCCCCGGGGGCTGCTGATCTGGGATCGGGGCAGGAGAGGGGCCAGGCCAGCTGAGCAGTATGGAGGAGGGGCTGGCAGCGCACGTGCCCACCCTCTCGGCACAGGCAGGGCCGGCACCCACTCGGGCGACGTGCGGGAGGTGCTGGGTGGCCTGGACAGGGTGTTGCAGGGTGAGTGAGCTGCCTGGCTGTGGTCAGTGTAGACATGCCAGCCGAGTGAGGGGGGCTAGGGCTCCAGCCCCGACTCCTGCCCCGAGCCCCCCATCTCTGGGTCTGACTGTAGCCTCATCTCCAGACTCTCGCCTGACCACTGGGGTGCCTGACACCCCGACCCGCCTGGTCTTTTCTGCCCTGGGGCCTACGTCCCTGAAGGTGAGCTGGCAGGAGCCCCATTGCGATCGGCCGCTCCTGGGCTACAGCATGGAGTACCAGCTGCTCAACGGCGGTGAGCAGCCTCCCCACCAGCTCCCAGGGGTGCAAAGGGCCCCACCCCTACCAGGCCCCCAGGGGTGCAGAG
>NW_006159630.1:6224649-6229774 GCF_000334495.1 Tupaia belangeri chinensis | reverse complement strand
CCCGCGGGTGCAGAGGGCCCCACCCCCCCCAGGTCCCCAGCTGTGCAGAGTGGGCCCCACCCCCACCGGGCCCCCAGGGGTGCAGAGGGCCCCACCCCCACCAGGTCCCCAGTTGTGCAGAGTGGGCCCACCCCCACCAGGCTCTCTAGTGCTAAGGCCCCCACCCAGCCGTTCTCAGGGGTGTCTAACCCATGCCCCTCACTCCCCTCATTGCCTCCTCTCTTCAGAGGCCTCTCCTGGCCAGTCCTGCTGGGTGTGGCCTAACAAGGCCTCACTGGCCTAGGGACCCTGGTCCTCTGCTGGCCTGAGGTGCTTTCGTGGCACATGGGAGTGGCCCTTCTCTGGGAAGCAGCACGACCTGGGCCCCGACCGGCCGCAGGGTCTGGCCAGGACCAAGATGGGAAGATGGGACTGCAGGCTCCGCTCCTCTCTCAGAGCACAACTGGAAGCAGCTCCCACCCGGGTCGTGCCTGGTCTGTACCGAAACCACAGCCTGGCCGGCCTGGTGACAGCCAGGCTTTTTTTTTTTTTTTTTAAAGTTTTTGCCAGAGCTTGCTGGAGAGACAGAGACAAAGAAGGGGAGAGTGAGAAACCTTCCCCTGGAGGAATGGCCATGCTGTAATTCCTTCTCCTGGGATTTTGGGCACACACACACACACACACGCCTGGTGTGATTTTCAGGCTGTTGGGTCTGGGACTTGAACCACAGTCAGCCGTGTGGGAGTCCAACACCTTAACTGCCATGCTGGCCCCAAGACAAGCAGCCTAGGGAAATGGGGGTCAGGCCAGGTGGGAGTAATGCTGCTTTACTGGCTGTACCCCCATCCCAGGTGACCTGCATCGGCTTAACATCCCCAACCCGGGCCAGACGTCGGTGGTGGTGGACGACCTCCTGCCCAATCACTCCTACGTGTTCCGCGTGCGGGCCCAGAGCCAGGAGGGCTGGGGCCGAGAGCGTGAGGGTGTCATCACCATTGAGTCACAGGTGCACCCACAGAGCCCGCTGAGCCCCCTGCCCGGTGAGTTGTCCCCCCACCCCACAGTGGCCCCCTCCTGCACGCCCGCACCCACACTGATGTCCTCCCTCTGCTGCCCAGGTTCCACCTTCACCTTGAGCACCCCCAGCGCCCCGGGCCCACTGGTGTTCACAGCCCTGAGCCCAGACTCCCTGCAGTTGAGCTGGGAGCGGCCGCGGAGGCCCAACGGGGACATCCTTGGCTACCTGGTGACCTGTGAGATGGCCCGAGGAGGAGGTGCTGCCTGCCCCCGGGGTCGGGAGGCCAGGGCAGGGGTGCAGAGGGGCCCTGAGGCTGACAGCACCTACCGCGCAGGGCCAGCCACCACCTTCCAGGTGAACGGGGACAACCCTGAGAGCCGGCTGACGGTGCCAGGCCTCAGTGAGAACGTGCCGTACAAGTTCAAGGTGCAGGCCAGGACCACGGAGGGCTTCGGGCCAGAGCGCGAGGGCATCATTACCATTGAGTCCCAGGATGGAGGTAGGGCGCCCTCCCTCTGCCCCACCCCTTTCTGGCCACACCTGTCAGCACCTTGCCCTGATCAGCCATCTGCCCATGCCAGGCCCCTTCCCGCAGCTGGGCAGCCACTCCGGGCTCTTCCAGCACCCACTGCAAGGCGAGTACAGCAGCGTCACCACCACTCACACCAGTACGGAGCCCTTCCTCCTGGGTGAGTCGCTGAGGGCGGGGGCTCCTGGCTCTCCTGGGAGCATGGAGCTGATAGGGAGGGGCGGGGGCCAGGCAGGGTCTTTCAACGCCCCTTTCCCTATAGACGGATTGACCCTGGGGTCCCAGCGCCTGGAGGCTGGTGGTTCCCTCACCCGGCATGTGACCCAGGAGTTTGTGAGCCGGACACTGACCACCAGTGGGACCCTCAACACCCAGGTGGACCAACAGTTCTTCCAAACTTGACCCCCTAAAAGGCAGTGTCCCAAAACTAGGGCCCCTTCCCCAACTCTTCTCTCCAGCACCTCCTCAGCTACTCTACCCTTGGAGCCTTGGGGGCCTAGTCCCTCTACCACCAACGGGGATAGGCGTCCCCCGGGAGCATGAAGGGGGCAGAGGTCCCAAAAGGCCCTTCTGGCTGCTCCCTGCCCGGGCCCAAACCTACTTGTAACCAAAGAGCCGGGGCCAGCGCGCCATGGGCCCGTGCTTTGTTCTGCACTTAATAAAGGACCTCGCTCCTGCTGGCTCTGCCATGTTCTGGGGGCCTGGAGGTGCCAGCCTGAGCAGGGGGGCAGGTCTGACACCCGGGCATACACCCACCTCCGAAGGCTGGCGGGCTGCACGGTCGAGGCACCAGTTTATTGAGCACCCAGATGCAGAAGGCAGGTGCCGAGGGCAGAGCGGTATGTGGCCTACAGGCCCCACGCCCACCACATGCTGTCCCAGGGCACCTCATAAGTGCAGCACCTTGGCTCCGTCGGCCGGCTGCGACAGGTAGAAGGTGGCGGTCCCACTGTAGTGTCCCTGAGGGAGAAGCGGGTCTGAGCACAGCGCGTCCTGGGGCCCGCTTCTCCTGCCCGCCTTGGCTCCGGTGCTTGCTCACCCGTATGTGCTGCATGGCACGGGATGCAGCTGAGGCCTCCAGCAGTGTCACTGTGCAGCCACCAAAGCCACCACCCGTCATGCGACTGCCATAAACCCCGGGCACAGAGAGTGCGGCCTCTACCAGTTGGTCCAGTTCGGGGCAGCTCACCTCGTAGTCGTCCCTGTAAGGAGAAAGTAGAAGGGAGTGGGCTGGAACCAGACCGCGCCCAGCAGGTACAGGACACCCAGCGGGACTCACCTGAGTGAGTGGTGACTCTCCACCATGAGGCGGCCAAAGGCTCTGTAGTCCCCACGGCTCAGGGCGGCCGCTGCCTGGGCCGTGCGCTGGATCTCACCCACGACGTGCCGCGCCCTCCGGAAGCCCTCTTTGCTCACTAGTTCTCTGCCAGCTGCGGAGGAGACAGCCTCAGCCAGCCACCCCAGCTTGTGGGCCTCGGGGGTGGTGAAGGACCATGGCAGGCACTGGCTCTGGCCACCTAGCAGCTGTTCACCAGGGACCTGCCTGGGGAAGGGTGGAGGCCGCAGGCGATCTGCTCCTGGAGAGCTCCTCCGAACCCAGGTTGGGGACTAAGCCTGCAGCCTCCGTGCCTCGACTACGACGTGGGACTCCCACATCACCCAGGGTGCACGAAGACTGCCGGCAGGGAGCTGGCCCATGGCGAGGCTCCACAGCAGTGGGGTACGCCTGACCTGGTGCTTCCCGGGGCAGTGGGACAGTGCTGTCCTCCAGCCACCATAGAGCAGGAGGAAGAATAAACTGCCAGTGGTCATGCTAGAGCTCCCACGGGCCTCTAGGGGCTGCAGCTGCACAGGCGGCAGGGAAGAGCCCGGGGTAGAGAGGCAGGGAACAGGCCAGGGTCAGAAGGCAGGGAAGAGCCCAGGGTCAGTAGGCAGGGAAGAGCCCAGGGTCAGTAGGCAGGGCTCCTTAGGAACCAAGGGCTGTCTCAGCGGGCTAGGGGGGAGGGCATGCAGACTGCCCTAACGCCAGAGGTTTAGGAGCAGAGGAGGGACAGAGCAGAGTGCTGCAGAAAAAGTGACCACCCCAAGCCAGAGGGCCCAGGCAGTGGCTGCTGAAAAGCCAGAGCCCAACGAGGGGTTTAATGTAGGGGACAGAGGGCGGAGACAGTGGGAGAATGGCTCAAGTGGAGGGACACAGTAATGATCCCGAGGTTCCAAACCCGAGTGGCAGGTAAGAGAACAGAGTAGGGAGCCAGGGGAAGCCTTGGGGAGGAGGTGATGAGTTGGGCTTGGGTAGGTGTAGGACGGGCCCGCAGAGATGCTGGGCAAGAGCGGGGGTGTGAGGGACTGCAGGCACGGAGTCCCCGGTGGTGGCTGGTACTGCACTGAGCACAAAGCCTGAGAGGCACGAAACCCGGTGGCCAGGGCGGCAGAGGGCGGGAGGCCCAGGGAGCACTGGGCGAAAAGCAGGGGAGAAGGGCCAGCAGATCTGGAGGATCAAGGCGGGAGTGCAGATGAGACAGCCGGGGCAATGGGCGTGAGGTTCTCTTCCGAGAAAGGAAAGAAAACCACATTTCTAAGAGGAGAAAACTGTACACTTTGGAGGCAGAAGGGAAAGAACCAGGCAGAGGACAGGCCAGAAGGCAGGTACACAGAGGGTGGGGCTGCTAGGGCAGGCTCTGCGGAAGACGCTGCTCTGAGCTACAGGGAAGCCCGAGGAGTGGTAGAAGGCCGAGTGGAGAGGAGGGATTTGAAAGCACTCGTGTGTGAAAACCTCGGCCAAGGTCGGGTGCACAGAGCAGGTGGGGCAGGTCTGAGGGCTGCTCTGGTGAATGTGAGTTCACCCAGGAGGAGGACAAATGGTCCCTCAGGGAGGGCCAGTGTCCCTCGGAAGGATACACCACACCCCGCCCGCCCCACTGCGGGGGCTGTGGGGCACCACTCCCAATGCAGGCAGCATGGTATGAAGGGGGAGTGTGGGCCGTGGGCAAGCCTGTCTCCATCCAAAACCCTGAGGCTAACAGTGAGCAGACCTGCTAGAGCCGCAGAATGAAACGGGCTCATATATGACCTTAGACCCCGCTAAAGACTACTTTCCTGGCCTTACATATCAGGAACCTTGAGTCTGTAATCCTACTTTGAAAAACCTAGTAAGATAATGTAAGTAAAGATCTAGATATCTGGCATGGTGGTTAAGGCACTGGACTCCTACATGGCCAATTGCAGTTCAAGTCCTGGACTTGGCGGCTTGAAAGTCACACCAGGTGTGTATGTGTGCATGCCCCAAATCCCAGGAGAGTGGAGGAGAAAGAACTGTGGCGAGGCCATCCCCTTGGAGGTAATGTCTCTGTCTCTGGCGAGGGCATGTGCCCTATGGCAAAAACCTAAAAAACAAACAAACAAAAATACCTAGAAACTGGAATGTTCACGACAGCATGAGGTGTACTGAAACTCAGGATGCACATGGCGCGGCCCTGCACGCCGCAACATTACGGAGATGCGCGGCACTACACGCCGCAATATCACGGAGATGCGCGGCCCTGCACGCCGCAATATCACGGAGATGGGCGGCCCTGCACGCCGCAATATTACGGAGAGCG
>NW_006159630.1:6221050-6224341 GCF_000334495.1 Tupaia belangeri chinensis | reverse complement strand
TGCAGCCCTGCACGCCGCAATATCACGGAGATGGGTGGCCCTGCATGCCGCAATATCACGGAGATGCGCGGCCCTGCACACTGCAATATTACGGAGATGTGCAGCCCTGCACGCCGCAATATCACGGAGATGGGTGGCCCTGCGCGCCGCAGTATTACGCGGAGCTTTAGAGAGCCAAGTTGATGACCGCCTCTCACAGCCTGGGGTCCTGAGACATTAAGTGAGAAAAAGGCGTGTGACAAGATTATTTACACTCAACTGGGATCACAGAGTGCTGGAAGTCTGCCATGCTCTGGGTAGTGGCCTTATAGTTGATTATTTTCTTATTTATTTTTAATTTGACCACGGCGGGAGGGGGGGAAGAGAGAGTGCAAGCGCGCACAAGCCGCCAGGTCTGGCACTGAGCCTCGGTCAGCCATGTGAGTCCCGCACCCTTAACCACCATGCCACCTGCCAGCCGCCCAGTAGCTGACTATTTTCTACTTCATACTTTTCTGTTTCCCACAATGAAAGACACAGGGACCGAGAGACAGAAAGTGAGAAATCACCCCCCAGAGAGTATGGCCATGCCGCAATCCCTTCTCCTCCATTCTCCTCTCGGGATCTCAGGCACACACACATGCGCGCCCGGCGTGAGTTTAAGTCACCAGGTCCGGGATTCGAACTGCAGTTGACTACATGGGAGTTCAGCGATATAGCCATTACGCCAACTGCTGGTCCCCAGGATATTCTTATTAGATTGAAAATTTTAGATTTCACCCAGCCCTACTGGGGCTGAAGCTCCAGGTCTCTGGTATTTGGGGCCAGTGGGCAGGGCAGGGCAGAAGGCCCGAGAACAGGAGCCACATGGCAGGGTCGAGGCAGACGGAGGGCCAGGCAGGCAGCCAAGACAGAGCACCCCCCACTGGTTCTCACCCTCGAGCTCCTCCAGCTGCACCTCCCGAAGGCTCTCCTTGCCCAGTGCCCGGGCCACTTCTTCACACTGGCGCCGCCGCAGCGGGTACTCGCTGGAGCCCAGGGAGTGGCGGATATTGGAGTTGGTGATGAGCACAGCCACCTTGGGGTCTGACAGTGGCACCAGGCTTGTCTCCAGGGACCTGAGGTGGAGCAGGGCGATGATAGGACCTCTTGTCTGCGAGCCACGCCAGCAGCGGGCACACCCTCCCAGGGCCCAGCGGGTGGTACCTGCAGTCGATGAGCAGTGCGTGGCCCTTCTGCCCCAGCAGTGCAACAAGCTGGTCCATGATGCCACAGGGCACCCCTGCAAAGCTGTGCTCGGCCTGCTGGCACACCCGGGCCCGGGCCACTACAGCCCCCGCATCTGAGGCACAGGGGGAGGGGGCAGGCTGGGGCCCAGCAAGAGGCACCAGACATGGGCAGGTGGGAGTAGCAGGAGCTGGGGGACGCCCTGCCCTCCCTCCCTAAGCCACAGTAGGGGAAGATGCTGACCATGAGGAGACCTCAGGGAGGGAGGGATGGGCCAGGGGCAGGGTCCAGGTGGTACCTGGGCAGAGCTGCTGGAGGAATGTGTAGGTGGCCACTTCCAGGGACGCTGAGCTGGATAGCCCACCCCCCAGGGGCACTGAGCTGACCACCACTGCACTGAAGCCAGGGAGGGGGGCCGCTGCGGGGAGAGAATGGGTGATGGTGAGACGGGCTGCCTGGGGGGACGGGTGCAAGGAGGGCACGTGACCTAATACGGTGGGGGGCAACTGCCTGGCAGCTGCTTCAAGGGCACGCGTCACAGTTGTCAGAGGCCACCCGACTGCTGGGGCCAGAGGCACACTGCCCCCATCTTACCACCCTCTGAGGTGGCTGGGACAGCCTTCGTAGGTGTCCTGGTTTAGGGCTCTGGAGGCCACAGGCTGGGGTTTGAATCCTAGCTCCTCTGATCATGTAACGAGAAACCCAGGGTAACTTCCAGACTCCGTACAATGGGTGCAACCAGCCGGCCGGCCTCCCCACAGCGGCCTTAGCTGGATGAATGGCTCTGCGGCTATGAGGTGGCACCCTAGGACCAGCGTGGACTCCAGCCCGGTTCAGGCTCATACCTGGGTAGTGCTGAATCACCCCCTTCACATAGTTGGCCCATCGGGGGGTCCCAGGCTCCAGTGACCGCTGGGCTGTGGGCAGTGGAAACTGTAGTCGCTGGGGCTCGTCAGCGTCCGCAGAGGTGGTGAGAAGAGAGACCAGGCCGTCCTCTCGGGGGCTGCCCACCAGAATGGTCAGGAGCTCCAAAGCCTGGCAGGACAGATAGGAGGATAGAAAGCCGATGCCCAGACACAATAAGCCCCTCCAATGACACCACTCCAGCCAAAGTTCTGGAGCCCCAGGACAGACAGGGACATGCCTCATAAGCCCAAGGCAGGGGATGGGTGTGGCTCAGAAAAAGCGCCAAGGCTGGGCTGGCTCTGGGGGCTTGGGCCCTGCCCCTGGGGCCAGGCCAGCCACTGCAAAGGTAGGCCTGGACTCTGTCCCCGATCATGGGTTTCCAGCTGTGGGGCTAGTTCAAGGGAGCAGAGGGTCAAAGGCGCTCCTCTGCCTTCCTGGGATGGCCGGGGTCACGCTGCCTCACCTACTTCCCAAGCTGCGCAGAGAGGTAGAAGAGCCCCAGGCTGAGAGCTGGGAGGCCCCACCAAGAATGAGCTGTGTGACCTTGAACAAGTCACTAGCTCTCTCTGGACCTCAGTTTCCTCCTCTGTAAACTGAACCGGCAGGGCAAGAGGCTAAGGGCTACGTTCTCCGAGAACGCGACTGGGGCGCCAGGGTGGCCAGAGGCCCAGTGTCCCTTCCTGCGTGCTTCGTGGGGCCCCGCATTCTAAAGGGAACACACTTTCAGGTTCAAGGCGCGGACTAGCAGCCCGAGGGCAGGCGTGAGCTAAGAGGCAGAGGCGGCCGCGTACCCTGTCCCAGTTACTTCCTCACGGGTTCCCGGCTTCTTCCCGATGAGCAGAGGCCCCAGGAACTGCCCGCCCTGGGGTCCCTGCGTGCGCTCGCCGCCCCACTCTCACGCGGAGAGAACGCGCCCGCCCGCGCCCGCGAGGCCCGCCCTCTCGGCTCCGGGTTGCCGGCAACGGGCTCCGGGGGTCCCGCGCAGCCTCACCATGGGCAGCACCAGGCCCTGGTTGTAATCCGTGTGCTCCCCGATGAGGTTGACGCGGCCCGGCGCCGACACGGCCAGCTCGGGCTCGGCGCCGAACTCCTCCCGGAAGGCCCGCCGGGCCTCGGCCAGCAGCTCCCCGACCTGGGGCTGTATCGAAGCGGCCATGGCGCTCGCTCGCCTGCGGCTCG
>NW_006159630.1:6207016-6220900 GCF_000334495.1 Tupaia belangeri chinensis | reverse complement strand
CTACCTGGCCCAGGTGCCAATGAATGTGCGCCGCCACAGCCGCGCCATGCAGCTGGCCGCCAGCAGACCAGGACTTCCCAAAGGAATCTCCTAGGTCCTCGGGGCGGGCAGAGGTAAGAGGTCACCAGTTCCTGACCAGAGGGTGGCTTCGCACTCAGCTCTAAGTAGAGATAAGGACCGCCAATTGGTGGAGACCAGGGAACCTTCCCCCCCCACCCCAAGCTTCTTTTTTAAGGTAATAAATAAATTCATGCATACATACCTCACTTAGCAATGGAAGACTGAGACTAAAGGAGGGTAGCAGTGGCCAGCAGTGGGCCCAGGCCCTTCTGGAAGGACCTACGGCAGGGCAGCCCTGGCAGTTGCTTCCTGAGTCCAGGAGCCTCGATCTCAGGCATGGCTTGGTTCCCAGTCAGACTCTTTTCCTGCCAGCCCACGTCCTAAACCAGTAAGCTGGCCCCAGCTCCTCCCTGGGTGCCTGTCCTCAGCTGTCCACACTGTGTAAAATGGCCAGCCAGCCAGTGGCGTGGCGATGTAGGCTGCTGCATCTCACATGACCAATGGCACAGTTCGAGTCCCAAACATGCAGCTTGAAAAACACACCAGGCACCTGTGTGTGCCCAAAACTGCAGGAGGAGAGTGGAGGAGAAGGGATTGAGGCATGGCCTCCTCCCTCAGGGTGCTTCCTCACTTTCCCTCTCTCCTTTTCCCTTTCCCTCTGTCTCTGGCAACCACATGGACCCTATAGCAAATTAAAAAAAAGGGCAAAAAATGGGTCATAGATGGCATAATGGTTATGTCACTGGACTCCCACATGGCTCACCACAGTTCAAGTCCTGGACCTGGTGGCTTGAAACTCACGGAGTTTTCATACAACCTAGCAATTTTACTTCCAGGCATATACTCAAGAGAACTGAAAACCTGTCCACCCAAAATGTATACACGCATGTTCATAGCAGCACTGCTACCTTAGCCAAAAGGTGGAAACAACCCGATGTCCTCTAAGGGACAGGTGGATAAACACAATGTGCTCTATTTATACCGTGGCAGTGCTATTTGACTGTAAACAGGAATGAACGCTGATATCTGTTACAGCACGGATGGACCTTGGGAACATTCAGGTAAGTGAAGGCAGTTAGTGACAAAAGACCAACACTGTAACCCCGTGGGTATGAGATGCCAGAGTAGACAGATCTGCACAGACAGCGCAGGGTAGTGGCTGCTCGAAGCTGGGGAACGGGAGTATAGCAGAGTCACAGTTAAAGGGTACCAGGTTTCTGTCTGTAGTGAGGGAAGATATTCTAAAAATGACTGTGGTTGGGGCCGGCAAGTGGCATGGTGGTTAAAGGCGCTGGACTCCCACATAGCCGACCATGGTTCAAGTCTTGGACCTGGTGGCTTACTTCCTCCCTTCCTCGCTCTCTCTCTCTGTCTCTCTCTGATCAAACTGGAAAATAATGATAATAATAATAAATAAAGCCAAGTAATAATTCTTTAAAAATAAAATAAATAAATAAAAGTGACTGTGGTGGTAGTTGCCTGAATGCAGGGCATTTCCAAAAGTTCATGGAGAATGCGTATTATTTTAAAAATGCATAGATTTCAAACCCTTTTGCACCAAAATACTTCTTGCTTTTGCTGTAGGGCATCTATACTTGCTGAAGAGAGAATGAGAAATCAACCCCAGAGGGGATGACTACACAATCCCTTCTCCTCCAGTCTCCTCTCAGGATTTTGGACATACCTTAACACATGCCTGGCATGTTTTTCAAGCCTCCGGGTCCAGGACTCAACCTGTGGAGTCAGGCATGTGGGATCCAGTGCGTTGGCAATACTCTCATACTTTAATTTCACTTTTTTCTTTTTATTTATGTATTTAATTTTACTTGTTATTATTATATTATTTTTATTTGACCAGAGAGAGACAGAGAGAGAGAGCGGGAAAGTGAGAAAGCAAACCGCCAGGTCCAGGACTCGATCTGTGCTCAGCCATGTGGGAGTCCAGCACCTTAACCATCACGCTGCCTGTGAGTTCCTAACTTCACGTTTATTTTCCTTTTTTTTTTTTTAAGAGATTTTTGCTATCGGGTGTGTACACTTGCCAAAGAGAGGCAGAATGCAAGAAATCATCCGTGGGAGGGATAGCCATGCTGCAATCCCCTCTCCTCCATTCTCCTCTGGGTATTCTGGGCATATGCACACATGCACCCGGCATGAGTTTTAAGCCAGTGGGTCTGGGACTCAAACCGTGGTCAACTATGTGGGAGTCCAGTGACATAACCTTTATACCATCTGCTGGTCCCCCCCAATTCCACTTTTCCACAAATTTTTTGAAGTTCTCTTATAGCTGTGAATATATTAAAACTATTGAATTATACACTTTAAGCAGGTGTATTGTATAATATGTTCATCTCAATGAAGCTGTTTGGAAAAAGTTAGGAATATGGGGACCAGCAGTTAGCATAATGGCTATGTCACTGGACCCCCTGTGGTCGACCGCAGTTGGAGTCCCAGACCCGGTGGTTTAAAACTCACTCCTGGTGCGTGTGCGTGCATGCCCAAGATCTCGAGAGGAGAATGGAGGAGAAGGGATTGTAGTGTGGCCATCCCCCCGGGGGGTGATTTCTCGCTTTCGGTCTCTCTCTCTCTCTCTGTCTGGCAAACGCACGCTCCCTACAGCAAAAACTCTCCAAAAAAAAAAAAAAGAGAGAGAGAGAGAGAAAGAAAGAAAAAAGAAAAAAGTTAGAAATATGAACAGTTTTGGGGCCAGCAGGTGGCATAGTGGTTAAGGTACTGGGTTCCTACATGACCAACCATGGTTCAAGTCCCAAACCCAGTGGCTTGAATATTAGGCTGGGTACGTGTACATGCATGCCCAAAACTCCAGGAGAAGAATGGAGGAGAAGGGATTACAGCATGGCCATTTCCCCTAGGGGATGATTTCTCACTTTCCCACTCAGTCTCTCTCCTTCTGACAAGCACACATGTCCTATGGCAAAAAAATAAAAAACAGTTTCAAATTTCATCTGCTGGCCTGCTCCTCTGGACACACTTCAGTAAAGCAGTTTTGGGCATGGCCAAACAAAACAACAACAACAAAAAAACATAAGTAGCTCTTTATCTGGCTGTAATGCAATTAAACTTGAAACGATGTCTCCCTACTAGGCCCCACTCTGCGGGGGTAGAGCTAGGCAAAGCAACTTCTCCCTACTTGAAAAAAAATTTTTTTTTTGCCATATGGTGCATCCACTCCCCAAAGAAAGAGAAAAGGAAAATGAGAAATCACCCCTCAGGGGGATGCCCACTCATTCCCTTTTCCTTCAGTCTCCTCTCAAGGTTTTGGGTACACATGCATGCACCCAGCATGATTTTCAAGCCACCAGGTCTGGGGCTTGAACTGCAGTCAGCTATGTGGAAGTCTAGTTACCTTAACTACCATGCCACCTGCGGGCCCCTCTCTGTACATTCTTTACCCACCTCAGTTTTGACCTCTCCCAGGTCTGACTCTAGATCTTCCCCTTACCATTATGTGACCTCAGGCAAATGACTTGACCTCTCTGATACTAGTTTCTCATCTGTAAATGGAGCTAGTGTTGCCTCCCTGAGAGGCTGTTATAAAAAGAACTACATGGGCCTGCAGGTGGCGTGGTGGTTAAGGCACTGGACTCCCACATGGTTGACCACGATTCGAGTCCCGGACCTGCTGACTTGCTTTCTCTCTCTCCCTCTCTCTAGTCAAATTAAAAATAATAATAATAATAATAATAATGAAATTAAATAATTCTTAACAAACAAACAAAACAGGAACTACGTGATACTGTAACATTCCAGCCCAGTGCCTCACACTGGGTTAAGTACAGAGTAAATGTTTGCTATGATCAGTCGTCCATTAATTCATCAGGCATGTCAGACTCTCTAGTGTGCAATGGGACAGAAAAATATAAACCTCAGGCTCTCACGGTCTGGTTGGGAGGCAGACACAACCATAAATCTGACCTCCCACACACTGAGATAACACCCTGATAACTCCATCGTAGGTTGAAAATATAAGCTGAAATGTACTTCATTTACCCTACCTGCATTACGGCCTAGCCCAGCCTACCTGGAATGTCTCAGAAATACTTACCAGGCTACAGTTAGGCAAAACCATCTAACACAGGGGCCGGCAGGTGGCATGGTGGTTAAGGGCGCTGGACTCTCAAATGGCTGACTGCGGTTCAAGTCCCGGGCCTGCTGACTTGCTTTCTCACTTGCCCTCTCTGTCTCTTTCTGGTCAAATTGAAATAAATAAATAAAGGTGAATAAAGTAATTCTCAAAAAAAAAAGAAAAAAAGGTAAAAAAAGAAATCCTAAAAAAAAAAAAAAAAAAAAAAAAACCCTGTCTATTAAAAAAAAATAATCTAACACAAAGCCTGTTTTATAATGAAATGTTGAATAGCTAATGTGATTTATTGAATACTAAACTGAAAGTGAAAAACAGAATGCAATCCTTATTATTATTATTGCTAGAGGTATGTGCACTTGCCACAGAGAGACAGAGAAAGAGAGAATGCACCCCCCACTGGGGCATGATCACGCTGAAATCCCTTCTCCTCCATTTCTCCATCCTGTTGGCATTTTAGGCATGCACACACACATGCATGGTGTGTGAGTGTGTTTAAGAATTATTTTATTTAATTTTATTTATTTATTTATTTATTTATTTAAATTTGACCAAAGAGGGACAGAGCAAGAGAGGGAGAGAGAGAAGGAAAGTGAGAAAGCAAGCTGCCAGGTTCAGGACTCAAACCACGGTCAGCCATGTGGGAGTCCAGTGTCCTTAACTACCAGGCCACTGGCCGGCCCCTGCATGGTGTGTGTGTGTGTGTAGAGGTTTTTGCTATAGGGCATGAGTGCTCATCAGAAAGACAGAGAGACAGAGAGATAGAAAGCGAGAAATTAACCCCCAGGGGTGTAAGGCCACGCCGCAATCCCATCTCTCTCAGGATCTTGGGCACACACATACACATGTGCCTGGAGTGAGTTTAAGCCACCAGGTCTGGGACTTGAACTGTGGTTGATTACATGGGAGTCCAGCGATGTAGCCATTATGCCATCTGCTGGTCACCACAAGGTGTTTTTGAGGCCACCAAGGCCTCAAAACTGCACAGTCCAAACTGTACAGTTAGCCATGTGGGATCTAATCCCTTTAACCACTGAGCTATGGGGCCAGCACAATTCTTATTATTTTAAGCCAAGTCATTAGTCATTATCCTTAAGAGACAGAGAGAGAGAGAGAGAGATAACAGTCCATACCACGTAAAGTCAAGACATCTTTTTTTTTTTTTTCTGGAGAGGTTTTTGCTATAGGGTACGTGTGCTCACCAGACAGAGAGAGAGAGACATAGAGACAGAAAGTGAGAAATCACCCCCCAGGGGGGATGGTCACGCCGCAATCCCTTCTCCTCCATTCTCCTCTCGGGATCTTGGGCACGCACGCACATGCGCCCGGCGTGAGTTTTAAGTCACCGGGTCTGAGACGCGAACCGTGGTCGACTACGTGGGAGTCCAGCAACATAGCCATTACGCTAACTGCTGGTTCCCAAGTCAAGACATCTTAAGTTGAACCGTTGAACCATTTTAAGCTGAGGACTGTCCGTAGAGTTTTCTGGGTAAAATGGGGAGGAGGAATTCTGACATCTTGTAACCCTTATTTTTATTTCTATTGCTTCGTTTCGATTGAAAACACATCTGTTTGACCCATCTTTGTCCTTTGTATTGTTCAGTTTTTCTTGGAAAAACCTCGATTTGGTGTTTGGGGAGGTGCTCCCCTTGTTCAAGATGGACTCTGAAACATCGATTTTGTTTGGGAGAAGTGTTTACTCTCTTGGAATCCTGTCTAGCGTGTTACACTAAATTTGTTCAGAAGGAAGTCTGCTTTGACCTTCACCCCCTCGTGTTTTCTGGTCACATGACACAGGACAAGGGGGGAGGTGGCATTTTAATAGGACACCACAATCTGAGGTCTGTCCTCCATTCAGCTGGCTGAGAAACACGCACGGCCAGCAGCACCCACCACGTGGGGCTGAGAGTCGTGATGGACTTCTCAGCAATGTCCACCACAGGGCCCTGCGATCCGGTGGCGCGAGCACCCACATGCCAGCCAGGTGCCAGCAGCCGAGGCGGGCCTAGAGGTTACCGAGGAGCATTTTTCCTGGCTGTGGTGAGGCCTGGCCCACCACTGAGGACTGGTGCGCCAAGGATGCTTCTACTGAAGTCCGGCATCTGTGTGCAACAAAGCCAGACTCACCCTCGGGCCCTCCTTGTGGGCCTCTGTATACACGTGACAAGGGTCTGTACACTTGAGCCCTGGCTCTCCATGGCAGCCAGTCTGGTTTCCTGATGGGACTTGGGTCCACGTCTCCTAAACGGGGATCTCTGAAAACGTTTGTTCTCTGCAGATGGCCGTCTGCCTCTCTCCCATTCTGGGAGGTTCTGTTGTTCTCAGAGGCCTCACCTATTTCCTGGTCTGGGTTTCTGTCATATTGGTGGTACTGAGCACACGGGAAGCCCGGATCTCGGGGCTGATACACAGCCAGAATGCGCCTAGCCACCAGTGAATGTTCTCATTAGTTACTATTGGTCAGGTTTGCTTTTTGGGGGGAGAGTGCTTTCTGGTAAAAACTGGAAAACCTGCTAGGCAAATTCTAAGAGTTGAAACACTCTGTGGTCAGGTTTTGATTTTGTTTCCTTTTTAGGAGAGATTTTTGCTAGAGGGCATGTGCACTCGCTGATCGCTGAAGAGACAGAAAGCGAGAAATCACCCCCTAGAAGGGATAGCCACACTGCGATCCCTGCTCCTCCATTCTCGTCTCAGGATCTTGGGCACGCCTGCACACTTGCTCAGCGTGAGTTTGAAGCCACCTGGTCCAGGACTCCAACCATAGTCAACTATGTGGGAGTCCAGTGACGTAACCATTATGCCATCTGCTGGTCCCAATCCGATTTTTCTTTTTAATATTTTTTAGAACTATTTTTATTTAGCTTTATTTATTTATTTTAATTTGACCAGAGAGGGACAGAATGAGAGAGCAAGAGAGAGAGGGAGAGTGAGAAAAGGCCACCAGGTCAGGGACTCGAACCTCGGTCGGCCATGTGGGAGTCTAGTTCCTTTAACCACCACGCCACCTGCCAGCCCACAGGTCAGAGGTCTTTTAAGTCGCCCCTAGAGATTTCTGTGTCTGAGTTTTGCCCGGGTCACTTCATTAAATCTTTAGAAGCATGCTGGATAAGTGCTGGTCTCACACCCATTTTGTAGATGAAGAGGCGCAGATAAGTTCAGGAACTCACTAACTTAATGCGTAGAGTGGGAGAACTAAGCCCATTGTCTTAGCTGCCACCCTGTTCCCATGTGCGCCATGACTGCTTCAACTTCTGCTTACAAAGATGTCATGATGTACGACTCAGCCTCTTGGGGAAGGGTGGGGGCAGTGGCTCTCCCAGGCTACTGGAACCCCTGTTCCTACGTGAACACTCCCAATTTGCCTGTCAGGCCAGTACCAAAGCTCTGGGGAACTAGACTGATCCTTCGCCACCCGTGCCCGGAACAGAACCAGTCAGCTGTGCTGTGGGGCTGCCAGGGCCATCTGGTCAGGTCAGCAACATGCCTGCAGCCTCTGCTCTGTACCAGGCAGGACTCAGTACCTGCCTTTAGAGCACAGCGAACTTCTCACCCCTCCCCGCCTCAAATGCCCCTGCACAGAGAAACTAGCTGTAAGCCTTGTCTTTCTTTGGTGCCCCTCACTCTGTCCCTGAAGTTCTCGCCCTTCAGGCCGATGGCCACCTTGCAAGTCCAGACTTAGAAGCTGAGGCTGACAGCTCAGGGAAATGGTCACCTCTTCTTGCACCTCACACCAGCCAGGAAGCTACTGGCTGGTGTTTTAGCTGCTCAGGCCTCAAGGCCCTGGAGCGGGGGCAAGAGGAGGACTGAGACCAGCAAGGAGCTAGGGAGGGAGGTCCCCTGGCCTCCAACAGGACCTGTGGGCCCATTACATCTGGGCCTTGGATTCAAGCCTATCCTGCCCCTCTGCTTGACCTATTTGGCTCAGTGCTAAGCAGTGAGGGGATTATGGGAAATTCCTCAAGCCTAGCATGTTCTGTAGAGGAAGTGGGACAGAAGTAGGGGTTGATGAAGATCAGGTGCCACCTCCACGGGGACATGCATAGTCCCTCAGCAAAAGGCCACCTGCTCTGGGCCAGCAGGTGGCCTGGTGGTTGAGGTGCTGAATCCCACATGGCTGACCATGGTTTGAGTCCCAGACCTGGCAGCTTAAATATCACACCAGGTTAGTGTGCATGTGTGCCCCAAATCCCGAGAGAATGGAGAAGGGATTGCGGAATGGCAATCCCCCTGGCAGGTGATTTCTTACTTTCTTTCCAATTGTCTTTTTCTCTCAGGCAAGCGTAGGCCTCTATGGCAAAAACTTTATTATTTTTATTTTTTATTATTTAAAAAAATTAGTTATTCATTTATTTTACTTTAATTTGACTAGAGAGAGAGAGAGAGAGAGAGAAAGAAAGCAAGCCACCAGATCCAGGACTCAAACTGTGGTCAGCCATGTGGGAGTGTCCAGCACCTTAACCATCACGCCACCTGCCGGTCCCAGCAAAAACTTTAAAAATGGCCATCTGCCCTAAGCCTGTGGCCCACCTGCCTCTCCAGAGCCTCTTGTCTCTAGTGCTGGTGTCTGAGGTGGACCTTCCTTTCTATCCTGCCTCAATCCCATCATATATGTTCCTAGACTGCCTCCTCCTGGGTGAAAGGTGGCAGCTGGGACCAGCAGTTAGTGTAATGGCTATGTCGCTGGACTCCCATGTAGTCGACTGCGGTTCAAGTCCCGAACACGGCGGCTTAAACTCACGCCGGGCACGTGTGCATGTGTGCCCAAGATCCCGAGCCATAGAGCTGGCTAGGTGGGATCCAGTGCCTTAACCTCCACACCACTGCAGGCCCTGAGGTGGTATTTTTAATTGCCAGAGGGCAGAGACAGAGAGAGGGAGAAAGTATCCCCCTCCAAAGGTTATGAACACACTGCATTTCCCGCTACGATTCCTTCTCCATCCTGTCAAAATTTGGGGACACACACATCTTGCATTAATTTTTCCTTTTTTGCTAGTGAGCATATGCACTAGCCAGAGCCGGGAAGGGAGAGAGAAAGCAACTGCTAAGGGGGTGGCCATGCTGCCATCTCTTTTCCTCCTCTCCCTTCCTCCTTTTGGACATGCATGCATGTCTGACACCTCGGTTTTTTTGTTTTTGTTTTTGTTTTTCCTTCACGTGAGTTTTACCAAAGACAGACAGACTGAGCGAAAGCAAGCCTCCAGGTCTGGGACTCGAACCATAATCTGCCATGTGGGAATTCCAGTGCCTCAACCATGCCCGCTGCTGGCCCCCCACTGGGCCACGATTCCAGTTGTGGAATCTGGCTTCCTTTAACTACTAGGCTATGGGGCTGGCCCTGCACTGGTTTTATTTCTTCTATGACAGGCAGTCACTTCATCTCAAGCAGCCAGGACAGAAGCCTCAGGCCTCAAACCAAGGATCTTCCTCATGTGGGTCCAGCTGCATTACAGCTGCCCCAACTCCTGGTCCCAGCAGCACTCTAAGCACACCAGTTCAAAAGGCATAAACTGGCACTGTCAGGGCAAACTGTGAGAAATGCACCTTAATAATGAGATCTGGGGAAGCAGGTGGCATGGTGGTTAAGGTGCTGGATCCCACATGGCTTGATCGTAGTTCAAGTCCTGGACCTTGTGTTTTCTGCCAGCACATGTGACCTAAATCCCGAGTGGTAAAAGGACGGCTGTGTAGCCATCCCTTGGTGAGTGATTTCCCACTCCTGGTCTCTGTCCAACAAGTGTACTCACTCACCCTATGACAAAAATTTAAGAAAAAACAAACATCCTGAACCTGTCCATGGCATGAGGTGTTAAGGCAGCTGGGTCCTCATCCCACCCAGTGTGGTCCAAGACATGGACCCAGCAGCTTAAAATACAAACATGCTGGGTATGTGTATATTTGGGCCCAAAATCTTGAGAATGGATTGTGGCATTGCTGTGACACCACACATCCAAGAGTGTTTTCTCTCACCCACTCCCCCCACCCCACCCCCACCCCCCAAGAGCCCACACCCACTCTGGCTAAATTAAAAAAGATCTAGTTCTGCAAGACTGGAACCACCTGAGAAGGCTCCAGGCTTCACAACCTGGACCCACCTGACCACACACCTGCAATGGCTGGCTGTAAGGCTGGAGGGATTGTAGTTTAAAGAGACCCTGTCAAAGTCTCTAACTTTAAGGGGAAATCTGCCTTTTTTCTTTCCCCTTGAGAGGTTTTTGCAATAGGGTGCGTGCCTCACCAGAGAGAGACAGACAGAAAGCAAGAAATCACCCCCCAGGGGAGATGGCCACGCTGCAATCCCTTCTCCATTCTCCTCTCAGGATCTTGGGCATGCATGCACATGCATGCAGCATGAACTTTTTTTTGGGGGTGAGGTGCCTCACCAGAGAGAGACAGACAGAAAGCAAGAAATCACCCCCCAGGGGAGATGGCCACGCTGCAATCCCTTCTCCATTCTCCTCTCAGGATCTTGGGCATGCATGCAGCATGAACTTTTTTTGGGGGGTGAGACTTTTTTGCTATAGGGTGCGTGCGCTCACCAGAGACACAGAGACAGAAAGTGAGAAATCACCCCCCAGGGGGGATTGTCATGCCTCAATCCTCCATTCTCCTCTCGGGGTCTTGGGCACACACGCACACATGCCCAGTGTGAGTTTTAAGCCACCGGGTCCGGGATGTGAACCGCGGTCGACTACGTGGGAGTCCAGTGACACAGCCATTACACTAACTGCTGGTTCCCAATGCAACATGAACTTAAGCCACGGGGTCCGGGACTCGAACTGCTGTTGACTACATGGGATTCCAGTGACAGCCATTTACACCAACCGCTGGTCCCAGAAATCTATTTCTTTACAAAACATTGCTTCTTCCCATTCCTTCAGAGCAAGGCTTCCTAGATTATTTCCCAGTTTTGTGAAAGACATTATCAAATGAAAACCATTAACAAGATGAAAAAATATCTTCAAAAACAAAATTTTATTTTTATCTCATTCACCAAGGGCACAGGATAGCTTCATCAGCCCCAATGTCAGCTTTTCTTCTCAGACTCTGGTCCATTGCCCTTAACCGATGATTTCCTGTATAGGCAGCTTCCTAGAACCGAAAAATATTTGTCTTCTGGGTTAGCGTGCTCCGGTAGAAGGTATCACTATTTAAGTGGCAGCTTCCAAGGTGCCCAATAAAATGTGAGTCTTCATCAGACTGCAGATTAGGGAAGGCTCAGGGGACCCTCCCTATCACAGGTAATAATGCAACAAATGACCACAGCTAAGCTTCTGGTTTCCAGACACCGTAGAGCACAGCACACAATATGGAGAACACGTGAACTGTCAGAACTGATGTGTGCCTGTTCCAGATGTGGCTTATGATGGCCCTTCTTTCAAAGTTTTGCTTTGACACCTCAACGTTCATTAAGCCATCTACTCTATACTTCACCTCTTAAAAGCTTTTTTTGAATCTGAAAATCACCCCATCTTTTTGATTAAGAACCCATTTTAGTAGAGGAAAAAATCCCTTGCTGTATAGCTAATAGCAAGGTTTCTTACTGAAAAACAGACTTAGACCAATGAAATCCCTAATCTGTGGGCTTGTTAATAAAACTTACATCTCTAAACCCAATTCAAAATCGAGTTCATGACAGACCCCAAATTTAAGCCCTAGAAACTTTTCCCTTGGCCTGGTTGTGCCTTCAATGTAATACATTTCTTAAATTTATGGGGAGAAAGCCTGTTAATATACTTTGTCTTAAGTCCATACTGCAATTATGGCAACACTGTGGCATTTTTATGCGCAAAGCTATTTACATGCTTTCTGTAATTTTAAATAAAATATTAATCTAGCAAGCAAGCACTGAAATTATCTAACAAACTTGCAACACTAGGATACAAAAGAACCTAAATAATGGATGCATTAAAGGGTCTGAACATTCAATTTAGGTTTTTGACACTTAAGTTGGGTAAACAAGTTTATTTGTAAATTTAGTCAACATACATAATTGACCTAAAAACTTCAATAGAAGGATAAATTTTAAAACCACTTGGAAGGCCATCTCTATATATAAAAAGTGATTTTCCCAGGACATTAACCAGATGTAACCTAACCCAATACCATCTCAACTGGCAGAGGTCCAATATGCTGGAGCCGGGCACCTCTCCCACAGCAAGTTTACGCTAAGGGTTATTATAATACAAACTCCACAAGGAAAAGAACTTAGGTATTGTTTCCTCTTATTAGAAGGAAAACAAAACAAAACAAAACCCCGCAACCTAGTTATAAGACCAACCACAACACAATGAAAAGCTGCACTAACTAGTTCAGAGTATCATAACAAATGATGCTGGTGTGAATAACTCGCATTTTATTCTAGAGCCCTTATAAATAAAATCCCCCAGTTAGTGTTTGCGTTATCAGCTAGAGGGTTAGTTAACATGTGGTAGAATGAGGACTTATGCAAGGTATATAATGCGCATATAGCATTTCACTACTATGAAAACAAGTGCAGTCTAGTTAGGAGAAAACCAACTGGACTCTAAAATTACACACACCTTAATGACAAGACTCCCCACCACTTGTGAATGTAAAACATTTAATTTAAAAATGTTGACACTACAATATATAAAATAGCTATTATAAATGCACATAGTGTATTCTATAGCTGCCAGGTTTACTTTTTTTTTTCTTTTTTTTTAGGAAACTGTAAGTTACACTGTGGTTAAGACTTGTATCTTCACCCTTGAAAAGCCCACATTCTATCACAGTGATGTATGGTCAGACTTAACAGCCCCAATTGTTAAACACTTGGATCAAGTCATAACCAGTTTTATTGCAAAAGGACCCTGTACACATTTATCAATTCTAGTACCTTAATAGCTACCCAACAAGTCATTAACATACAGAAACATGCATCATGAGAAGCAAGAAGTATCACCCATCCCTTCTGCATATTAGCAACTTGTCACTCCTGAGCAACAGTGCTCACATCACTGAGGTCTGTGAACAGTCACTTTTCGCATTCATCCTGAGTGAAAGATGGAATGACTTAAGTACAAATGCAACATATTATAAACAATTTCTTACAAAAAAAGTCACAAATTAAACCAAAGTATTTTACAGAATTTACTACAAAACGCCATAAAAACTGCCTTCACTTAAGCTCTCTCTCCCCGTATCCGGCGAGCCAACTGGATGTCTTTGGGCATGATGGTGACTCTCTTAGCGTGGATGGCACACAGATTAGTATCTTCAAACAAACCCACCAGGTACGCTTCACTAGCCTCCTGTTGAGGACAAGAGCCACACTATTAAAACTCCCTCCAGGGAGAGGCGGAACCACAGGCGCCCTCCTCCCGGCCGCCAGCCTTTGTCCCTTACCTGAAGCGCACCGATGGCGGCGCTCTGAAACCTCAAGTCGGTTTTGAAGTCCTGGGCGATCTCCCTCACCAACCTCTGGAAGGGCAGCTTCCGGATGAGCAGCTCGGTGGATTTCTGGTAACGACGAATCTCTCGAAGCGCTACGGTCCCGGGCCTGCGGCGAGCAGAGGGTAAGCGGACAGCGAGCGGCAGCGCGGGCAGAGCAGAGCGCGACCACACAAAGCGCCGCCGAGTCATTGTTTCCCTTCCGCTCCCTACCTGTAGCGGTGAGGTTTCTTCACCCCGCCAGTAGAGGGGGCGCTTTTCCTGGCCGCTTTGGTGGCCAGCTGTTTGCGCGGGGCTTTCCCGCCAGTGGG
>NW_006159630.1:6196051-6200316 GCF_000334495.1 Tupaia belangeri chinensis | reverse complement strand
TCTTGTGTTTTTTTTTTTTTTTTTTTTTTTTCTGAATGGTATTGTGTAGTCATTTCTCCCATGACCATTCATTGAAATGGTTGTTTCTATGGTTACGATGTTATTTCTAGTCAGAATCCTGTTGAGGAGAAACCTTGATTTGGTATCCCAGTAAGTCAAGATTCCCTTGACATGCTATTAAGATACAGATGGATTTTCACAAATCAACTTCCTTCCTTATTCAACAAATTAGTTGACTAGGTAGATTAGAAGACATATTTAAGGCTCAACTCCAGAGTTCTGAAAAATGACACTGTAAGAACTGGACAACATGAATTACCAGTACATTTGCTCAGTAGCGATGGTGCCAGTAAAATCAAGCCAAATTTACTTTGCTTCTCACCAATAGAACCTGGCATCCTAATTGTCATCATGACCTCACGTTTATATCCAACCATGCTGAGGATCCCATAGGCTGCCAATCCTTCTGTTCTACTTTAGGGGTATGAATAAAATGGCAGACATGTATCCCTCTACAGCCTGATTCGTGAGTTCACCCCATAGGACACATGAAGTATAACCTTTGACATTCGATAAGTGCATGGCCGTGTTGGCATAGCATAGGAACTAACATACAGCACAGATACATGCCTTGGTTCCCTAAGCTCAATTTTTTTTTCTGTTGTATTTTATAATTTCTAATCTACTTTCATTTATTGTATACCTTTGTGGGGTACAACATGGGTTTTCAAAGCACGCATGTGGGTGTGATATCAAATAAAAGATAATGCCATATCCGTAACAAAGTATACTACATTGTAGACACACACACATACACATTCACAACTGGAAATGTCTGTTTATTCACTCAGTTGTAGTATGCCATTCCACAACCTATTTGCCATATCTAGCTACACTGCTATGTTTTTTGTTCTATTATACACTTTTTTCTCTCTGATCCTCCCAGCTTTCTCTATAAATCCTTTTTGGTCTCTGGTAGAATCTTCTGTATTTGACCACTGTGTATCAAATGAGAGGATTTTATTGTTCTATCTGGCTGAGTAGTATTTCATCATGTATATGTGTCAGACTTTTACAATGTAGTCATCAATTGTTGGACATTTAGGTTGATTCCATATCTTAGCTATTGTCAATAATGCTGCAGTAAATAAGGATGTGCAATTGTCTTTCTGGCTGAGTTCCTGTCCTTTAGGTAAATATTCAGGTAATACATATTTGAGGAACTTCCATATTATGTCTCTTGATGACTGCATCAATATACATTCCTACTCACAGTATAGAAAGTTTCCCTTTTCACCACACATTTGCCAACACTTGTTGTTCTTTGATTTTTTTTCTTTACTTTCTTTCTTTTTTTTCTTTTTTTTTTTTTTTTTTTTTTTGAACATAGCCTTTATGACTAAGGTTAGGTGATACCTCATTGTGGTTTTGATTTATATTTCCCTTATGATAAGAGATATTGAGCTTTTTATTCCCCATATAGTTTTTGGTTATTCATGTGTCTTTCTTTGAGAACTGTCTGTTTGATCATTTGCCCATTTTTAAATTATATCATTAGTTTTTCTCTAGGTAAACCACTTGAGTTCACTATATGGTCTGATTATTAATCACTTATCTGAAGTATAGCTTCCAAATATTTTTTCTCATACTGTGGGTTATTTATCATTTCCTTTGTTGGGTAGAAGCTTTTTAACATGATGTGATCTTACTTGTCTATGTTTAGAGTTGTCGCCTGCATTTTAGGAGTCTTGTTTAAGAAATCTTTGTCTACTCCAATGTACAAGTATTTCCTCTGTGTTTTCTGGGTGGGTGGTGGGTGGGGAGTAAACTAGTTTATTTGTAAATTTACTCAACATATATAATTGATCCTAAAACTTCAATAGAAGGATAAATTTTAAAACAACTTGGAAGGCCATCTCTATAAAAAGTGGTTTTCTCAGATCAGTATCCATATGTAACTTAACCCAATACCATCTCAGTCGACAGAAGTCCAATATGCTGGAGCTATGCTCCTTCTCCACAGTAAGTTTATGCTAAGGGTAGTTATAATACAAACTCCACAAGGAAAGAATTTAGGCATTGTATCCTCTTATTAGAAGAGGGAAAGTAACTCAACCTAGTTATGAGAACAACCATAACACAAGGAAAAGCTGCACTAACCAGTTCAGAATATCAGTAACAAATGATGCTTGTGTATGTGAATAACTCACTTTTAATTCTAGAGCCCTTATGTAAATAAAATTCCTCAGTTAGTGTTTGCATTATAAGCTAGAGGGTTAGTTAATACATGGTAGAATGAGGACTTTTACAAGGTATATAACGTGCATGGCATTTTACTGAAAACAAGTGCAGGCTAGTTAGGAGAAACAACTGGACTCTAAATGACACATACCTTAATGACAAGACTCCTCACCACTTGTGAATGCAAAACACTTCATTTAAAAATGTTGGCACTGTAATATGTAAAATAGCTATTATAAATGCACATAGTGTATTCTATAGCTGCCAGGTTTACTTTTTTTTTTCTTTTTTTTTAGGAAACTGTAAGTTACACTGTGGTTAAGACTTGTATCTTCACCCTTGAAAAGCCCACATTCTATCACAGTGATGTATGGTCAGACTTAACAGCCCCAATTGTTAAACACTTGGATCAAGTCATAACCAGTTTTATTGCAAAAGGACCCTGTACACATTTATCAATTCTAGTACCTTAATAGCTACCCAACAAGTCATTAACATACAGAAACATGCATCATGAGAAGCAAGAAGTATCACCCATCCCTTCTGCATATTAGCAACTTGTCACTCCTGAGCAACAGTGCTCACATCACTGAGGTCTGTGAACAGTCACTTTTCGCATTCATCCTGAGTGAAAGATGGAATGACTTAAGTACAAATGCAACATATTATAAACAATTTCTTACAAAAAAAGTCACAAATTAAACCAAAGTATTTTACAGAATTTACTACAAAACGCCATAAAAACTGCCTTCACTTAAGCTCTCTCTCCCCGTATCCGGCGAGCCAACTGGATGTCTTTGGGCATGATGGTGACTCTCTTAGCGTGGATGGCACACAGATTAGTATCTTCAAACAAACCCACCAGGTACGCTTCACTAGCCTCCTGTTGAGGACAAGAGCCACACTATTAAAACTCCCTCCAGGGAGAGGCGGAACCACAGGCGCCCTCCTCCCGGCCGCCAGCCTTTGTCCCTTACCTGAAGCGCACCGATGGCGGCGCTCTGAAACCTCAAGTCGGTTTTGAAGTCCTGGGCGATCTCCCTCACCAACCTCTGGAAGGGCAGCTTCCGGATGAGCAGCTCGGTGGATTTCTGGTAACGACGAATCTCTCGAAGCGCTACGGTCCCGGGCCTGCGGCGAGCAGAGGGTAAGCGGACAGCGAGCGGCAGCGCGGGCAGAGCAGAGCGCGACCACACAAAGCGCCGCCGAGTCATTGTTTCCCTTCCGCTCCCTACCTGTAGCGGTGAGGTTTCTTCACCCCGCCAGTAGAGGGGGCGCTTTTCCTGGCCGCTTTGGTGGCCAGCTGTTTGCGCGGGGCTTTCCCGCCAGTGGATTTACGAGCAGTCTGCTTGGTTCGGGCCATTTTCTTTTACCTAAGAGAGACATCGCGGAAGATGAAGTGGCCGCGGCGCCCCGGCGCGCCAGCCCTCTTCGGTCGCCCCACTGGGGTGTGGGTGGGGGGCGGGACGGACCCCGCGCCCCTGCCCCTCCGCGCCAGCCGCCCTCTTAGCCCTCCCGCCTCTTCGCGCCCCACCTCGCTGCAGCAGATGGCCAGGGCCCCGCCGCCTCCTCCCCCTCCCCTAATGACTCAGGCTGCGAGCAGCAGCAGCCTCCCGGGGGGGCCGGGGAGGAGTCACTTCCCTCCCTCGACGGGCGGAGGCCGGGCTGCCCGGAACCCGAGTCGGGACCTCTGAATCACCACCAGGAAGGAGGTGGAGACACGGCTCCGGAACCCCCAAGGGGAAACCTCTGCAGGGCCCCGCCGCCTCCTCCCCCTCCCCTAATGACTCAGGCTGCGAGCAGCAGCAGCCTCCCGGGGGGGCCGGGGAGGAGTCACTTCCCTCCCTCGACGGGCGGAGGCCGGGCTGCCCGGAACCCGAGTCGGGACCTCTGAATCACCACCAGGAAGGAGGTGGAGACACGGCTCCGGAACCCCCAAGGGGAAACCTCTGGACCCCACGGCCGACGCCAGCGGCCTTAAGAGACCCCCCCCCCCGCAGACGACAGGCGCGTCCGGACCGCCA
>NW_006159630.1:6190649-6195498 GCF_000334495.1 Tupaia belangeri chinensis | reverse complement strand
GCCCGGCTTTTGGCGCGGGGCTTTCCCGCCAGTGGATTTACGAGTAGTCTGCTTGGTACCGGCCATTTTTTTTACTCAACGCGGAACTCCTAGGCCGCTACTCCGGACCGCCGGGCCGCTGCTTCTGCCCGATGAAGAACCGCAGTCACTGAGCAAAGAAAAGACAGTCCTCCAACGAACGACCAAACCGCTCTGCGCTCCAAACCCCCCCGACGCCTCCGCTTTTATACGCACGCTTCACGCTGCGTCTCTGCGTCATAGGGCCCTTATTTGCATATACCAACGACTTTTTCTATTGGAGGGTGCTTTCGCCGACGCGCTGACATCCCCCGACACAAAGGCCGTGCTTCGGCCCCGTTTCCTGATTGGTGGGTACCTAGGCCGCTGATTGGCTGTTAAAGTGGCCTCATGATTGGATGAATGCAAAGGTGAATGGGCGAATCAGAGTTTAGTAGTAAGCGGCTCTTCTGATTGGATAAAATGGAGCTATGTTTGGATCCTTCCCTTGGTTCCAAAGCTCTACAATAGAAAGTCAATGCAAATGAATTGCATGGGTTCCTAGCAGGGTTTAAGAAAAGTCCGAAGGAGTAGAAGGCTTAGCTAGTTTGCATCAAGCTAATGAATACAGGAGAGGCAACTTTAGCGAAGTTTTTTTTGATTATTTTCTAATGTCAAGTAAAATGGGTTCCTTGGATTATGTGCTTTGCATGATATTTTGATAGTTAAGTACTCACTGTGAGAGTCAGAATTTGGTAAATGATATACTATCAATATGCTATATATCATGCATATACATATTTAAACAAAAAGCAGTGCTTTTGTTTGGTGGGGATAATAGATACTAAGAAATAACTTCCATAAATGATTTTAGAAATACTGCTTTCTGGGCCTGGCAGGTGGTGTGGTGGTTGACGGTGTTGGACTCCCACGCGGCCAACCACAGTTCAAGTACTGGTCCTGGTGGCTTGCTTTCTTGCTTTCCCTGTCTTTCTCTGGTCAAATTTTTTAAATAATAAAAGTAAAGTTTAATAAAGTAATTCTTTTTTTAAAAGTAGTACTTTGTATAATTTTAGGCTGTCATAAATATTTTATGCTTTTAATATGGTTAGAGTTGGGGCTAAGAGATGGTGTGGTGGTGGTTAAGGACGCTGGACTCCCACGTGGCCGACTGCAGTTGAAGTCCAGGACCTGGTGTCTGCTCTCTCTCTCTGTCTCTCTCTCACTCTGTCCTTCTCTGGTCAAAATAAATAAATACTGGGGACCAGCAGGTGGCATGATGGTTAAGGCACTGGACACTCCCACATGACTGACCATGGTTCGAGTCCTGGACCTGGTGGCTTCCTTTCTCACTCCTCCCTCTCCTCTCTGTGTGTCTCTTTCTCTGGTCAAATTAAAATAAATGAATAAATAAAAATTTAAAAAAATATTAAAATAAAGTTAAATAAAATAATTCTGAAAAAAAAATCCTTAGAGTTGGACAAGAAGTGACCTGAGGCAACGTATTTCTTAAATTATGTTATTCAACTGAATGAAATGACTGGCTGGAACTCTAGTATTTACATGCCCAGGAAGAGTAAATGAAAAAAACTAAATTAAACATGTTCCCTTGTATGTAATGGTATACCCTGGCAAGTATGAAGAAACATGACAAATGTGTAAAAATGCTAAGCCCTACCTTTGCCTAAATAAATGTCTTAGAAAGACTACAATATTCAGTTTTCCTGATATCGCAAGTAAATAAGTATCAAAGCAGGCTTAAGGTTAAAGCCAGCAAAGCAAAGCCCAGAAAAATTGAAATAGAGCCTTGGGCATTCTACTCCATAGCACTGACTTTTGGCTTACCAAATATTTAAAATTATTACAAGAAAAAAAATAGAAGAAAAAGTAACAGAACCAAGTACACATAGATTTCTTTTTCTTTTTTTAAGAGAGATTTTTTGCTATAGTGTGCACTCGCCAGAGGGACAGAGAGCAAGAAATCACTCCCTCCCCCTAGGGGAGATGGCCACGTAGCAATCCCTTCTCTATTTTCCTCTCCTGATTTGTGGGCACACACACACAGGCACCTGGCGTGAGTTTCAAGCCACCAGGTCCTGAACTTGAACCGTGGTTGACCATGTGGGAGTTCAACGCCTTAGCCTCTACGCCACCTGTTGCCCCCCCCCCCGAGATTTTAACTCAGTGTTATTGTACATAACTAGTAAAATATCTCATTTATTTGCCATGCGAAAGGTCCCGTATCGCTACTAAAAGTGAGAAAAAAACGCAGTTTAAAAAAGTAGCTATGGCAGAAATGTCTTTGGCCCAACCTCTGATAGGGAATTGTATTTTAGACTTCTCATATTTGCAATTTTTGTTTTGCAGGTTTTTGCCATAGGGCATATGCACTTGCCAGAGACAAATAGAAAGAGGGAAAGTGAGAAATCATCCACTGGGGGGGGGGGGGACGGGGACACACCACAGTCCCTTCTCCAGTCTCCTCTGGAATTTTGGGCATGCATGTACATTTATTTGCCCAGTGTGATCTTCAAGCCACTGGATCAGGAACTTGAACCCTGGTCGGCCATGTGGAGTCCAGTGTCTTAACCACTACATGACCTGCTGGCTCCTACAATAAGTTATTTAATCATCATATGCCTAATCTTTTATGTGATAATTTAACCAACTCCAATTTCTGCCTTCTGCTTAAAGGGAAAGAATTTTGCTGAGAAGAGATTAAAAGATAAAAAAGGCTCTTGCTCTGTTCTCAGAATCTATGTAGTTAAGAAACAAGGGACTGTTTATTCTCAGGAGGCTGGCAAATGCTCTGGGATGCAACCAGAAAAATACTTCATCTTTTTTTGACTGTTCAAATGTCCAGGAGAAATAGGCCCCTACCTTGATCACTCTCTCTGCATTCTTCAGTTTTTGTAAGAGACCCAGAGCTCTGTCATTTCTATGGGACAGTCCAGTTATTTTTTCTTCCAGTTTTGCTAATAGAAACTAAAACTGCTCCAGTAGAAACAAGGTAAGGATTTACATTCATCCATTTAAGGGATGTTAGTGGAAATAGTTTGTCTCTCTTACTTGGCAGCCGTACAGGTATGTACTGCTTTTTTCTAAGCTGGGAGAGGAGAGGTAAAGCAGCACAGGAAATGGGGAACTCAAAATGTCTATACTGTATAATCAAAACACTAGCAAATGTGATGCAGTATGTGGGCTACAGTCCTACGGTAGTTCCTGTTCTGTCACTGGCTTGCTGAGTAACTTTGTGCAGGTTGCTTAACTTCTCTGGGTTTCAGTTTCCTCTTGTAAATTAAGCAGCTTGGATGATATCACCTCCCAGTGCTACCAGTACACAGTTCTGAAGCTTGTGCTATACTTCCGGTATTTCAAACTTAGTGCTGTGAACTGTATTTCCTCAGTCAAATCACACTTGGATATTTGAAGGATAACATATAAACCAATTACTTGGATTTAGTTATAGTATTAAAGCAATATACTACAATCTTTCCTTGTCCTTTTGGCATTTTTCATCTTCAAGCACCCCTAGTGGCTAAACAATCAATTTGGCCTGTTTAGGAAATACCAGTTTCTCAAGTTTGACAATTTGGCTTCTGATAAGTTCCTCAGAACTAAGTACGCACACTCTTCAACACTAACAATTTTCCTCATCCAGCCTCCTTCACCCTTACAGTTATTTGAAATGTGTTTCCTTAATCAATCATTCGCTAACATAATCCCGTTTAACGAGGTGTAAATCAGTCTTAATGGATTTCAAGTAGGTTCATGATAGAAAACAAAGTTAAGTGACAAGAGTTAAAATATATACGAAGAGCATCCTACAGCTCACAGAATCCAATTCTTAGATCTGGGACAACTGGCTTATTTTACAAAGCAAAGCACTTTGCTTGACCGGCGAGAAGCCGGGAGGGGAGAAACATTTCCCCAAACAGAAAGGCTGACGTCCTAAGGAGGAAACTAGAGTGCACTGTAACTGCGCCCCCGACTGGAACCAGACTACTCTTCCCCTGGACGCCACTGTGATGCCCAACACCCTTCTAACTTGTCGGTGTACCTCAGCGACTACTCTAGACGGAGATTAAGTTCATCCTTGGCCCTTAATGTACTGGAAACAAGTTGGTCGGGCCAGGTGTCGAGCTGAGCAGGGACACGAGTCGTGGCGTTCCAGGTCTCGGGGTTGATAAAGGTTACTGAGGCGCCTCGGCACCGGCGCGCAACACAGAGCAGAGCAGGGCAGCCCTTGCTTAGCAAAGCTTTCTCTAGCTGGCTTCCGCGGGCAGTCTTTCCTCTACGTCTCTGAGGTCGGTTCTGCCGCAGGGGATGAGGATGCTGGCGGCCCGCGCGGTTCAAAGGCCCAGAGCTAAGAACCGACAACTCGGATAATTAAACCCGCTTGGAGGTTCTGAGCCCCCCTCAAAACCACGTCCGAGCTGTACTAACTGTGGAGACAAAATAATTATTACACACTTGGCAGTGAAATGACAGTTGGGACTGATTCGCAGAAGTCGTTCGGG
This sequence comes from Tupaia belangeri chinensis, assembly GCF_000334495.1. Lineage (NCBI taxonomy): Eukaryota > Metazoa > Chordata > Mammalia > Scandentia > Tupaiidae > Tupaia > Tupaia belangeri. The sequence goes on along the minus strand of NW_006159630.1, from coordinate 6,190,981 downwards.
CCTCCCTAGCCCTGGGCCTCTTCCAGGCGCTGCAGTTTCAAGGAAAGGTTCCCCCATGAAATTGAAAACGCCCCTAAGAAAAAGAAACACGGCCAGACTGCAAATCCCAGAACCCGTCGCGGACCCTCAGCATCCGGGACACCGTTCGCAAAGACCCCTGGGCGTTGTGGTCCCGTGCTTTGGCAGCGGCCCTCTACCGACGGTAAAATTCCAGCCGAACCGAGGACCACAACTCCCAGCAACCCTTGCTGCCGTGCGGGGGGTCTTCACGTTCTCGTGGCGCGGCGCAGGCGCGCTGGGTCCTCGGCGCGGACCGGGCGGACTGCATAATA
>NW_006159630.1:6179420-6189851 GCF_000334495.1 Tupaia belangeri chinensis | reverse complement strand
GAGGATGCGGGCGGCCCGCGCGGTTCAAAGGCCCAGAGCTAAGAACCGACAACTCGGATAATTAAACCCGCTTGGAGGTTCTGAGCCCGCCTCAAAACCACGTCCGAGCTGTACTAACTGTGGAGACAAAATAATTATTACACACTTGGCAGTGAAATGACAGTTGGGACTGATTCGCAGAAGTCGTTCGGGCCTCCCTAGCCCTGGGCCTCTTCCAGGCGCTGCAGTTTCAAGGAAAGGTTCCCCCATGAAATTGAAAACGCCCCTAAGAAAAAGAAACACGGCCAGACTGCAAATCCCAGAACCCGTCGCGGACCCTCAGCATCCGGGACACCGTTCGCAAAGACCCCTGGGCGTTGTGGTCCCGTGCTTTGGCAGCGGCCCTCTACCGACGGTAAAATTCCAGCCGAACCGAGGACCACAACTCCCAGCAACCCTTGCTGCCGTGCGGGGGGTCTTCACGTTCTCGTGGCGCGGCGCAGGCGCGCTGGGTCCTCGGCGCGGACCGCGCAGACTGAATAATAAAAGGGGAGCGGCGAAGAGGCAGGAAGACAGGACCATGTCGAAGGGCCCCGGGCCCGCCGGCTCCGCAGCTTCCTCGGCGCCCCCGGCCGCTACCGCTCAGGTGCTGCAGGCACAGCCCGAGAAACCGCAGCCCCACACGTACGTAGAGCCCCCCCCGCCGCGCGCGCACGCCTGACGTCAGCGGCCAGCGTGAGTCACGCGCGCAGGGAGAGCGCGGGGCGGCCTCTCCCTCCCCCCTTCCTCAGTCGGCCCGGCCCAGACCGGTTCCAACCTGCTGGGGCCGGTCCCAACTGCCTCCAACTGCCACCAACCTCTGGTCGGGCCGTGGGGCGGGAAACTCGGTCCCAGCCGCTGAGCTGGGAAGGCGGGAGCTCGGGGTGCGGAGTGCACACTCGGGCCGGGCCTGCGAGGCCTACCCGTGCCTCAGACCGTGGAGCCGCCGCACCAGGCGCCTTCGGGGTGCTGGCAGCCCGAGACACCCCCCAAGATGGCTCAGCAGGGGCCAGTGCTGTGCCCGCTGCGAATGACAGCGTGAAGTCCTGTAGGCAGACCCCATGCAGCGTGCACTGCAGGCCTTTTGTGTACCCAAGGCCTGTAGTTTGTCCACCAGGGCCACCCTTGCTTGGATTCGTTTGAACAGTCGACTTCGATAAACACGCAGAAACAAATCATGTCGGTGCTTGTGTTATAGTCTATGACCAGTCCGGCTCGTGGCCTGTACCGAGTCAACCTGAATCGGGGCCCCCAGAGTGATGGCGTCTGAGTAAGACCCAGGCCTGGCCAAAGTGTGGCATTCGTGGGCGCCCCAAATGCTGACAGTAGGAGAGGCCAGCAGGGTGGATGGAAAAGCAGCTTGCGGAACTTTTATCTGCGTGTAGTGTAGGACCCTGTCTCTCTCCGTTGCCTATCGAGGCATATTAGGCACTAGCTAGTGCTAGATGTCGTGGGAGGGAGAAAGATGAATCAGAGGCGTTTCCTCGTGTTAGAATGTTGGCTCCCATTTTCTCTGATGCTCTTTTGAGAACCTCCCATTCCCAGGTCCTCTTGAGTGATGTGTTCACTTAAGGGTTCTGAAACTGCTGGAGGTTTTGGAACCTGTTGGGGAGGGAGGATTGAACAATTTTTAAGTTGTCCGATGAACCAAGAGCAGCAAACATCTGTTGGAGTAGCAAGAACTAAAAGTAGGAGGAGCTCTTGCTTATCACCCAGAAGACAGACCTATTGGGAAACATGGCTTATAGAGTGTATTGGTTTCTTTGTGGGGTTCTCTGGTGTTGGCTAAAATTTATTTATTTTAACCGCAGTCTGACTCAAGTTAACTAACTTCTAATATGGCCACGGCCTGGCTAGCTTTTTCTTTCTGGATATTGGTCTGGCTGAGATGGCGTTTGATCATTTGAACGGTGTAATGGTGAGACTGTGCTGTCGTTGGCAAATCGACAAACTTGACGTAATTGGGACTTCTTTATAACCTTTGATTGCTGGAGTCATGTTTTTCAATAAAATACCAAATGCATTTTGAATGATGTGAGCCTTGATTTAAGCAGCCTTTGTATGTTGTGTGGTCATTGCATCCACTAGGGAATCTGTATTTGAAGTGCTCTCTGATCATTTGAGAGTTGACAGATGAAGCGAGTGCAGTGTGTCATGTCAGTACCTGAGTCTTTGTCCTCTTGATGCTCATTTGTTTAAAATCTGCCTTAACGTTCCTTGTCAGATAAGTACAGCATAGTCAGACTTGGCTCTTTTTTCTTTTTTTTTTTTTTTTTTAATTTTATTTGTTGTCATTTATATTTTAATTTGACCAGAGAGACAGAAAGGGAAAGGAAAAATGAGAAAGCAAGCCACCAAGTCTGGACTCAAACTCAAGCCGGAGTCAGCCATGTGTGAGCCCAATGCTTTAACCACTATGCCACCTGCCGGGCCCCTGACTTGGCTCTTAGTAAATCAGTGAGTAGTTAAAATGCCCAAGCTTGATTGGATGGTTGGAGATTGTAGGCGATCCTTTTATCGTGTGTGTGTGTGTGTGTGTGTGTGTGTGTGTGTGTGTATACGCATGTGTTTTAAATATTTTTAATCTTTGGGGCCAGCAGGTGGCATGGTGGTTAAGGGTGCTGGACTCCCACATGGCTGACTAGGGTTCAAGTCCCAGACCTGGTGGCTTTCTTTCTCACTTTCTCTCCTCCCTACCCTGTCAAATTAAAATAAGTTTATAAATAAAGTTAAATAAAATAATTCTTTAAAAAACTTTTAATCTTTAAAAATCAGAAATAGAAGTAATAGAATAATAGAAATAAGAAGTTCATTTGTTGTCCTTGGGATTAGGGTACAAGGACTTTTATTTCAATTTAATTTGCTTTAGTGTGCATGTACTCGCAGGAGGAAGAGAAAGTGAGAAAGCGGCCCTTGGGGGATGGCCACACTGCAGTTCCTTCTCTTCCATTCTCCTTCTGGGATTTATTACTAGCCTGATATTTGGAATTATGTGATATGCTGTATCTTTGCAATAATCCAGAGAAACTTGCTTTAAAATTGACTCTCACTCATAATGGCATCTTGTCAAAAATAGTTGAGTCCACTAAAAGCAAAAATTGCCTTCCTGTTGGCTTGCCTTTCTTATCTTTTATTCTTGTGCCACAGTTAAAATCTTTGGAGTTTGAGCCTTCCTTTTCCTAAACTAAGAGGATTATTCATAACAAATTTGGAGGGTAATTTTTTTTTAAGAATTATTTTATTCAACTTTTATTTATTTATTTACTTATTTTAATTTTAACAGAGAGGGACAGAGCAAGAGAGAGAGGGAAAGTGAGAAAGCAAGCCACTAGGTCCAGGACTTGAACCACAGTTGGCCATGTGGGAGTCCAGAGCCCTTAACCACCATGCCACCTGCCGGCCCTTGGTGGGTAATTATCTTGTTGTTGTTTTATTTTATTTATTCATTCATTCATTTATTCATTTTTATTTGACCAGAGAGACAGAGAGGGAAAGTGAGAAAGCAAGCCACCAGGTCCAGGTCTTGAACCGTGGTTGGCTATGTGGGAATGTACAGCGCCTTAACCACCATGCCACCTGCGGCCCCTTGTTGGTATTTTTTTTCTAAACTCTTGAATAATCTGGCTTTAAGGGAAACTTTTTAAGTAATTAAAAAAATAAGACTTATTTATCTTTATTTATTTTAATTTGACCAAAGAGGGACAGAGTGAGAGAGGGAAAGTGAGAAAGCAAGCTGTCAGGTCCGGGACTTGAACCGTGGTCGGCCACGTGGGAGTCCAGTGCCCTTAACCATCACATCACCTGCCGGCCCCTTTAAGGGAAATTTTGAGATAATCCTTTTAGCAAATTGATTTCACAGGTATTATGCTAGACTTTGAAGAGTCCAACCAACCCTTTTATAAAACAGTTACATCAGAATTTCCTGTTTTCAGCTCCAAGTGTTTGATTAGCCCTCAGTGAGATGATAATGTTTGTATGTTAATACTCTTCCAATGTAAGAATCCTTTTAAACAGATTTTTGCTATAGGGCACCTGCGCTAGTCAAAGAGACAGAGACAAAGACAGAAAGGGAGAAATCACCCCCCATGGGGAATGGCCATGCCATAATCCCTTCTCCTCTCAGGATCTTGGGCATGTCCACACAGGTGCCTGATATGAGTTTTAAGCTGCCAGGTCCAGGACATAAACTGCGGTCGACTACATGGGAGTCCAACCACGTAACATTATGCCATCTGCTAGTCCCATGTGACCTGCTTTTATGAGGTGACTTTTTTTTTTTTTAATTTCACAAAGACTAAATTTAATCTAGCTTTATAACAAGACCATTTTCTGTATTAGAAGAGTGTTTTGGGGCCAGCAAATGACATGGGAGTCTAGGCACTGGATTCCCACATAGCCAACCACAGTTTGAGTTCCCGACCTGGTGGCTTGAAAATCACCTCTGGTGTGTGTGTGTGTGTGTGTGTGTGCTTGTGCCCAAAATTCCATGAGGAGAATGGAAAAGAAGGGATTAAGTGTGGCTATCTCTACTGGGAGGGAGAGTGATTTCTCTCTCTCTCTCCCTGCTGCATCCTCCCACCCTCTGTGAGTACATGCACCCTATACCAAAAACCTAAAAAAAAAAGCTCTCTTTAAAAAATTTTTTTTTACAGGCCACAGGTGGTGTAGTGGTTTAAGGGCACTGGACTCCCACCTAGCCAACTGTGGTTCGAGTCCCGATCCTGGTGGCTTGCTATTTCACTTTCTCACACACTCTGTCCCTTTTTGGTCAAATTTTAAAAATAAATAAATAAAGTTAGATAGAATCATTCTTTTCTTTCTTTTTTTTTTTTTTTTTTTTTTTTGAGATATTTTTGCTGTAGGGTGTGTGCTCTTGCCAGAGAGACAGAAGACAAGAAATCATCCCCTGGGGGGACGACCAATCCACAATCCCTTCATTCTTCTGTTGGGATTTTGCGCACATACCCACACATGCCCAGCGTAATAGACTCAGTCTTCAAAAAAATTTTTTTTTTAATTTTTGCCTAGGGGCACGTGTGCTTGTCAGAGAGAGAGAGAGAGAGAAACATTGAGAGGGAAAGTGAGAAATCATCCCCCAGGGGCGATGGCCACACCACAATCCCATCTTCATTCTTCTCCAGGGATCTTGGGCACACATGCACATAAGCTTGATTTTCGCTATAGGGCACGTGCGCTCGCCAGACAGACAGACAGAAAGCAAGAAATCATCCCCCAGGGGGGATGATCACGCTGCAGTCCCTTCTCCATTCTCCTCTCGGGATCTTGAGCATGTATGCACACGTGCCCAGTGTGAGTTTTAAGCCACCCCGCGGTTGACTACTTGGGAGTCCAGCGACATAGCCATTACGCTAACTGCTGGTCCCCATAAGCTTGATTTTCAAGCCACTTGAACAGCAGTCACCCATGTGGAAGTCTAGAGATAAAATTGCTACGCCATCTGCTGGCCCCAAAACCTCTCTTTTCTTAAGAGAGTTTGTGTGTGTGTGTGTGTGTGTGTGTATATGTGTGTTGTTTTTGTTTTTGTTTTTGTTTTGTTTTGTTTTGTTTTGCTATAGGTACATATACTTGCTAGATAGACCAAGAGAAAGTGAAAAATCACCCCCAAGGGGTTTGACCATGCCACAGTTCTTTCTACTCCACACTCTTCCTGGTTATTTTCAGCATGCATGCACACATACCCCACATGATTTTCATGCCCCTGGGTCTGGGACTCAAATTGTGGTCAGCCATATGGGAGTCCAGCACCTTAACCTACGCCACCTGCTGGCCCCCTATAAAAACATTTAAGAATTGGAAGATTTTAGTAATTATGTTCTGAAATGCATGTACTACTTCAGCTACCTTTAGGGTTTTCTTTTTTTAAGGAAAGATTTTTTGCGGTCGGGCACATGCGCTTGCTGGACAGACAGACAAAAAGCGTGAAATCATCACCCGGGGGGAATGGCCATTCTCCTTTTGGGATTTTGTGCACACACGCATGCACACATGTATGCACATGTGCCTGGCTTGAGTTTCAAGCCTCTGAGTCCAAAACGTGAGCTGCGGTTGGTCATGTGAGAGTATAGCAATGTAATGTGATGCCATCTGCTGGGCCCTTTTTTTTTTTTTTTTTTTTTTTGAGAGGTTTTTGCTATAGGGCGTGTGCGTTTGACAGATGCGAGAAATCACCCCCCAGGGGGGATGGTCACGCCGCAATCACCACTCCTCCTCTCTCCTCTCAGGATCTTGGGCACGCACGCACACGCGCCCAGTGTGAGTTTTAAGCCACCAGGTCCTGGATGCAAACTGTGATCGACTACATGGGAATCCAGCGACATAGCCATTACGCTAACTGCTGGTCCCCCTTTTTTCTTTTTTAACATTTATTTTATCTATTGGATTGTTGGAAAAGTCATGATTCATTTTTGCATATGCCATCTACTGGTCCCAAAATTGATGATTTTTTAAAAGATTTTAGTTAATTTATTTATTTATTCATTTTTATTTGACCAGAGGGAGACACAAAGAAGGAAAATGAAGGACCGGCAGTTGGTGTAGTGGCTATGTCACTGGACTCCAATGTAGTCAACTGCGGTTCAAATTCCGGACCTGGTGGCTTGAACTCACACCGGGTGCATGTGTGTGCTGCCCAAGATCCCGAGAGGAGAATGGAGGAGAAGAAATTTCAGCATGGCCATCCCCCCAGAGGGGTGATTTCTCACTTTCTGTCTCTCCCTCTCTTAGTGTCTTTCTGGCAAGTGCTTGCGCCCTATAGCAAAAACCTCTCAAAAAAAAGAAAAAAAAGGGAAAGTGAGAAAGTAAGCCACCTAGTCTGGAACTTGAACCATGGTCAGCCACATGGAAGTATCCAGTGCTTTAACCACCACACCACCTCTGGTCCCCCAAAATTGATTTTTAAAAATTAGTTTTTGCTGTAGGATGCATGTACTTGACAGAGACAGATTGAGGGAGGGCAAGAGAAAGAGAGCACTCACGCTACAGGGGGTTTAGAGAAAGAGAGAAATCACTCTCTAGGGGAGATGGCCACAATGCAGTCCTCTTCTCCATTTTGAGAGTTGAGGCATACAGGCATACGTGCCTGGTGTATTTTTCAAGTCTCTGGGGCCAGATTTTGAACCGCATGGTCAGCCATGTGGGATCTGACTCCCTTAACTACCAGGCACCGACTGGCCTGATCCTGACTTCATAGTGCCTGCGTGTTAGAGGAATGAACAATTTGTTGGAGTTCTGTGGCCACTGGGTTTCTCCTATAGGTAAACAGGGTGAATGCTTTAGAGCCTTGTCTCCAGCTCTCAGTCTAAGACTGGGCACCATTTAATGGAGGTAAAGCAGCAGTCCTTCCACAGATGATAATTTTGAGACAGTTTTGTTCATTCTATATACACGTTATGAACAGCATTTGATTGCATCTGATTGTGTTTTGGAAAATGCAGGAAATGAACGTATATTTAAGTCATTATTGCAAATTGCAGTAAAATTGTAAATACGTTTCTGGAGTACAACTTGTTGTACAACAGAGGTCACTGGAAGTATTACTTAGCAGCCTTACCAAGAATGAGTTAAATTACTACTGAACATTTCTGAATCTTATTTACTTGTTTATCAAGTAGAACTAATTTCTTGGAGATGAAAGTTAATCTTCATCTGGACCTTCAATCAAGCCCACAGAATTCGCATTAATAAGTAGCAAGTGCTCATTCTGAGGGTAGACTTTTCCTTTCTTGAAATGAGAGAGGATTTTTTTGTAAGCATTATTTAATTTTATTATTATTTTAAAATAATTATTTAATTTCATTCATTTAATTTAATTTGATCAGAGAAAGAGAAAGTGAGAAGGCAAGCCACCAGGTCTGGGAGTTGAACTGTGGTCGGCCATGTGAGAGTCCAGCACCCTTAACCACCACGCCACCTGTGGGTTCCAATTATTATCTTTAATTTGACTGGAGAGAGAGAAAAAAAGGTGAGAAAGCAAGTCACTTGAACCTCGCCTGAACCTCACTGGCCATGTGGGAATCCAGCGCCTTAACCACCACACCACCTGCCTGCCCGAGAGAGAGGATTTTGGCAGGGTCTCGCCATTGGCACAGCCCTGCTGCTGCAGCTTCCCAGGTGACTAAGACCATAGATGTGTGCCTCTGTACCCAGCCTGTTTCAGGTTGGGTCTGGTAACTGAACCTAGACCTCCCTTTGGACCTCAGCATTTGCATAGCAGCACCCTCCTGCATGAGCCATCAGGGCTGAGCCAAGATAGCCCCCCCCTTTCTTTTTTGAGAGAGAGATTTTTGTTATAGGGTGCGTGTGCTAATTGGAGAGTCAGAGAAACAGAAAGCCAGAAATTAATTACTATTCCCTCCTCCTGGGGTAAGACTGTGCCACAATCCCTTCTTCTCCATTCTCTTAGAATGTGGGACACACATACACACACATATGCCTGGCGTGAGTTTCAAGCTTCCCAGTTCAGCACCGGAACAGTGGTCAGCCTTGTGGTAGCACTTTAACCACTACACCATCTGCTGGCACCCAAGGAAGACTGTTGGTGGTTAAGATGGCGTGGTGGTTAAGGTGCTAGACACTCCCATATGGCCAACCACGGTTCGAGTCCTGCACCTGGTGGCTTGCTTTCTTACTTTCCTCTCTCTCTGGTCAAATGAAAATGAATGAATGAATGAATAAATAGATAGATCTTTTTAAAAAATTTGCCATAGAGAGAAAAAGAGAAAGTACCCCTAAGGGAGATGAGCATGCTGCACTCCCTCCTCCACTTTCCTCTTGGGATTTTGGGTACTCCCTGGCACGTTTCTCAAGCCATTGGGAATTGCACCACGGAGTCAGTCATATGAGACCCAGTGCCGCTATGTGCTAGCTCCCTATATCTCAGTGTTTTTTTTGTTTTTGTTTTTGTTTTTTAAATGGAAAAACTAAAATCAGTGCATAGAAATCCCTAGTACTGTAGAGAGGTCTTGGAGCACATGGCCCAGGCTCAGCAGCACCGGTGCAGTGTGGAGAAGCCTGTGGTTTGCAGAAAGCTCCTGGCCATGCCCCTTTCCCAGCCTTCTCTATGGCTTAGTCCCTGCATATCCACTCCGGTGCACACCCCCCAGGCTGTAAACTCTAGAGATGTTTTGAGATGAGAAGTATATACTCAGCAGCAAGTTTCAAAATCCTAGTTATAGGTGGTTGTACTTTAAATCATCTCTAAATTGACAGCCATTATAAGGAATGAGCAGGTTTCCCCCAATGCCTTGTAAAGTGAGTTGTGTTTACCTTGTAGGGTGAGTGGGAGGTGGAACAGAAGGTTGCTGTCTTGCTAAAATGCAGTGGATTCCGTTCTTCAGGTACTGTGGTAATTGTTTTAAGGTTCACTTGGGCATTTCTTTAAGGGCAGGCCTTGTGTTTATGCATTTAAAATGTCAGTGGTTAGAATATATATATATTTTTTTTTTCGGAGAGGTTTTTGCTATAGGGCGCATGCGCTCGCCAGACAGACAGAGAGAGACAGAGAGACAGAAAGCAAGAAATCACGCCCCGGGGGGATTGCCGTGCTGCAATCCATTTCTCTCCTCTCGGGATCTTGGGCACGTACGCACATGCACCTGGCGTGATTTAAGGCTGCCTGCTCCGGGACTCGAACCGCAGTAGACTACATGGGAGTCCAGTGACATAGCCATTACACTAGCTGCTGGTCTCATATCTGGAAGTTTCTTACTGGCCCTAAGATCTGTATTTACTCTTCCATTGAAGGCAAATTACGGAATCAAGTACTGCCTTAACAGTTCAGATACACTCAGAAATTCACTAGACACTGAGACCAGCAGTTGTAAGGTGCTGAAGTCCCACATGACTGACTGCAGTTTGAGTCCTTGACCTGGTGGCTTGCTTTCTCATTTTCTCGCTCTCTTTGGTGAGCACATATGTTCTGTAGCAAATTAAAAAAGAATCAGGACCGGGGACCAGCAGTTGGCATAATGACTGTGTCGCTGGGCTCCCGTGTAGTCGACTGCGGTTCAAGTCCTGGACCCGGCAGCTTAAACTCAATGCTGGGAGCGTGCGCATACGTGCCCAAGATCCTGAGAGGGGAACGGAGGAAAAGGGATTGCAGTGTGGCCAGGGGGTGATTTCTCACTTTCTGTCTCTCTGTCTCTCTGTCTTTCTGGCAAGCGCATGTGCCCTATAGCAAAACCTCTCAAAAAAAAAATTTTTTTTTTTATTGATTGTCATTGTTTTTTTTTCTTTTATTTTTCTGAAGTTGACCAGAGAGAGAGACCGAGAAGGAAAGTGAGAAAGCAAGCTTCTTGTCCAGGACTCGAACCACAATCAGCATGTAGGAGTCCAGTCACTTAAACCACCAAGCCACCTGTCAGCCCCTTGATCATGTTTTAATTTTGTGATTTT
>NW_006159630.1:6168716-6179181 GCF_000334495.1 Tupaia belangeri chinensis | reverse complement strand
TCCCTTACCCTAATTTCTTGTCCCCATTTTTTTTTTTTTTTTAATTTGACCAAAGAGAGAGAGAGAAAGACACACACACACACAGAAAGAGAGCAAGCCGCCAGGTCTGAGACTTGAACCATGGTTGGCCATGTGGGAGTGCCCATTGCCCTTAATCACCACGCCACCTGGTGGTCCCCGATCATGTTTTTTAAAAGCCTTTTTTTTTAAATTCCCACTGGTGTGGTTACTGTTATTGTATGGTTGGGACTAGTGGACAGTGTAATAGTTGTATTGCTGGACTCCCATAGTTGACTGCAGTTTAAGTCAGGGTTAGGGGGCTTAAAACTTATTCCAGGCATGTGTGCCTGCTTACCCAAAATCCCAAGAGAACAGAAGAGAAGGGATTGCAGCATGGCCATCCCCCTGGGGGATGATTTCTTGCGTTCTTTCTTTCTGTCTCTGTCTCTTCTGCGAGCACATGTGCCCTATAGCAAAAATCTCTCTTAAATAAATACAGTCATGGTTTTTCTATCATGTTTGGTGTTGACAGGCTGTATATGTACATCCTAATAAACACTGAATTGAGAACTGTTAGTAAGTTTACTTTATCAGCTTATCAAAAATAAGGAAAGTTTGACCTGGCCCTGTGGTCTGGTGGTTAAGGAGTTGGATCCCACATGGATGACTGCATGGTTTGAAACTTGACCTCACGGGTTGAAAGATACACCAGAGAGATGTGCATGCATGCCTGAAATCTTGACAGGCTAGAGAAATCGAGGAGAAGAGATTATGGAGAGACCACGTCCCATTGGGAGTGTGTACTGCTCCATCTCTTGGTCTCTCTGGCAAGCACACATGCCCTCTGGCAAAAATTTAAACCGAAATAGGAAAGACTTTCAGCAGATTGTACAAAGTATATACATACTTGGATAAATAATTTGTATTCTAGTGCACTTTATCTGCCAGATATATTTTTAAAATATTCTCTTTGAAGTTAAAAGATATTCTTAAAATGAATATTTGATAAGCCATGAGGTATGAGCTCTATGACTAAATTTGTTTTTTGGAATGATGTATGGGGAAGAAAGTGGCAGGTGTTGTTAATTTTAATGTGGAACCAGAGGATTATAGATAAATGTTATTCGAGCCTTTGGATGCTATAATATAATCAACAATGGCTTTTTTCCCTCTTTGATGTTAGTTGCAGAATCCTACCACGTTAGATTTCAATGGAGAATGTTTGAGATCAGACATTTGTTTCACTTTTGATGTACCATTTCCATGCTAAAGTTTGTATATATTTGTTAGAAAAGATGAAATACAGTTTCTGAGTTTGAGTTTTTAAAAATTTTGCCATGGGGCGTATGTACTCACCAGAGAGACCTGGAGAGGATGGGGGTAGAGGTGAGAGAAGTTAGAAAGCACTCCCAGAGGGGATGGCCACACTGTAGTTCCTTCTCAATCTCTTGGAAGTTTGGGAACACACGCAGTGTGCACTCAAGCTGCCAGGTCTGCCGTGTGGGGTCCTACCACCTTAACCACCATGACATGGACTGGCTCAAATTCAGTTTTTACAAGACCAGCTATCACAAGGACGAACTGCATTGGTTCATCAGAGACACGGGCAGATTGATCAAGTTGCCAGTTCTCTGCCAGCTGCTTTGTGAGGCTTGGGGTAATGACTGACCGGCCCAGAGAGCCATAGGCCCCTCAGGAGCAAGTACTTCCTCACTGCCCCCCGGGCTTCTAGACCTGTGACCTGTGCCCTGCTGGCCGAGGGCATCTGCCTGAGTTGACTCTGTCGCTGTCTTTGGCCTCTTTCTGTTGCACTCATATGGAGTTCGTGGGCCTCTGGGATTCGGCTGCCCTGAGCACATCCAGGACTGCATCTCTGTGTCTCCCATTGGTTTGTCCTCTTTCGCCAGAGGCAGTCACTGTCCTGTCTGTTAGCCTCTTTATTCAAGTCTTTAGATGTGTCCTATCAGATTTTACAGATTGTTGGCATACAGCCATTCAGTTTTGAATCAGGATAGATTCTCTGTCAAGTGTCATTAACATTGTGGATTTTGTTCTTTCTTTAAGAGATTTTTGCCATGGGGTGTATGTACTTGACAGAGAGACAGATGAGAGAAGTCACTCCCCACGGGGTGACCACACTGCAATCCCTTCTCCATTACCCTTTTGGGATCTTGGGCATGCACGCACACGCACCCAGCATGAGTTTTTATTTAATTTTTTTGTTTGTGTTTTTGAGGGTTTTTTGCTATAGGGTGCGTGCACTTGCTAGAAAGACAAAGGGAGATGGAGAGACAGAAAGTGAGAAATCACCCCCCAGGGAGGATGGCCATGCCGCAATCCCTTCTCCTCCGTTCTCTCAGCATCTTAGGCATGCACGCACACGCACTCAGCGTGAGTTTAAGCTGCCGGGTCTGGGACTCAAACCGTGGTTGACTACATGAGAACCCGGCAACATAGCCATTATGCCAACTGCTGGTCCCTTATTTTTTTGTTTTTAAGAGAGATTTTTGCTGTAGGGTGTGTGCGCTTGCTGGAAAGACAGAGAAGACAAACAGAAAGTGAGAAATCATCCCCCTAGATGGCCACATTGCAATCCTTTCTCCTCTATTATTTTTTTGGGATCTTGGGCATGCACACACACGTGTCTGACTTGAGTTCAAGCCACTAGGTCCGAGACTTGACCACAGTCAGCTACATGGGAGTCCGGTGACATAACCATTATACCATTTGTTGGTCCCACCCAGTGTGAGTTTTAGGTCTTTGAGGCCTGGAACTCAAACCGCGGCCAGCTACATGAGAGTCCAGTGACATAACCAGTAGGCCATCTACTGGTCCCACATTGTGGATTTCTTTCTTGATAGGTTTTAGTTTTTGATTTCTAAAAGCATGTAATCACAATTATAATAAAGAAAAGCAAAATAGCCGCTGGAGTCAATAATCTTGGATGTTTTTTTTTGTTAATGAATATAGTTTACTTGGGAAACCAGCAGTTAGCGTAATGGCTATGTCGCTGGACTCCCATGTAGTCGACCGCGGTTTGCGTCCTGGACCCAGTGGCTTAAAACTCACGCCGGGCGCATGTGCGTGCGTGCCCAAGATCCCGAGAGGAGAATGGAGGAGAAGTGATTGCGGCGTGATCATCCCCCCTGGGAGGTGATTTCTCGCTTTCTGTCTCTATGTCTCTCTCTGTCTGTCTGGCGAGCGCACGCGCCCTATCGCGAAAATCTCTCCAAAAAAAAAAAAATAGTTTACTTGATCATAGCCAAGGTACTACTTCCTTTTTTTTTCTCTTTCATTAAAGTTGCTTTAGTTTGAGCTTTTTTTTTTTTTTAAAGAGGTTTTTGCCTTAGGGCGTGCGTGCTCACTGGAGAGAGTCAGAGACAGGAGAGAGAAAGTGAGAAAGCACCTCCCTGGGGAATGGCCATGCCTCAATCTATTCTTCTCCTGGGATCTTGGACACACGTGCACACATGCGTGGCGTGAGTTTCAAGCCACTCATTCTGAGATTCGAACTACGATCGGCTATGTGGAAGTCTAGCAACGGAACCACTACACCATCTGCTTGCCCCTTGTATACACCTTCTGCTAAGTAGTAGTCGTAATATCTATAAGTCGCCAGGGGAACCAGGAAAAGAATTTAATGTACCTGTAGTGACCTCTGCACACTCCCAACAACAAGTACAAAGGAGAACCCAAGTGCCGGCCACCACCCTACTGATTGCTTTTCTGCACTGCACGTGAGGCCAGGCATCTTAGTTGTAGTGTTCAGGTGAGGAACAAGGCCAAGCAGACATTGTGGAAGGCGGATAGAGAAGTTACTGGTTTCTTTTTTTTTTTTTTTTCACTATAGGGCGCGTGCGCTCGCCAGACAGACAGAGACAGAGAGACAGAAAGCGAGAAATCACCCCCCGGGGGGATGGTCACGCTGCAATCCCTTCTCCTCCATTCTCCTCTCGGGATCTTGGGCACGCACGCACACGCGCCCGGCGTGAGTTTTAAGCCACCGGGTCCGGGACGCGAACCGCGGTCGACTACGTGGGAGTCCAGCGACATAGCCATTACGCTAACTGCTGGTTCTCAGAGAAGTTACTGGTTTCTTAATTGGTTGGAAGCATCAGAATCAGAGGCCAGAGTTGCTTTGTTGCTTTCGTGTGTGTGTGTGTGTGTGTGTGTGTGTGTGTGTGTGTGTGTGTGTGTGTTTAATACAGCAGAAGGTGTATACATACATGCATGAGAGCACTTGCCAGTGGGGCCTAGTCACGCTGCAGCTGCTTTTCCTCCATTTCTTCCATCAGGACTCAGCACGCACGTGCACACCAGGCGTGTTTCTCAAGCTGACATGGCCAAGATTAAACCCCAGTAGGCCGGGTGGGACCCAGCTTCCCCTGTGCAGTGCATGACAGCTGTGATGCGGGGCTGGCCCTCTTCCTCTGTTTCGCTGGGTTGGTGCAGAGCCACTGTGTACTGGACCTGTGCCACTGGGATGCTTTCACTTTGCTTTGGTCCATGGCCTGAGTACCTGCTATAGGTACAGAGATGAGATGTGGCTGTGTCAGAGCAGTAAGAGTCAGCTGTGGCCGGCAGTACCAGCTGTATTCCGAAGCCTGGGAAATAGAAGAGAGGGCAGCTGGGGAGAGCCTGCAGGGCAGAGAAGCCAGAGGCTGATCTAGACAGAGGACAGCAGTTCCAAGGTCTGGAGTTGTGAGCAAGGGCGAGGTGTGACGGGAAATAATTCCTTAGATGGAGGGCAGCATGCAGAATCCAGCCTGTCACCTGCTTTTGTGTGAACCACAGGTTGAGAATGCAAATTTCGTGATGTTAAGAATTACATGAACTTGGGGCCAGTGAATGGCGTGGTGGTTTAGGTGTGGGAATCCCAAATGGCCAGTTTGAGCCCTGGAACTGGTAGCTTGAAAATCACACTGGGTCAGGGACCAGCAGATGACATAATGGTTACGTTGCTGAACTCCCACATGGCCAACCACGATTCAAGTCCCGGATGCAATGGCTTAAAACTCACACCAGGCACATGTGTGTGCGTGTAACCAAAATCCCCAGGGGAGAATGGAGAAAGGATTGTGGCATGGCCATCTCCCTAGGGGTGATTCCTCGCTTTCTGTCTCTCTGGTGAGCACATGTGCCCTATAGCAAAAAAAAAAAAAAGGTCTCTAAAGAAAAATTAAAAAATCAGACCAGAGGTTCATGTGTGCATGTGCCAAAAATCCCAGGAGTGGAGAAGAAGGGATGGTGAGGTGGAACTGGTGGTATCAAAATACTCATTACTGTTGAGTCCAGCCTTGAAAAAATTTCTATAAGTAAGGAAGGGGACATGAGCAAATGCAGGAAAGCTAAGGGTCTGTTTGCAGGACACCAAGGATTCCAGTTTTACTAGCTGGAATGGAGAGCAATTGAGGAAAATGCACTGGAAAAAGTACATAGAACATTAGGTTAAATAGTTTAGGGGCCAGCTGATGGCATAGTGGTTAAGGTGCTGGACTCCCACATGGCCAGTTGCAGTTTGAGTCCCAGACCTGGCTACATGAAAATCACTCTGGGCATGTATGTGTGCATGCTCAAAATCCCAGGAAGAGACTAGAGGAGAATGGATTATGGTGTGGCTATCCCCCAGGAGATCATTTTCACTTTCCCTCTCTCTGTCTCTCTGTCTCCTGAGCACACATGCCCTGTGGCAAAAACCAAAAAAGGTTGTTTAGTCATATGGCTACTCTAGGGGAGCCAAAGGTTTTCAAGAAAGTGAACTTAGGGCTGGCTCCATGGCCTGGTGGTTGGGGTAGCCAGATCCCACATGGCTGGCTGTATGGTTCAAGTCCTGGACCTGGCAGCTTGAACATGCCGGGTTCATGTGGGTGCATGCCCAAAATCCAGAAAGGAGGGAGAGATGGAAAGGGATTGTGGTGTAACCACTCTCCACGGAGGATGCTTTCTCCTTTCCCTGTCTGTCTCTCATGCACACACGTGTCCCACAGCACACACACAAAAGCAAGAAAACAAAAGTGAATGTTACATTTTGGATGTAGGAAGAATGTACACTGCAGTGTTAACAGGACGGGAGAGTCCAGAAGCAGGGATTCCGATTTATTAAAAGATACTGGGTCCCTGCCCCCACACAGAGGCTGTAGGGATGGAAGTGAAGAGGCTTCAAGTGCATAGTTTGTGCCTCATTGTCTGTCCTTTCCCATGGAATCCCTGCCAGCCACAGTCCACAGCTTCTCCAGGTTCAGCTCCTCCCTCAGGCCTGTGCCCAAAGTTAGGGCATCCACATCCTAGATTGCTTCCTTCCACATGGTCTGTGTCCATGTGGTTTCACTGAGCCTCTGACTCCATGCAGACAGGCGGCACTCATAGGAAGGTAGGGTTTAATTAATAAAACTACAGGATGCCAGTTAGATTGGAATTTCAGAAAAGCAGCAGAAGCTTGAGTGTGAGGATGTCCTGTGCACTGTCGACCTGGAATTCTAGTGTAGCTGGCTGGGGGTCTTGTACTTAACGTGCCCGTCCCAGTCACTGCTTGCTTTTCTGCTCGCGGCCCTGGGCTCAGCTTTCTCTCAGGAAGGTTCCTTCTCTCCTGATTTTTCTGCCTATCAACTCCTGAGTGAGACTCCTCATTTAAAGACTCAGGAAGAGTGTATACTTCCCGAGAAGAGTGTCAGCCTTGTCAGTGGGGATGGGTGTCCCAACCAGTGCCAGTGCTTGGTACCTGTGTGGAGCACAAGGACACAGCTTTCTGTTTCGCCAGAGAAAGGAAGGCGGAAGAAGGCCTTTTGTTAATGCAGAGGAGACAGGAGTGCACCAGGCTCTCGGGAGCCTCCTAGATTTCTGCCCAGTGTCTCAGAGTGGACCTGTGTGGTACCCTAGCCATACCCCACCTCATCCTCACTTCGTTTTTCCATTTCCTCTACTCACACACAGGTTCTTGAAGCTCTTGGGACCAAACTCACTGTTTCTAAGCTCATACCTTTCCTTTGCCTAAAATACCCTTCCCACGTTCTTCATCCACCAGCCTTTGTCTTTCCTTCCCGGTTCCAGGCTTTCTTTTGGCTTCCCAAGGCTCCCCAGAGCAAACCTCCCTTGGCATTTTCCTTTCCATGATTGGCTGAGCCCATCTGTCCCTTGTATGCCTCTCCCATGGGAATGGAGCTTCTTAAAGACAAGGACCGGCTCCTGCCTCTGTGTTCTCACTGCCCAGCACCCTGCCTGCCCCTAGCAGGTCAGTAAGTGCGTGCTGCACAAATGCAGGACTCGACAATAGAGGCTTTGCTGCCCCTTTACCCCCCCCCACTTTGTGCTCCTTGGGGAGTGTCCAGCCACCCCCACACCTCAGCACACACATCAGGACATGTCTGTATACTCCGTGGCTGGGAGGGTCTTTTCAGCACTTCTTGTTAGCTTTAGCAGATGGCATAGCGATTACGGTTTGAGGCCTAGCCCCAGTGGCTTGAAAGTCAAGCCGAGTGCATGTGCATGTGTGGCCATCTCCCCTGGGGAGTGATTTCCCACTTTCCCTCTCACTGCCTCTGTCTCTTTCCAGCGAGTGCACAGTGCCCTAAAGTAAAAACCTCTAGAAACAAACAAAAATGTACTTAAGAGTCTCAGCCCTGGACCAGCCTTCCTTCTGGACAGAGTCCTTGACTACCTCGGCATGAGCTGGAGATATGGGCTGGCCTTTGTTCCACACCCACCAGGTCAGGCCACCCTGAGTCCGGGCAGTCCCTGTCCTTCGGGCTGCTGTTCTCCACACAGCCCCGAGCCTCCTGGGGCTGCCCTCCTTATTGGCACCAAATGCCCTCCCTTGAGGGCTCAAGAGGATAAATGAAGATAACTGCACTGGGTCCAGCCAGTGGCCTGATGGTTAAAGCAGAGGCCAGGGATCCTACATGGCAACTTCACAGTCCAAGTCTCGGACCTGGCTGCTTGAAAACAGTGCTGTGCGTGTGTGTGCGTGTGTGTGCGTGTAAGCCCCAAATCACGAGAGGGGCAAATAAAGGAAAAGCCCATGGAGGGGTGCTTTTTTGCTTACTCTTGTTTGTCTCTCAATTTCCCCATCTCTCTGGTGACCGCACACGCTCTCCGGCAAAATTAAAAACTAAAAAGAGACTGACTGTCCCTCCCGTCTGGGAGGGCTTCCGATCTGAGAGAACCCCGATGCAGACACATACAGTGCATGGGTGATATGTTCTGTAAGGGCCGAGTGAGCCTGGGTCCTTCCCCTGGGTGGGGCGTAGGAGAGGAGATTTGGGGATGTGTCGGCTCTCACGCTTGGGGGGAGATGAGTGGAGGTTAGGAGGGGCTGCGAGGACAGGCAGTCTTCCACTCCTCTGGACATAAATGGCTGCTGCAGGCACTCATTTGGGAACCTACTGGGGCCAGGCCAGGCTGAGGAGAGTCTCCTGAACGCTCATGTGAGCTTCCTCCCAAACACGTGCTTGGGGAGTTCAAGGCAGCGCCCCAGGGAGGAGGCAGGCTGCCAGCAGGAGGTGGCACTCTGAGTCCCAGTCCAGGGGGCCCTGGTGCCCTCAGATTCCTGCCCTCAGACCCCAGCCCCACTCATGGTACAGGTGAGGCCTCCAGGAACTGGATGGATCTGGACAACAGACACGCAGCAATTTCGGGGCCCTTCGTCCCATGTGCAGCCCTGTGCCTGTGAGCAGTAGTCCGGCCTGGGAGACCTCAGGGGAGGCTCCAAGGACCAAGCTGCAGGACCCAGCTGTGGAGGGCCCTGTGGCCTCTGAGTCCTGGTACAGAAGCAGATGCCGAGGTCCCCACCTTACAGCTCTGGGCCTCTTCTGGTCCCGTGGAGCTAGCAGCCCAGAGCAGGTCTTTCGGGGAGTTGGTGACTGACTTCTGGCTGGGAAACAAGGGACTTCACTCTGCTTCTGGCCCACTGCACATGGGCTGTCTCTGCAGGTACCTGAAGGAGTTCCGCACGGAGCAGTGCCCGCTCTTTGTCCAACACAAATGCACGCAGCATCGGCCCTACACCTGCTTCCACTGGCATTTCGTGAACCAGCGCCGCCGCCGGTCCATCCGCCGTCGGGACGGCACCTTCAACTACAGTCCCGACGTCTACTGCACCAAGTACGACGAGGCCACAGGCCTCTGCCCGGAGGGCGACGAGTGAGTGCCCAGCCTGCCCTCTGAGGAGCCCCAGGTCTCCTGGGTCAGGTGCTTTCGGAATAGGCAGGACAGATTCTGGACGTCAGTAGAGGCTGCTTTGGGGTGGACTGGGCCTGGGCCTGGGCCTGGACTTGGACCCTGCCGTCTTGTCTAGGGAGGCCAGGGAGGGCCCTTTTCCTTTTGTCAGTTTTAGAAAGCACAAGCAGGCCTTTGGCCTTTTCCCTGCTGAGCCTAAGGGGTCCTGGCTCCCTGGACCTTTGCCTTACCCTGCCCTGCAGGCCACACAATTCCCACCAAGGCCAGCTGTTTGAGTCTCACTACTTCTGTTTGCAGACCCAAAATAGCTTACTGCAGATCTGTAGAGAAAAGGCGCACAACACTAATGACAAACGTCAGGAGATGGCAAGCCTGGGGACCTCACCGAGAGGGAGGAGTCATTGTCTTTGCTGTCATTTGTTCCACCCTCACTCAGGGTGGAACACAGGAGGCACTGTAGGGGTTCGGAGGGTACGACTCCACAGCCCTTCCTGGCACCAGCCCTTCTTTCTCGAAGCGGTCAGAGGCTTGCTGATCTGTCCCCAGTGTAGTGAGGCGGCCTAGAAGGCATTCCAGGGTTTGGAGCAGGCCTGTTCTCTGCAGGCCCCCAGTCTGGGCAGCATTTGTGCTCTCAGGCATCTCTCGCCCAGCAGTGCCAGGCCCTCTGCGGCCCGTCCAGGCTGCAGTGCTCACAGGGTGGGTGGTGGTCAGGAGGGCTTATCCCGCCTACTCCCAATCTCCCTCGATAAATCCCGTGTGGGTCATGGTGAAAGTGTGTGCTGGCTGGGGGAAGGGCAGGGGATGGAGGGGAAGCAGGGCTGCAAGGGCAGAGCTGAGTGGCTACACACCACGTTGCAGGTGCCCGCTCCTGCACAGGACCACGGGGGACACTGAGCGTAGGTACCATCTCCGCTACTATAAGACTGGGATTTGCATTCACGAGACAGACGCCAAGGGCAACTGCACCAAAAACGGCCTGCACTGCGCTTTCGCCCACGGGCCCCATGACCTCCGCTCCCCTGTCTATGACATCAGGTGGGCAGGTGCCGGGCTGGGCTGTGGGGCTGACTGGGAGCCTGGGCAGGGGCCTGGCTCAGGGTGGTGGGTACCACAGGCTGCATGGAGAGCTGGTTGTGCCTGCTTATGCCTCGCCCCTGCCCTCTGTCCTGTCCTCTCCCCCAGGGAGCTCCAGGCCATGGAGGCCTTGCAGAACGGCCAGAGCACAGCAGAGGGCAGCATAGAGGGCCAGTCGGCAGGGGCTGCCAGGCACGCCCTGATAGAGAAGAATTTCCGG
>NW_006159630.1:6165501-6168397 GCF_000334495.1 Tupaia belangeri chinensis | reverse complement strand
CGGCGGGGGCTGCCAGCCACGCCATGATAGAGAAGATTCTCAGTGAGGAGCCTCGGTGGCAAGGTACAGCGGCCACACAGATGGCCTGCCCCTCCAGCCAGATGTCTGCCCCCTCCCTGCTGCCGTAGCTGCCCTGAGGACATGGCTCACCACCTCCTACTGTCTCCTCCAACTGAAGCCGGCCCCTCTGCTAGGGGCTCTAGCCCCTTCACCCCACCTAACGTGGAGCATTCAAAGGGAAAAGTGCCGTGTTCCCAAGGCCCCCGGGCTTCCTCGTCTCCACACTCAGGCGCGTGTTTAATACACAGAATGTTCTCACACCTCACAGGGGCCCTCTGTGCCCTGGAAGCTGAGCATCTCCAGTGAGGGCAGCATCTGCCTCACCTCACCTGGCTCTGGGCCTTGGCGTTGGCCTCTCCAGCGCTCACACCTCCAAGCCACCTCAGCTGCTGGCCCCCTACCCGTGCTTCTCCTTGCCCTTCCCTCCACTCCTGCCACTCGGGCTGCTGCAACTGCACTCGCCTGACCCCGCCCTCTGGCCCCTGTGCAGAGACTGCTTACGTGCTGGGGAACTATAAGACGGAGCCGTGCAAGAAGCCCCCACGGCTGTGCCGCCAGGGCTATGCCTGTCCCTACTACCACAACAGCAAGGACCGGCGGCGGAGCCCCCGGAAGCACAAATACAGGTCCTTTGGCCCCAGGGGGCCAGCCACGGGAGGGGGCAATGGCAGGGATGGGGTGTGGTGAAGGGTGCTACCAGTGTGCTCAGGGAGGTGGGAGGCCAGCCCTGGGGGTCCAGGGTTGCAGGGCCCAGGCGTGCAGAGGGGACAGCCAGGGTGGCCGAACAGGAACCCGGGCTCCACTGCATGAGCGAAAGCCCTAGTCCGGCTGCCGAGGCCTGCAGCTCTGCTCCGGACTGTGCTGGAGGAGGGCCAGCCACGGTGTGGAGCTGACTGTGGCCCCAGCCTGCTTCCCTGGACCCTCAAGGGATGGCCTGGCTGAGGGGAACCAAAAGGCAATGCCGCTGGCAGGGGCAGAGAGGCAGAACGTGGCCCTGCCCTGTCCCCGAGTCAGGGAGACCAGAGGACCTCAAGCAGGGATCCAGCAGGCCCCTGTGGGCCCCGGTCTCACCCGTTCTTAACTCCACCTGACCCCACTCTCTTGTCGGACCAGGTCGTCTCCGTGTCCAAATGTCAAACACGGGGATGAGTGGGGAGACCCCGGCAAGTGTGAGAATGGAGACACCTGCCAGTATTGCCACACCCGCACGGAGCAGCAGTTCCACCCAGAGGTGGGCCTGGGAGCAGGGCTGGGCTCCGCTGAGAGGGAAGGGTTGACTTGACCCCTTTGGGGTGAAGGAGAGAGGCCAGGCGGTCAAGGCAGACAGTGAAAGAGCCCACCCTGATGCGCCGGGAAGTGGGATGAGGAGCCCCAGGCTCCTCCCAGGCAGTGTCCAGAGGAGCCCCGCACACTCAGTCCCACAGCTTCTCTTGTTCCGCACCCATGGCAGCAGGCAGCACTCCGCTTTCACTTTTGTTGCCCCCAAACCTTCTGCTGGGGGCATGGACTGACCACGATGACCTGGCCATTCTGGGCTTGGCTCCACTTAGGGTGCTTCCAATTCAGCGACATCAGTAAAACCTAAAAAAGCCCTCCGGCTGACCTGGCCCATGGAGTAGCCTACGGTTCTCATGGTTTCCCGCCCATTGGCCCATGACTTGGCCCTGGCCATGTCAGAGTCCCAGGTCTCGTGCAGTGGAGCACATGCTGCCCCTGCGCTGTCCTCACAGAGGCCAGGACACCCTGAGGTAGACACGCAGACCTGGGCTGCCTCATGTGGCTGCAGACAGCAGAGTGCAGAGTTAGACCTAGTGAGGAGTATGACCCCGGGTGCCTGGGGAGGTGTGCTGGGGGCAGCTGCACACTGCTGGAGACCTTGGCCCACCCCGTGCCCAGGAGGGACTTGCTGTGGTCACAGTCCTGGCCAGTACCATGAATGGAGAGGACCTCTGTGGGGCTGGTTAGACCTGTGGCCCAGAAGGGAGGGCATTGGTGGCAGTGGCTGCCTCAGGGGTTTGAGTGAGAAGTTGGTAGGGAGAGGCTTAGGGGTAGAGAGGGATGGGAGTGACGGGAGAGGTCACTGAGCTCACCGGCCACGCCCTTTGGCTGGACCTGACCTGCCCCTGCCCTCTATGCCCCTCCAGATCTACAAGTCCACCAAGTGCAACGACATGCAGCAGTCGGGCAGCTGTCCTCGGGGGCCCTTCTGCGCCTTCGCCCACGTAGAACGTAAGCCATTGCCACTACCCTGGGTGGTGCCCTCTTCCTCCCCTCCCCAGCCTCTATTCGCTCAGCCAGGGGATGGCTCCTGGCTGTGTGATATGCGTGGGCCTCCTAGCCTGCCATCAGTGGGCCTTGCCCCCACCAGGATCCCTTCCCCTTGCTTCTCTGGAACCAGCCTCGAAGCCCTGAAGCTTCTGGGGCCACGAGACGGAGACTGCAGGGCTGCTGTCCTGGTCGGGCATTCTGTGTCAAAGTGCTGTGCCTCCTGTAGCCGCTTTGGCAAATCCCACCAGCGAGCCGGGTCACATGACACTATGGCAGATGTCACTGTTGGAGCACGGAGCTCGTCTCTACTGAGCCTTGGTCAGGAGCAGAGCTGTCCTTGTAAAATAAAATGTAACTCCCACTTTTTTTTTTTTTTTTGAGAGGTTTTATGTTATAGGGGGCATGCACTCAGCAGAGAGACAGAGACAGAAAGTGAGAAATCACCCCCCATGGGGGATGGCCACGCCGCCATCCCTTCTCCTCCATTCTCCTCTCGGGATCTTGGGCACGCACACACACGTGCCTGGTGTGAGTTTAAGCCACCGGCTCCAGGACTCAAACCGCAGTT
>NW_006159630.1:6144916-6164979 GCF_000334495.1 Tupaia belangeri chinensis | reverse complement strand
TGCTATAGGGCACGTGCACTCGCCAGACAGACAGAGAGAGATATAGAGACAGAAAGCGAGAAATCACCCCCCAGGGGGGATGGCCCCGCCGCCATCCCTTCTCCTCCATTCTCCTCTCGGGATCTTGGGCACGCACACACACGTGCCTGGTGTGAGTTTAAGCCACCGGCTCCAGGACTCAAACCGCAGTTGACTATGTGGGGAGTCCAGCGACATAACCATTACACTAACTGCTGGTTCCACTCCCATGTGTTTTATAGTTCCCAGAAACCAGGTTAAAAAAAAAAAAAAAAGTGGAGTTGGCCAGCAGATGCCACAGTGGCTGAGATAGACTCCCACGTGGCCAACCACAGTTTGAGTCTTGGACCTGACGGCTTGCTCTCACTTGCCCTTTCTCTCTTTCTGTCTTTCTCTGGGTAAATTAAAAAATGATAATAAATTTAAATAATTCTTTTTTTAAATTTTTTTAATAAAAAAGAGTGGGTTAGCTCAGAGGTCTTGTGCTAAGGTGGCTAGACTCCATAAAGTTGACTGCGTAGTTTCAGTCCTGGGCCCGTCTGCTTGA
This sequence comes from Tupaia belangeri chinensis, assembly GCF_000334495.1. NCBI lineage: Eukaryota > Metazoa > Chordata > Mammalia > Scandentia > Tupaiidae > Tupaia > Tupaia belangeri. The sequence continues at coordinate 6,164,414 of NW_006159630.1, read as the reverse complement.
GAAGCATATGAACATGTGCGCACGCCCAGCCCACCTTCTGAAGGAAGGGGGATTGTGCTGTGACCATGCCCCATGAGGGGTGCTTTTTTTTCTTTCCCTCTTCCTCTCCCTTTTCTCCCTGTCTCTGGCAAATGCGTGTACTGTCAAGCAAAAAAGAAAAATCGAAAGAGGCCCGGGCATGGTAGCGAGCACTAGACACTGCTGCTGGGCAGGGTGGGGCCACACGGGAGGTCCAGGCTCAGCCCCGCTCACCCTTAACGTTGAGGGTGGCAGTACATGCCTGTAGTCCCGGCCCCTCGATGGCTGAGGCAGGAAGATCACGTGAGACCCTCATCTGAAACAGTACCACGTGTACCACGCACAGCAAAAGAAGTAGTTCAGTTAACTTCAACAAACTGGGTCTTCGGGGAACATCTTGACATGCTTCTTTGTTGTTTGTTTTTTTAAGCGAGAAATTTTTTGCTACAGGACTTGCACACACCAGAGAGACAGAAAGTGAGAAATCATCCCCCAGGGAGGATGGTCACACCACAATCCCTTCTCCATTTTCTTCGGATTTTGGACACATTATACATACACACGCGCGCGCCTGGTGTGAGTTTCAAGCCTCCAGGTCTGGGACTTGAACCACAGTCAACTACGTGGGAATCCAGCAATGTAACCATCACACCATATGCTGTCCCTTTTGGGGGGAATTAAAAGTTCCACATGACGTGTTTTTCTGTGTAAAAAATATGTCACGACTTTTTCAGCCACCCAGTATTTTTTTTTTTTTTTGAAGAGGTTTTTGCTATAGGGCGCGTGCGCTCGCCAGACAGACAGAGAGAGACAGAGAGACAGAAAGCGAGAAATCACCCCCCAGGGGGGATAGTCACGCCGCAATCCCTTCTCCGTTCTCCTCTCGTGATCTTGGGCACGCACACACACGCGCCCGGCGTGAGTTTTAAGCCACCGGGTCCGGGACACGAACCGCGGTCAACTACATGGGAGTCCAGCGACATAGCCATTATGCTAACTGCTGGTCCCAATCACCCAGTATTTTTATTTAGCCAATATAAAATATTATTTCAAGGGACAGTGGATGACATGGTTAAGACACTGGACTCCCATGTGGCTGATCACTGGTTTGAGTCCCAGACCTGGTAGTTTGAAATCACACTGTGCACCTGTGCGTGTGTTCCCAGAATCTTGAGAAGCGAATGAAAGAGAAGGGATTGTGGCATGGCCGCTCCACCTCTGGTGAGTGCACGTGCCTTTTGACAAAAACCTTAAAACAGTTTACTTCAGGGACTAGCCGTTAGCGTAATGGCTATGTCGCTGGACTCCCATGTATTCGACCGCAGTTCAAGTCCCGGACCCGGTGGCTTAAGCTCACGCTGGGCATGTGTGCATGTGTGCCCAAGATCTTGAGAGGAGAATGGAGGAAAAGGGATTGCGGTGTGGCCATCCCCCCTGGGGGAGATTTCTCGCTTTCTGTCTCTCTGTCTTTCTGGCGAGTGCACACGCCCTATAGCAAAAACCTCTCAAAAAAAAAAAAGAAAAAAAAAGTTTAGTAAATCATTTTTTTTTTAATAATTATTTTCTTTAACTTTATTTACTTATTATTCATTTTAATTTGACTGGATAGGGGTAGAATGAGAGAAAGAAGGAAAGTGAGAAAGCGAGTCACAAGGTCCAGACTCGAACCATGGTTGGCTGTGTGGGAGTCCAGCGCCCTTAACCACCTTGCCACTTGCCAGCCCCTCAATAAATAATTTATATAAAAATTTATGAAGACGTTTTACTCTTTCCGTACCAAGTCCTTGGGATCCAGCATGCACTCTCACACCACCAGCATGTCTCAGCCCAGACTTGCCTGTTTTAAGTGCTCAGTGGCCACACATGCCTTGTGGCTGCCACACGGGACAGCACAGGACGGTTCCTCCCCGTCTCGGAGAGGGCGCTCCAGTTAACCTGTCAGCACCTGTCCCCACCCCATGCCACTGCTCTGGTTCTCCTGACCTCTCTCCAGGCTCAGGCCCTGTCTGAGATCAGAGGGAATGTAAACTGAGGACCTGGAGATGGTGCTCAGGGGTGGGCAGAGAACTGACGAATGAGTCTGGCTTTGGACCCCGCAGATCGAGGTCCAGGTCCCAGCTCTCCTGACGCTGGCTGGCACCTCGGTAGATGCCTTAACTCGGGGAGCCTGGGCTGTCTCGCCTGTGCAGTAGAGACCGTGTTGGGAGCTGCACCCCATCATCATGGGGCTCACAGTTCACGCAGAGGCCTGCTCAACACCGGCACACGGCAGGCCCAGGACAGTGCTCCTGGAGCAGCGATGGGAGCTGCCCCTCCGTGTGTAGGCTGCACCCAGAGCATTTTGGAGGGGCAGAACTGACTCAAGAGCCTGCTGTCCCTACCCGCATCTCTTGCAGAACCATCCCTGAGTGACGACCTACAGCCTTCTTCAGCTGTGTCCAGCCCTACCCAGCCGGGTCCTGTCCTGTACATGCCATCTGCTGCCGGAGACTCGGTGCCTGTGAGCCCCTCCAGCCCACATGCCCCTGACCTCAGTGCCGTACGTGCCTGTCCGGGGCGCAGGGGTGGGTGTGTGTCATGCCTGCCCCACAGCCAACACTCACCTCTCCTTTCCTAACCCTCTCAGCCTGTGCTTGCAGCAGAGGCCTGGTATTTGTCCTGGGCCATAGGGTTCTGCCCTTTTTACCCCAGGGTTTTTTACCCCAGGGTTCTTTATCAAAAGCTAATGGGGAGAGGCAGTCCCCAGAGCTCCAACTGATCAGCCTGGGTGGGCTTGGTTGAAGGGACAAAGCCTTCTGTCACTCTTCGTTCCCTCAAGTTCCTTCATGAGGTTCGGAGGGCTCCTGAGAGCCCATTGCTGCCCATTGGAGATGAAGTGAGCCCCTGGCTAAAGAGCCTGCTCGGAGGAGGGGCTGGAGGGTGGGCCACACACCTAGCTGCCTTGTGCCCACTGCCTGCCCCTCCTTCCTGCAGCTCCTCTGTAGAAATAGCAGCTTGGGCAGCCCATCCAATCTCTGTGGCTCCCCTCCGGGCTCCGTCAGGAAGCCCCCAAACCTTGAGGGCATTGTCTTCCCTGGGGAGTCTGGCCTGGCCCCTGGCAGCTATAAGAAGGCTCCCGGCTTCGAGAGGGAAGACCAGGTGGGAGCGGAATACCTGAAAAATTTCAAATGCCAGGTAAGCGATCGGGGAGAGCAAAGCCCTGCATGGTTGGCCATTGCCTGCGTGGAGTGAGAGCCTTGCAGGAGTGGGAGGGTGACTGGGAGCTGGGGCTCCCTGTCCTTAGCCTCTTCAGGGCTGAGCAGAGTGAGCAGTGTCTGGAGGCAGGAAGGCCAGAGAGGCTAAATGGCTTCCCCAATGAGGCAGAGCTAGTTCAGAGAAGGGCTGCAGGACCAGGTTCCTCAGTGGGCATGGAGAGAAACGTCTGGACTTTTCTGAGGCTGAGTCACCCAGGAGGGGAAGAGCAGCTCCCTGCTTAGGGTGGTGAAAGGAGTAGGGCGAGGCTGGGTGGGAGGGTGAGAATGGGAGTTGCATGGCGGGGCACGCGTCTGGGACCTCTCCCTCTCAGTGGGCTATAGCAGTTCGGGAGGCTCCTGGGCCCAGCACACCCAATCCCACATTCATCTGCTCCCTGGCTCTTCTCTCTCAGGCCAAATTAAAAGCCCACGCGCTAGAGCCGAGGAGTCAAGAGCAGCCTCTGCTTCAGCCCAAACAGGTACAGGGGTCTCATTCCTTTCTCGCCTCTGCCACCCATTGTGGGCAGGACAGCCCCAGAACCCAGCAGGCTTCAGGAAGTGGACAGCACTTTCCCTGCCAGCTGAGAGCAGGACTGAGGTGTAGTCCCAGCCCCAAGTCCAGAGGGTGGGTCAGGCCCTGGAGCCTCTCCCCTTCCAGACTGCTCTACCTCACCAGCCAGTCAGGTAGTTCTTGAGCACCTGCGTGTGCCTGAAGCTGTACTCACAGCCTCCTTTGTCTGTGGAACTCCAGGGTGAGTGGCCTGTGGCCTCTGAGCCCGCTTCTCCAGTGCCAGCTTCTCCACGGGTGTTGGATAGGGTGTGTGTCTGGGCCTGGGGCAGCCAGAGGAGAGCCAGGAAACTCTGGCCATGGCTTGCACCTGCAGGCCTCCCATTGCCTCTCCTCACTCTGTCGTTGCAGGACGTGCTGGGCATCCTCCCCGTGGGCAGCCCCTTGACCTCAAGCATCTCTTCTAGCATCACCTCCAGCCTGGCAGCCACTCCCCCTAGTCCTGCGGGCACCAGCAACGCCCCTGGCATGAATGCAAACGCTCTGCCCTTCTATCCCACCAGCGACACGGTAGAGTCAGTCATCGGTAATTGAGCCATTTCTGTTGACAAGCCTGGAACTGGGTCTGGGGTCAGAGACACCCAGATGTCTGCGTGAGACTCAGATCAGCATACTGGTTGCTCCAGACGCATGTTCTGTGGTTAGTCTGCGTGGGCATGCTGGGCCCTTTGACTCTGTCACTGGGTGTCCTGTGCAGTGCACACCTGCACAGCTGTTCTCGAGTTCTTGGCCAATTGAGAACAGTGCCCCTCGTCTTCAGCATTTACTTACGGGCGCCCACTTGGTGCCGGGTCCTGTGCAGGCCCTGGGGAGATGTGATAACCTGCTGTTCCTGCACTCTGGAGGGAAACTGTCCACCCGCCCAGTCCTGTTTGGCCGAGGGCAGGGACATTTGTCGGGCACTTACTACATCAAGCCGCCCACTCCTCACTAAGGGCCCAGCAACCCATACCCGCAGTACACTCGGGGGAGACACAACCTGTAATGCCAGGGATGAGACTGATTCCCCCTGAGGGTATCAAGCAGGGCTTCTAAGTGGGGAGACTTTGGGGCAGGTGGCAGGAGGGGTCACCGTGGGCATGTGCAGGCACAGGCTTGAGAGCACAGGGCTCAAGAGGCTTGAGCTTGAAGGTGCAGTGCGAGTAGGAGGTGATGTAGGAATGGTCGGGGGGCCTGGAGCTGAGGATGCATGGTGCAGGGAGGCCACATTTCCATCTTGCCATCCTAGAGTCAGCCTTGGACGATCTGGACCTGAACGAGTTTGGGGTGGCCGCCCTGGAGAAGACTTTTGATGACAGCACCATGCCTGCCCCAGGCAGCATCACAGTTGGTATGGAGCAGTGGGCGGGTGTGCGGGCCCTGCCCAGCCCAGGTCTCCTGCTCACGGTGGCCGTGCCTGGTCCTCACTTCCTGACCTCTCCTGCAGGCGGCAGTATGCTGCAGAGCTCCGCGCCCGTGAACATCCCAGGCTCCTTGGGCAGCTCTGCCTCTTTCCACTCAGCGTCCCCATCCCCTCCTGTCAGCCTCTCCTCACACTTCCTGCAGCAGCCCCAGGGCCACCTGAGCCAGTCAGAAAACACGTTTTTGGGAACCTCGGCATCACATGGATCTTTGGGTAAGAGAGGGCATGGCTCACTGAGGAGACCTGGGTGGGGACCTGGGCTTTTAGAAGATGTCTTTGGCCACTCTGTCCCCATCCTGTCACTCAGGTTAGAAGTAAGCTTTGGGCTGAAAGGCAGTCGGGTCCCTGCTCTATCACTCCTGTGCGTGACCCTGGGCAGGTGATTCAGCCTCCCTGCCGTAGTTCCCTCTGCTGTGAGGTGGTGGTGATCAGGTAAAACCCTGGGAGGAAAGCACCAGGCAGAGGGCCAGGTCAGGGAGAAGCAGTGGTCCCAGAGTCGCCAGGGCCCAGGTCTGGCCTGCCCTGCAGTGTGGTTCAGTTTTGCCCAGTCACTTACAGCGCCAAGTGGCTAGCTCACACCAACCAGGGTCACAAGAGGCCAAGAGAGAAGTTGGGAGGCCAGCAGATGGCCTAGTGGTTAAGGTGCTGACCATGGTTTGAATCCATGCCTAGCGGCTTGAAATGCATACCAGCACATGTGCGTGCATTCCCACCAGAAATCCCAAGGGAATGGAGAAAGGAATTGCAGTGTGGCCATCCCCCTTGGGGGCGATTTCTCACTTTCCCTCTCTGTGTCTTTCTGCCTCACCAGTGAGCACATGTGCTATATGGCAAAAAAATTAAAAATAAAAATAAAAACTTAAAAAAAAGAAAAGTTGGCACAGGCTCTCCCTAGGCTCAGGAGTCTTCCTGGTGGGCACAGACACGAGGGGCATCCAGACCTAGCCCAAGAGGCTGCTTGCCCAACACGGGAAGATACCCGACGGGGCTCTAGAGGACATGTGACGCTCTCATGTGGGAAGCCTGTCTGGAGACTTAGGGGCTCTGCCACCGCAGGCCGGGCGCGGTCTCGGTCAGGGCTGGTGGGGGTTCCCTGAGCTGGTGGGCATGAAGCGCCTTGCGCAGTGCTCCTTGTGGTCCCCGGCCCCTCCCAGCTTCTCGATCACCCGCAGCTGATGCTCTCACTCCCTCTCCCCTCAGCAGCTCTCCAGAGAGACCTGAAGTAACCCGGGGTGGGGGGTGCTGGGCTCCCTGGTCAGACTGCCAGACCCAGAGCCTTTGATGTTCTGATCACATTTGGGAGCTTACCTAATCTCATTGCAGAGTCCAGGCAGCACAATGATTTCTTAGCACCTTTCTGGGGCCGAAGAGGCTGTTCCCTGTACTGCGTTGCTGTGTCAGCTTCAGATTGGCAGCGTTACATTTTTCTGACTTGCCCCAATTCCAGGGGCATCTCTACTTACCCTAGTAGGGTAACAGCGGGCACCTAACCTAACCTAGACAGGTGGGGCAGCAGGCCCTCTGAGGAATCCACTTCTCCAAGAGTAGATGCCCGAGTGGGAAGGGGCGGGCAGAGCCTGCTGTGGGCTGGTCTCATGCAGGTGCAGGGATCCTAGCATCCCCCCGGGTCAGCAGGTGGGTGCGCTGCAGAGCTTCCGTGTGCACTGGTGCTCAGAGGACAGGCCGTCTGGAACGTCCTGGCGGGATTAGTGGGGAAGGGAACTAGAATAATTTGTGTAGGCAGAATGAGGCCAGAGATGGAAGCCAGGGGCTACCCAGAACAAGGAACGGGGTGCTGGGAGCAGTAAGCATCTGTTGCCTGAGTACACCGGGCAGTGGGCGCACGAGCGAGGCGAGCAGCTCGACTGGGAGAGCTGGCCTTCGCAGCCAAAAGTCCTGGCCGCATCTGGGCCCACTGCTGTTGGGTGGTTCTCAGTCTCATTGTCCCCCTCTTTGAAACAAGGCACATGGACTCGGGGCTCCCTGAGTTCTTCCTGCTCTACTCTGCCGTTGCAGGAGGCTCGAGCCTGTGTCTCTCTTCTTGTATCCCTTCCTGGGCTTCGCATTAGGGCGCAGGAAGGCTCCCCGGGCTCTTGCCCAAAGGTGACGTCCCCCACAGAGGTCCTCAGACAGTACCTCCTGGCCCCCTGTGAGGGAACTGATGGCATCCCCATTTTATAGGTGAAGATGCTGAGACTCAAGTGGCAGCTAGGCAAACTAGAGATTAAGGGAGCCAGCTCCCATGTGGCTGACTTTAGTTTGAATCCCTGTTCTAGTGCCCTGAAAAACATGCTGGATGGATATGCTTGCCCCAAACCCCCACAGGATGGAGAAAAGAGATTGCAGTGTCACCCCACTGGGGTGCTTTCTCCCTAATCTCTGTTCTTTCTCTCCAGCAAGTGCATGTGCCCTCTAGCAACTTTTAAGGAAAAAGTTAAGCAGCAGTTAATATTAGCAAGTGGTGCTAACATGTAGATCTGAGCCAGCCCATGGTACCCTCACAGTCTGCCCTCCTGTCCCTGCAGAAACCCCCAGCCTGGCATTGCTGGGGCCTTGCACACCCACCCAGAGGACAGCCAGCCCCGGGGAGTTTTCCAGGCAGGACTGGCAAGGGCCTGGGCCCCAAATCCTCCAGCTGATATTCCTCCCCTCCCTGGGGCAGGTCTGAACGGGATGAACAGCAGCATCTGGGAGCACTTTGCCTCTGGAAGCTTCTCCCCGGGCACTTCCCCTGCCTTCCTATCAGGGCCAGGGGCTGCTGAGCTGGCCCGGCTTCGGCAAGAGCTAGACGAAGCCAACGGCACCATCAAGCAGTGGGAGGAGTCCTGGAAGCAGGCTAAGCAGGTACTGGGCCCCACGCCCACCTGCCTCCCCATGCCAGATGGCTCCAGCCCAAGCCCACCCCATGCAGTGCGGGTAGGAGGGTGGGGGATAGGAGGCCCCAAAGGTCAGAGCAGAGACTACCCTCCCTGCACGGGAGGGTTGGCTTTGCCAGTCAGGACCCTGGGTGGTTGTTGCCACAGATCTAGGGCTCCTGGGTGTAGCCCAGTCTCAGGACCACCTGACCCTACAGGGCTTCAGGTATAGGATTGTAGATTGTGGGGTAGGCCTGCTATCCTGCCCCAGTTTCACTGCCCCTAGTGGGCAGGATGCCAGGTCTGCCTTTTGCCCCTTGCCATTGCCAGGCCCAGCCCCCTTCCCTGTCCACGGAGGGACCTTCTCCTGCAAGTCCTGAAGCCACCGCCAGCCTCTTTCCTGTGCCCTCCCCAGACAGCAGACCTAGCTTCCCAGCAGACCCGCATTCAGAGAGGCCATATAAGCTCTGCAGGGACCAGGGGCAGGGCATCGTGACGAGATGCCGCATGTTGCACCCACAGGCTTGTGATGCCTGGAAGAAGGAGGCGGAGGAGGCTGGTGAGCGGGCCAGTGCAGCCGGTGCCGAGTGTGAGCTGGCCCGGGAACAGAGGGACGCGCTGGAGGTGCAGGTGAAGAAGCTACAGGAGGAGCTAGAACGACTGCACGCGGGGCCTGAGCCCCAGGCCCTGCCTGCCTTCTCTGAGCTGGAGGCCCTGTCGCTCTCCACCCTCTGCTCCCTCCAGAAGCAGCTGCGGGCCCACCTGGAGCAAGTGGACAAGGTCAGCCAGGAGGTCAGGGATGTTGGTGGGATGTGCAATAACCCCGGTCTGCTGGGAGGGCTGAGGGAAGGCTGTGTTTTTGAGGGCGGCGCCAGCTGAGCGGCCCTGAGGTGCCTGGGCCTGAGCGGTGCCCTCTACTCCACATTCCATCCGGCTCAGGCCCAGGTCTGCCCATCTGCACTTCTGGATGCCCTGCTGGGCCTGGGGTGTCGGCACCATGGGGAGAGCATTCGTCTCATAGGCATCGGTGGCCAGGCCCCAGATGTGGCCCTGCCACCTTGGGCATGTCACAGTCCTTGCACCCATGGTCACTATAAAGTCAAAGGGGGCGAGAGGCCGAAGTCTGTGGGAGGAAGAGTGCAGGTGCACCTGGAGTGCTGTGCTTCGGTCTCCACCCCAGGGGCTGAGGCGAGGCTAGGCTGGCGGCGACCACACCCGTGACCACGATGTCACTTTTCCTGCAGGCCGTGTTCCACATGCAGTCGGTGAAATGCCTTAAGTGTCAGGAGCAGAACCGGGCGGTGCTGCCGTGCCAACACGCTGTGCTGTGTGAGCTGTGTGCCGAGGGCAGCGAGTGCCCCGTCTGCCAGCCTAGCCGGGCCCACGCTCTCCAGTCGTGACCCACAGGCCTGGCTCGGCCGGGCCCGTGTCTTCTCCCCTAGAAGTTTTTAAAGTATATATATATATGTGTGTGTGTATATATGTATGTATGTATGTATGTATATGATTATGTATACATCTGTGTGTGTGCGGGTATGTGTGGGCAGCCAGTGTGTGAAGTGTCTGTGTGTATCTGTATATAGACATAGACACACACTTTAAAACAGATTTACCAAGCACTTTGTAACAGAAGACTATTTTGCAGTCCTCCCCTGCCCATCCCCAACCCTTTTGCTGCAGACGAGTCCCCCCTTTTCCCACTGGCCTTTTGGCAGAGAATCCTTTTCTGTCTCTTTTTTATGTAGGAACTAACTCTTTTTAACTTCTTCCTGGGCCTGAGCAGGGGAGGGAGGGAAGCTGCAAGGGTCAGGGAGGAGAAAGGCCTTCAGGGCCGGACCCGCTCACCCCATGCCCCAGACCAGGGCAAGCGGCAGAGGCATGGAGGCCTCCCCTTCCCCAGGGCTGGCCCAGTCCCTGCAGGAAATGCCGTAGGAGGTGTGTGTGCTGGGGGTCTGAGGCGGCAGCCCCTAGGCTTACCAATGTGTGTTTAGTCCTCGGGACACAGCTGAGACTAGCAGGCTGGCATGTCAGGGCCAGCCTGGCTCCCCACACTTGGGCCCTTGAAGCCCCACAGGGGGCAAGGCCCAGTTTTGTCCCTCAGGTTCCTGAGGCCTGAGGTGCTCTCTCAGGCCTTTCCTCCTGGACTCCCCAGAGGGGCCTTCCTGGCCCCAGGGCCACTGGCCAGGCTGGCACTGCCCTCTGTGGCCCTCCAGCCGTCCCTTCCCTCTGGCATGCCCTCATGCAGCCCGTCCCCTCCCTCTGGCAGCTAGCAGGGCAATTGTGGGGAGGAGTGCGGACTGGGGACCGAGCGGGCATAGGCCCTGCCCTCCCTCCCGGAGGGGCTCTGTATGCATTCCTTGGTGCTCTCCGAGTGCAGCTGACGTCCGGCCCGCCTGGGCGGATGCCGTGTGCATGTGTGTGTGCCTGTCCACGTACTTGTGTCTTAGCTTCCGTTTTAAACATTGTCTGTACAGAAAGGCAGCGGGGGCGGGAGGGCAGGTGGGCGGAGGGCGGCAGTCCTGCTCCTAGCACTGGGTGAAAGGCAGGAGCGAGACTGCGAAGGGTCTGGCCCAGGCCCCCCTCGGGCTCAGCACGAAAGGGCTTTCAATGAATTAAGTGAAAAATTTCTCCTTTTTTACAAAAATGCAAAAATCAACAGAGCTCCAAACTTATTGGAAATAAAATATGAACTTGGAGTAGTAGCTTGTTGATGTGGGGGTGAGGGGTAGGGCCCCGAATGAAGGCCTGTGAACTATGGGGTGGGCCAGCTGCGCCCACACCTTTGTGCTGGACTGAGGACTTGGCAGACTCAGCTGTGGACACAGACACCCCTCCTGTGCCCATGACTCCTGCTCGGGGCTGTGACTGGCTTGCTTTTTCCAAAAGGCAGTAGGGTCCCTGACAGTTTCTCAGGGAACACACTCTTCCCCCTCAGGATGAGGTGCACAAAAACGAAGGCGTGGGGCCAGAGGAGACGGCCAGCCGCTGCCTGCTGCCTCATCCCACCTGCTGCAGGGGCGGGATCCAAGGCTTAGGAAGCAAGCCCTTGGCCGGGCTTGGGGAGTGGTGAGAAGACACCCTAGTGGTACCCTAGCTGTCCAGGCTCAGGTTCAGACCTGAAGGGGCCTTGGCAGTCAGCCCGTGTAACCACCTGCTGCTCCCCATCCTCTCTGTGGGCAGGGAGGTCAGGGGACTCAACCAGGGTCTCCCAGCTTGGGTGACAACCGGGCCTCGCTCCAGCTCCGTGCACGGGAGCCACCTCCTCCAGGGGAGGCTGGGGCCCTACTCCTCCAAGCACTGGGAGGCCCTGCTTGTAGAGCACTCCAGAGTGAAGGCTCCTGGCCCAGGCAGCAGACACAGATGAGTGGTAAAGCGCTTAGTTCCAATCCTGCAGCCGGGACACTAGCCAGGCCCTCCTGGCTCCCCGGAGGGGAGCTTTACAACCTTGCTGCTTGTAAAAAGCCTGAGGAGGGGGGTGGTGGCTCCAGGTCTCCTGAGGGCTAGGAAGGAGTCTGGTTGTAACCTGGGCCCCCCTGGAGACCAGCAGCAGATCTCCTAAACAGACAGTGGGTTGTTGCTTTATTTATTTTCACTGAAGTCCTTAGGTGGCAGATGCTGCCCTCGGGAGGTGACATTTGCACACAGGCGGTCCCTTCTGCTTCGGTCCCTCCATGCCAGCCTCACTGCCCCCAGCTCGAACCCCTCCAGAGCCAGCAGTGTGCTTGTTTATGTGGGGGTGAGGAGGTGGGGCCCTCAGCGAGGGCCTTTGACCAATGGGGTGGGCCAAGATCCCCACCTTAGCCGTGGGAACAGCCCACACCTGAGTGGTGAGGCAGCTGGGGAAGCCTAGAGGCTCCCTGGGAGAGGACCTGGGCCCCCTGTAGTCAAGGTCACTGCCTCCTTCCCAGCACAGCGTGTGGCCTTATCTCTGACAGGTCCCCTCTACTAGGTCCAGTGAGCCTGGCCCCCATGCAGTGTCTGTGGCTGGAACAGACGTGGAGACAGATGGCCCCAGGCCCTGCCCCACCAGAGAGCTTTTCCTAGGGGGGGACAGGCAGGAGCCCCTCCCACTGGTGCTGGCATGTGGTGGAGGAGGAGGCCAGACCTCAAGGGAGGAGGGAGTATAGATACTGCTGGCGGTACCCTGTCACGTGAGCCTGCCCTGGCTCCCCGAGTGTTAGGCCAAAGAAAAGCCCCTTCGGGTCCCCACTGCTACCGCCCCAGTCGTGGGGCATGCAGGGAGGCCTGCCTGGCTCGCTGCCGCCTCAGCCGCACAAAAACCTGGGCCTCGCGGTCACCCTTACGGCCCTCCAGCAGCTGCAGGATCGGATCCCCTGTGGAGAAAGTGGTTGGGGGTCAGAGGGGTTGGCACTGCTTCATCCCGCCACCAGCCTGGAGGGACTCCCCTGGCCAGCTTGTCCCAGCCGTGCTTGCGGACGGGGCAGGCAGACCAGGCAGGAAGCGTGCGGTTGCCGCCCGCACCCTCTGACCCGACTGCCGCTGAGCTAAGGAGCCACATCATGCCTCAGCCTCCTCACCCGCTTGATCGTAGCGCCTGCCTCGTTGGCCGGTGTGCGCACACAGCACTTACACCAGCACGTGGGTGCACGGACGTGCAGACTCCTGGTGCCAAGACTGGCAGGCTTTGCAGGGATGTGCCCCTGCTCCGAGATTCAGGCCCCCGCCCAGGTGAACCTCTTAGTGCCAGCCCCCTGCCAGGGAGTGTCACTGACACATCGCCCCATGTACACTTCACTGGGCTCGATTAGACCAGGAGATCTGGCCCAGCGGGCATCCTCACACGGGCTCCCACCTTTCACAGACACAGACTTCACCTCTGGGACCCTGGCCTACCATTGGGTGCAGGGTATGTGAGGGGCAGGCGGGTCTGCGGCACCTCCCCAGGCTCCTCAGAGCCAGTCATGCCAGGCACCGTGTGCAGCGGTAGGAAGGCCTCCCCCTCCAGGTCGTCGGCCCCTAGCGTGTCGTGGTCCAGTACGGTGAGCAGGAGGCACGCCCCGTCTTTCTGGCACGGCTCAGCAGGCACCAGGCTGGTAGGGACACAGGAGCTCAGCTGTGTGTCCCCAGCAGGGCTCCCCGCCCCAGCCCCAGTACATGACCCCCGTGCTGAGGACAGGCCAGGGCAGTGGGATTTGGATTACAAAAGTCAGTTCTCAGCCTGGCACGTCTAGGCTGGGGGGCAGGACTGACACTTCAGGGGGTCCTGTGTCCCCAGGCCTACCTGTCCTGGGGAAGGAGAGCAGGTGCCTGAGGACCCTTCCCTGGGAGCCTCTGAGGTCAGCATGTGGAAGCCCACTCCTCCCCGGGGGAAGTCCCAGCGTGCTCGTCTCGGGAGTCTCTTGGCCCCAGTCAGGAGTGGGCCTGCGGGGTGTCCAGCTGGGAGATGCGTGGGGACCCACTCACAACTCAAAGGTCTCATCAAACAGTGGGTGAAGGTCCTTCTTGTGCTTCTGGCTCTCCCGGGGGGCCAGCTCAGGGAACTCATACCTGGGCTCCAGGGTCAGCTGGACAAAGGGGTCACTGGAGCCTGGAAGGGGCCCAGCAGAGGGGACACTGGCTGAGGGACACCCAGCCTCCCAAACCCCGGCTCCCTGCCCCCTGCAGAGGAAACACCCAGAACCTGAAGGCCGCTGAGTCCGGGAGGGTGTGGGCGCGGGGCAGGCGGCCTTCCCTCACCGTTGGAGTCCAGGGGCAGCAGGCTGGAGGCGCTGAGCAGCTCCACGCGCAGCTTCTGCTCAGAGGTGCGGTAGGAGGCCTTGATGGTGACAGCCCCCAGCTGCTCAGAGGTGGTTTCCGCCTGGGGAGCATGGCAGGGTCTGCTGGAATCAAGGTCAGGCTCCAGGGCCCACAGTGGGAGCCGGGGGCGGGGCGGGGAGGCCTCACCTGCTGCTGGATGCGGCTGCAGAAGTACTTCCGGATGAGTTCGTGGGTGGAGGCAGCCTGTAGCTCCAGGACCCCCTGCAGAGCCTGTGAACAGCACATCCAGGGGCCACCTGAACTCTCATGTCTGACCACAGTCCAGTCCTGCCCTCCTGAAGCTCCCAGCCAAGAGGTGAGCCATCAGTTTGCAATAGAAAGTACTAGGGCTGGGGGGGCCCAGGTGTAGTCCCACCAGCCTAGGGCCCCGCCCCTGGTTTAATGCTCTATCACTGTCTTACAGTTGGGAATGTGTGTGTGTATATATGTATTTACATATAAATTGTCAGAGGCCATGAGCCCTCTCCAGAGAGAGGGAGAGAGGCAGAAGGCACCCTCAGCAGGGTGTGGTCACACTGCAAACTTTTCTCCATTTCTTGGGATTTTGGACACACAAGCCCATGTGCCTGGCATGTTTTTCAAGCCTCCAGAGCCCAGATTCAAACTGCAGTTGGCCATGTGGAATCTGTCTCCATTAACCACTAAGCCACAGGGCCGGCTGGCCCCGAGGTACTTTTTTTTTTTTTTTTTGAGAGATTTTCGCTATAGGGCACGTGCGCTCGCCAGACAGAGACATAGAGACAGAAAGCGAGAAATCACCCCCCAGGGGGGATGGTCACGCCACAATCCCTTCTCCTCTCGGGATCTTGGGCATGCACGCACACGTGCCCGGCATGAGTTTTAAGCCACCGGGTCCAGGACGCGAACTGCGGTCGACTACGTGGGAGTCCCGCGACATAGCCATTACGCTAACTGCTGGTTCCCAACCCCAAGGTCCTTTTGAGTAAGATGCCCACTTTTTCTTTTGCGCTAGACCCCATACATTAATACATTATGCAGTGAGTTCTGGAGGCAGGCGGGTGCATGAGGGCAGGCTTCTTCCCTACCTGGAAGGTGGCTGTGTGCAGGGACTCAGGCGGCAGGCCACAGCCCTCAGCATGGAAGCAGATCTCCAGGTTCTGGGGAGACACCAGGGGTGAGTCCTGGCACCCTCCCAGTGTGGGGGTGGGGTGGGGTGGGGCTGGCTGGCGCTGTGATTACCTGCAGAGCGATCTTCAGCCTGCGTGAGGCCAGGGACGAGGTGCGCTGGGCGGCGGCTGCCTCCTCCAATACCATGAGCGTGTGAGTCCACAGCAGGGTGAGCAGGCTGGGAGGAGCAGAGTGGTACAGGCACAGTGGGGAGCAAGGACGGTCTTGAAAGGGAGATCTCTGGGACCCAGAGTCCAGCTCCCACACCCACCCTCCACCAACACCTGCCCCACAGGTGAGGCTGGGGCCAGGGCTGGCAGCCAGGAAGGAGGACAGGCAGGGACAGAGGGGGTTAGTCCTATCCGACATGTGTCTCGGCCTCAGCGAAAAATCCCCCTCAGCAGGGCCCCCTGGCACGCAGGGCCCAGTGACAACTTCATGCCTCAGGACTGAGTAGCCAGAATGAATAGATCTTAACACAGAGCATAGACAAGCACCTTGTGGGGAGACTGCAACAGACCAAGACACAGCCCTGAAAAGGATGTCAAATAGGGGCCGGCAGGTGGCATGGTGGTTAAGGACACTGGACTCCCACACAGCCGACTGTGGTTTGAGTCCTGGACCTGGCAGCTTGCTTTCTCACTTTCTCTCTCTAGTCAAATTTAAATAAATAAATAAATAACATAATTATTAAACAAAAAAAAGAATGCTGGGGCCAGCGGATGGTGTAGCAGGTTTGTTGCTGGACTTTCACATAGCCAACTGCAGTTCGAGTCCCGGACCCAGTGACTTGAAACACAGGGCATGTGTGCGTGTGCGTGCGTGCCCAAGATCCCAGGAAGAGAATGGAGGACAAGGGATTGTGGTGTGGCCATCCCCCCGGAGGGTGATTTCTCATTTTCTATTTTTCTCTCTCTCTCCAGCAAGCACATGCACCCTATAGCAAAAATATCTCTCAAAAAAACAAATTTCTTTCAAAAAAACAGAAATTAACTGCTTTCTGTTGTGTTTTTATCATAGGGCACATGTGCTCACTGGAGACAGACAGAGAGCAGGAACATGAGAAGTCTTCCCCCGGGGAGATGGCCACGCCACAGTCCCTTCTCCATTCTTTTGGAATTTTGGGCACGCATATATATGCACCCAGAGTGATTTTCAATCCGCCATATTCAGGACTTGAACTGCTATCAACCATGTGGAAGTCTAGTGCCTTAACCACCACACTACCTGCTGGCCCCACATCCACCAATCTTTTTTTTTTTTTTTTCCACCAATCTTCTTTAAAAAAAAAAAAAAAGATTTTTGCTATTAGGCATGCGTGGTCACCAGAGAGAGAGAGGGAGGTAAAAAGTGAGAAATCACACACACACACACACACACACACACACACACACACCCAGAGGGATGACCATGCCATAACCCTTCTCCATTGTCCTCTCAAGTTTTGGGGCATGCATGCACACCTGTCTGGCATGACTTTCTAAGCCACTGAGTCTGGGACTTGAACCTCAATTGGCCACAAGAGAATCCAGCAACTTAACCATGACTCCATCTGCTGGTCTCATTTTTTTGTTTAAGCCGCCAGGTCCAGGACTTGAATCTTATTTTGCCATCTGCTGGCCAGCCCTTTTTTTTTTTTTTTTTAAGAGAATTTTGCTATAGGGTACATGAGTTCACCAGAGAGACAGAGAGACCCATGTAAGTAGCTGTTGTACACCGGGCAGTGTTTTAAAGGCTTTGAGACAGCACTGAGCAAATCTCCTGTCTTAGTGGAGATAAATTCTGGCTTATGTGGAAAAAAATAATGATGCCAAACAAGTATCATAATATGGGACCACAGATGGCATAATGGACTCCCATGTAGTTGACCACAGTTCAAGTCCTGGACCCGACGGCTTAGAACTCATGCTGGGTGCGTGTGCATGCATGCCCAAAATCCCAAAAGGAGAATGGAGGAGAAGGGGGACCAGCAGTTACCGTAATGGCTACATAGCTCGACTACCACGTAGGCCAACCAATGGCTACATCGCTGGACTCCCATGTAGTCAACCACAGTTCAAGTCCCGGACCCGGTGGCTTCAACACACGCCGGGCATGTATGCATGCACACCCAAGGTCCCAAGAGGAGAATGGAGGAGAAGGGATTGCGGCATGGCCATCCCCCCTGGGGGGTGATTTCTCGCTTTCTGTCTCTGTCTCTCTCTGGCTTCCTGGTGAGCACAAAAACCTCTCCAAAAAAAAATAAAAGCATAATAATATGGCCTAGGAAATAAAGATCGGGCTCACATGGGCCCTGAGGTACCAACGAGCAGGACTTTTGGAGGGGAGAAGCCGGGTCCTGCTGCCCCAGGGCCTGGATTCCACGTGGAAGCAGATCGTCCCTGACATGTCGCTGAGGTCACCTGCTTTGTGCGGAGCTGTGTGCACTCAGCAAGTCATGTGACCCACCAACTCCTTAGTAAGCCCAGAGCTGTCTACACCTGCCCTGAACAGCTGAGTAACTGCTCGAGGCCACCAGGGGGCAGTAAAGCTGGCCGCAGAACCAGGTGGCCCCAGGTCCTGTGCTCTCCGTCTTCACTCCCTGCTGCCGCAGTCCTCGGTCCCTGCTTTAGGAAACCCCTTACAAGGGGCCAGCCAGTGGCATGGGTGGCGTGGCCGCGTCCCACATGGCCAACGGTACAGTTTGAGTCCCAGACCTGTGACTTGAAAACATGCCAGGCACGGGTGTGTGAGGGGAAGGCGGGGGAAGGGAGTGCCACGTGGCCATGCCCCAGGGGGTGATTTCTCTCCCTCTCTTCAGAGAGCACATGTGCCCTATGGCAAAACTTAAACCAAAAAAAAGGGAGAGAGATTGTGACTAAAAGTTCCCCCGGATCAAAGGCAAGGGCCATTGCTGTGAGCTTGGGACAGCAGAGCAGTTAGGGAGACCCTGAGCACAGGCCCAGAGAACCAATGCTCACAGCTGGGCCGTGAGAACCAGGCAGGCTTGTGCAGCAGCAGTGAGTTCCCGCCCCAGGGAGCGAGGCCCCAGGGAGCGAGGCCCGCGGAGGCTGGCTGTACCCTCTCAGGGAGGTCACCAAAGGTTTCTCTCACACATGCACTCCCGAAGACTGGATGCTGAGGCCCAGGAAGGGGGTGAGTGGGAGGAGAGTGGAGGCGACGGGGTGCACTGGGCAGGGGCGGCTGCAGACCTGCTGAAGTTCTCCTGCACCAAGTTGGTGTTCATGTAGCAAAGCTCCACCTCCAGGAACTTCATCAGGGGCAGAATGGCCTGGGGAGAGCAGGGAAGCGCCTCTAGCTCTGGCCATTTTTGTGCCCTCCCCCATTCCCTTGTCCTGAGCCCATAGGAAACAGGGCAGGGGCACTTGTGTGCAGGGTCTGTGATGTCTGCCAGGCCTGGCCCCTGCCCGCCTCCCTGCCATCCTCTCCCTGTTGCTCAGTCTGCTCTGGCCACACTCGTCCTGCCTCAGGACCTTTGCTCCTGCCGTTCCCTCTGCCTGGAACACTTTTCCCCTAGAAATCCTCATGGTTCCTTCTTCCTTTGCCTCCTGTAATTTTCCTCTTTAGCACAGCGTTATCTGGCACGCTGTGTGAGCTGCGTCTCACATCTGTTTACAGCCCTGGCTGTAACTCCTGGAGTTCTGTCTACACACACTCATTCGGCTCCTCCACCTCCCCTGCTGGAACACAAGTCCTAGGAAAGCAGGGATTGTGTTCGTGGTTGGCTGATCTATCCCACTACTTAGGCCAGTACCCGGGGTAAAATAAACGCTGAATAAAATGTCCGGGAGTTAATAACTAGCCTTCCCCGAGACCACTGAAGAGTTGCGTCACCATCCCACTCACACACGCAGACACTGAGGTCCCTGGCTTGTGTAACAGGACAGTGAAGCCAGCGGGCAGCTCAGAGGGGTGCCAATGCAGGCCTGCTTGGGCAACGAAGCTCCAGCTGGGGCCAACAGATGGCGTAATGGTTACGTCACTGGACTCCCACGTAACTGACCGAGGTTCAAGTCCCGGACTCGGCAACTTAAAATGTACGCATGCATGCCCAAAATGCCAAAAGGAGAATGGAGAAGGGATTGTGGTGTGGCCATTCCCCCCTCCCTGAGAGTGATTTCTCATTTTCTGTCTCTAAGCAAATGGACACGTCATTCAGCAAAAATCTCAAAAAAAAAAAAAAGAAAAGAAAAGAAAAAAGAGAAAACAAACCCCCATTCTCCCCGACTGGGGCCCCTATCCAAACAGCAGTGCTGGGAGAGCCCGTGGGGTGACCGGCTCCGCTCCTAGAGGAAACAGGTCCCAGGAGAGAACACGGCTGCCCAAGTCGGGCGGACTGACTTACCCTGCCCCTGCCCCTGCCCCTGCCCACCCATCCCCTTCACGACCTTAGACCCATGGAGCAGGCAGGGTCGGCGAGCAGGGCACTCACATCCTCGGGCAGGACAGACTCCCTGAGGCTCACGAGTTTCTGGATGTGCTTGGCGATGCCCCCCTCCAGCTGGGGCACCAGGAA
>NW_006159630.1:6141117-6141793 GCF_000334495.1 Tupaia belangeri chinensis | reverse complement strand
AAAAAAAAAAAAAGAAAAGAAAAGAAAAAAGAGAAAACAAACCCCCATTCTCCCCGACTGGGGCCCCTATCCAAACAGCAGTGCTGGGAGAGCCCGTGGGGTGACCGGCTCCGCTCCTAGAGGAAACAGGTCCCAGGAGAGAACACGGCTGCCCAAGTCTGGCGGACTGCCTTCCCCTGCCCCTGCCCCTGCCCCTGCCCACCCATCCCCTTCACGACCTTAGACCCATGGAGCAGGCAGGGTCGGCGAGCAGGGCACTCACATCCTCGGGCAGGACAGACTCCCTGAGGCTCACGAGTTTCTGGATGTGCTTGGCGATGCCCACCTCCAGCTGGAGACACAGGAAGGAAGGAGGCCAGTGTGTGAGTGGGGTTCTGGAGAGTTCCTGGGCCCAAGGCTAGGTCCAGGAAGGGTGGGGTCCTGCTGGGGCCAGGCTTCTGGCTGAGGATCGGGCGGGGCAGAGTCACTGTGTATTGGACAAGGTACCTGCTCAGCCAGGGTGCGGACGCCGGTGCGGATCTCGTGGCCCAGCCCAGCCAGTGCGCCCTGCAGCTGGGCATGTAGTGTGTTCTGCAGCTGTCCCTGCTCCAGCACGGCCCCCACCCGCTGCTCCAGGGCCTCCCATGCCAGTTGGGTGGGCAGCTTGCCGATCACCAGCCCCAGCTGCTCCCCGTCC
>NW_006159630.1:6132503-6139881 GCF_000334495.1 Tupaia belangeri chinensis | reverse complement strand
GTGGGCAGCTTGCCGATCACCAGCCGCAGCTGCTCCATGTCATTCACCACCACGCACAGCTGGACAGGTGGGCCGTGAGGATGCAGAGCTTCCTCAACAGGAGCCCGCAGGCTCCACTCCCATTCGGGCCACCGGCCCCCACCCCCAGCTCTGGCTCTTACCATGTTGGCTGCCAGGGCCTGGTCCTTCTGGCCAGCAGAGAGCTCACGGGCCCGGGCCTTTATAAGGCTGCAGTACACGAGGGCCAGCCGACAGGTGTCCTAGGGTGGGGCGAGGACATGCTCATCCCAGAAGGGCATTTGAGGGGGCACAGAACCTCAGTAACCGGGAGGGATTTAGAACACAGGCCCAGGGAGATTGCTAGTGTGAGAGCCGGGGAGAAACCGGGCTGGTGGCCGTGAGGCTGTACTCGATAGGTGGGCAGGACACAGCAGAGGCTGCACCTCTACAAACTTGACCGTGATCATGAAGGCCTCCTCTGGGTCCGGCCAGTCCAGCTGACGGGCAGTGTGGCTGATTTGGGCGAAGCAGGTGGACAGGTCCACGGCTGAGGTGCTGTGCTTGGTCAGCTCACCCAGGGGCACCAGCTGGGGAGGGATGGAGCACACTCAGCAAGGAGGGTGCAGGGCACTGACGTCCACTCCTTCCTCCTTCGTTGCAAGCCCTCAGAGCGGCTACCACTCCAGCACAGAGCTGGAAGGCGACCGGGGCCACAAACTCAGCCAGGCTCCCCAGGCTATCAGGAGGCACACGACTGGCCTCAAGCACACAGGCAGAATGAAAATCCCAGCCCTTTACCGCTTCGACCACGCCCTGGAGCTGGGGCTGGGCTCCTAGCCCCGCCCCAATCCCAAGGCCCCGCCCGGACGCCCAGCCCCGACCTCGTCCATCTGCACCGCGCGCTGCACCCGCGCCAAGGCCACGCTGTATGTCTTCTGCAGCCAGGAGGGGATGGCCGGCTGGAGCCAGCGATGGAAGCCGTCCAGGGCCAGTACTCCTTCTCTGTGGAGAGTGAGGGCTCAGCCTGGGGCCGGCGCAGGCCCCTCATCACCCTCTTCTCCCCGCGCGCCGGAAGCCGCCCGCAACTGGAGAGCTGTCCACCTTTCCGAGGGGCCTGGGCCAAGCCGGCAGAGCTCCTTGAGGCTGATGTAGAGCTGAAACAGACTCTCGCCCATCTCGGGGGACACGGGACTGCCTGCCGCCGCCGCGTGGTCCTGCACTCGCTTGGCCACCTGCGAAGGAGAGGCGCGGTGGGCAGTGAGTGGCAGCCTGGGCGGAAGGCGTGGCCTAGAGGCAGCAGCGTGGGGACTCACCAGCCACTGCAACTCCAGAAAAGCCATGGAGAAGAGGTCGATCTTGAGGGCACTGGAGGGAAAGCAGCAGGCATGACCCAGTGGCGCAGGCAGGGTCCTTCTGGCCCCTCTGCCTCCCACCGGGTGGTCTGCCCACTTGTGGAAGATCTTGTTCCACGTGCGCTGGCATTGGTGCAGGTCACTGATGATGTCCTGGACCAGGCTCAGCAAGGCCTTGCCCTCCTCTAGCATGCCCTGGCAAGGACAGAGGTGGGCTGAGGGGCTGCCCGGGTCAGGTGTCCCCACCCTGCACCCTGCCCAGCCCTAGCCCTCACCTGCACCATGGGCTGGTGGTGTTGCTGCTTCAGGTGGAACCATTCAACTGTGCCAGTCTGCCGGCAAAGAGGCCATGAGCATGGAGGGGCTGCCAGGCCCAGGCCCCCAACCCAGGTGGTTGCATACCCTCAAGGCCTCGGTCACCAGGCGGGGCAGTGGGGCACTCCCTGGGCACAGTTCTCCAAAAGCCTTCATCTTGCACATCTGCACCAGGACCCTGCAGGGCAGAGGGCTGTGTCCACGGCTGCCATCCCTTCCCCTAGCAGGATGGATGGTCATCCCCTCATTCCCGACCTGCAGAGGAAGGCCAGAGGCAGCCACTGACCTGAGGAGAGACTGCAGCCGGGCCGGGGAGTCCGAGACAGACAGGGGGAAGACGGACCGGAACTTCCGGATGAGGGAGAGGCCATAGGCCAGAAGAGAGCTGAACGACGTGGCCAGCTCCTCTAGCTGCCAGGCCAGGAAGATGCTGTGAGGCGAGCCGCCCGCAGGGCCTTGTCCCTCCCCAAGCCCGGCCTGCTGGACACCCTCGCCCCACCCATGCCCACCTGTTCTGCCCTGAGCCGGCCTTGGATCCACTGGTACTCAATGCTGGTGATGGGGTGCAGGAGGCAGCTGCTGGGGAACTCCAGGCTCTGGTAGAGGCGGGGGAAGTTTGAGTGGGGGGGCTGAGGCCCAGCCACTGCCTGCAGTGGACAGGAAGCCGTCAGCAGGACTAGAGCCCTGCTGTTCCCCTATCCAGAGTCTCCCGTGCAGTCCTACCGGCCAGCAGAGACCGACAGCTGGTGGCTGCAGGTGACCTGCAGGGTGTTTGATTTTATAATGCATTTCTTTCTTTCTTTGTCTTTCTTTCTTTTTCTTTTTCTTTTTCTTTCTTTCTTTCTCTTTCTCTTTCTTCTTTCTTTCTCTCTTTTCTTTTTTGTGTGTGAGGTTTTTGCTATAGCGCACATGAGCTCGCCAGAAAGACAGAGAGAGACAGAAAGCAAGAAATCCCCCCCTGAGGGGATGGCCACACCGCAATCCCTTCTCCTCCATTCTCCTCTTGGAATCTTGTGCATGCACACACATGCCCGGCATGAGTTTAAGCCACAGGGTCTGGGACTCGAACCGTGGTCAACTACATGGGAGTCCAGTGATATAGCCATCACTGCTGGTCCCATGGTTTTATAATGTTTCAAATATCCATCTCTTTTTGGGATACTGAAGGCTGGCCAGCAGGTGGTGTGGGTGGTTAAGGTGCTGGATTCCCACATGGTGAACCACAGTCTGAGTCTCAGACCTGGTGGCTTGAAAATCACAACAAACAAATAAATAAATGTAAAAAAATAGTTTCCTTTTTTCTTTTTTTAGACTTTTACCATAGGGCACATACACCCACCAGACAGAGACAGAGAAGGATAAAGGGAAAGTGAGAAGTCACTCCCCAGGAAGAGTGGCCACGCCCCAATCCCTTCTCCATTCTCCTCAGGACTTTGGACATGTAAGCACACATGCCCAGCTTGATTTTCTTTTACAAATTTTTTAGACGTTTTTGTCATGTGTGTGCTTGCCAGGGGGAGAAAGAGAGAAAGACAGAGATAGTGAAAGAGAAATTGAGAAATCACCCCCCGGGGGATGGCTACATCACAATCCATTCTCCTCCCAGAATTTTGGGCATACACACACATGTGCCCGGCATGATTTTGAAGCCACCCAGTCCAGGAGTTGAACTGCGGTCAACCAGTGCGAGACTCCAGTGATGCAACTGCTATGCCATCTGCTGGTCACACCCCAACTGGATTTTTCAAGCCATGGGGTCTGGGATTTGAACCGTGGTCAACCATGTGGCAGTCTACACCTTAGCCGTCACAACACCTGCCCCCCACACCCACACACTTTTAGCTGCCAGAGAGCCTGTGCACTAAGGGCTTCCTGCCTCGGGGCCTAGAAGCACTCACACTACCCCAGTCCAGAACTGCCTCCCCAGCCTCCCTCCCCTGCCGGCGACCCCAGTGTGCCCTGACTTCCACTCTTCTCAGATGCATTGCAATGTCTGCAACTCCCATGTGCCTCTTCCTGACATTCCTCGAAGGTGACATGGTGCCGGGGAAGCGACAGGTCCCGACCAAGGAGGTCCTAATGTCAATGCCTGGACGTGCCAACCTGAAGGCCATGACATTAGAAATGGGCTAAGGAAACCAGCAGATGGTGTAATGACCATGCTGGACTCTCACGTAGTCAACCACAGTTCAAGTCCCAGATGGGGACTCGAAACATGCCAGGTGCGTGTGCGTGTGTGGTGGCTTGAAACATGCTGGGTGCGTGTGCGTGCATGTCCAAGATCCTGAGAGGAGAATGGAGGAGAAGGGATTGTGGCATGGCCATCCTCCCTGGGGGGTGATTTCTTGCTTTCTGTCTCTCTGTCTCTCTGGTCAGTGCATGTGCCTTATAGCAAAAATTTCCCTTAAAAAAATTTTAAAAAGACAGAAATGGGCCAGGGTGTGAACTCAGATGCCCATCGTCAGGAGACGTCGGGGAGTGAGTGGGCACCATGTAACCAAGACGGAGGAGTGGCCGCTGCTCTGCTCTGGGCAAGCCGCGGCTTGGCAAAAGAACAGCTGTTTCAGGAGAGGCTGGCGATCCCGACTAGGAGAACCCCCAACTCTGTAAAAGCAACTGGTTTGGGCTGAAGAGAACTCTTTGGAGGGGTAGACTTTGGGAGGCCAGCTGGTAGGAGGGCAGGCAGGGTGGGCGATGTGCTGGCCACTCGGGCAGCACCTGGGGCTCTGCGCAGGCCTGCACACTCACGCCATGGACTGGTGGAAGTCGGACAGGTCCTTCTGCGTGGCGTGGAGGAAGAGGACGGTGGCGGCCTGGGGACTCAGCGACCCGTCCCAGGAGGTGCTGCCTGCCTGAGGGAACAGGTGAACGTCAGGACCGGATAGCAGCGCTGACCATGCCCAGCCCTGGGACAGCAGTACCTGGTGCTGGGTGACCTCGTGGGACACGAGCTGCTGCAGGAGGTGGAGGTGTACGGTGTAGGTGGGCTGGGTGCGGCTGGCCGTGGTGGCTCTCTGCAATGGGGCCAGTGTGGCCGTGAGTGGGGAGGGCCCAACGACAGCTGCAGCCAGCCCTCCCGCGGCCAAGGGAGCCCCTGAGGGAGCAGGCCCCAGACCCACCCGCTTGTGAATGAGCTGGAACTGGAGGTGGCATTGACCCCGGTCTGGGTAGGTCTCGGTGCAGGGCTCCAGCGGGTACCACTGGTCCTCTCGGCAGCGCAGGTCCTGGCGGGCGGGAGATGCTCATGCCCAGCTGTCAGGGCCTCGCAGGGTGGGGCACGGGGGAGGCCATGGGGGCCTGGTGCAGACCTGGAGCCCCTGCCCAGATCCCGCTTACCCCCCACCCTCCACCTCTCTCCTGGGCCCCCTTTTCCATCCTTCTCACCTGCAGCCTCAAAACCACGTTCCCTAGAAAGTCGTCCTGGCCTTTGTCCTTCCGGGCCTCCTTAAAGATCCTGTTTCAGGCAGTGCCCCAGGAGGGAGACAGGCCATGTGCTTGAGGGATCCGGTTGCAATCCACCCCCACTTGAGGCTCCCTGGGCCCGAGGGGACCTGCAGTCCGTGCTCCCGCTCCACGAGCCCCACGGCACCCACCTCCGCAGTCCGTGCAGATCCGTGAGCTCCCCGAGCTTCTGTCTGACAGACTCCACGGTGTCCATGTCCCTGGTGGGGCCGAGAGTGAGGCGGGGGTGGCAGAGGGGATACCCATGCCCCTTTGGGGAGCTCTGCCACCCTCATCCCCGCCCCTTTTCTTCCCTGTCCCCAGGGATAGGGTCTGTCACTCACCACATGTCCAGATGGAAACTGGCATTGGTTATGTCTTCGAACTCCCTGTAGGGAAGAGAGTGCATAGTGGGGGGTTGGAGGGGTACACCCCCTCTCAGCCCAGGCCACCCCAGACCAGAGCTTGTCCCTCAAAGCTATCCCAGTGCCTCTCACAGTGAGCCTTGGGCTCTCCCCACCACCCTTCCAACTGACTTGAAGATAAGCTCAGGCTACCCCCAGATTGCCCCGGAGCCCGAGCCCCCCCACCCTGCCACACCAGCACACCTGGCAGGAATGTCCTCAGTCTGTCCTGCCCGACCTACGCGTCCACCCTGCCTTAAGAAGGGCCTCTTCCTTCAGTCTTTCCCAAGGCCAAGCCCCCTGCCCCACGCCAGGAAGACCTGCCGATCCGACTGACCGGGCAGGCCTCGCTACCCAGGGAGCCCCAGGCCAGTGGCGCCAGGCAAGGCCACGTACAAGATGAAGGTCTCGTCCCAGACGGGGTTGAGAGTCTGGGTGATGACCTGGGTGCGGTGGGTCTGCTCCTCGGGGATGGTGTGCCTCACCACAGCCTTCTGCCGACGCCGGGCCCCAGGACTGCCCCCTGGCACGCCCAGGCCCTGCTCGATGCCCAGCAAGCAGTAGGGGTCACTGAAGCCTGGGGGGCAGGCCGAGGCAGCCAAAGAGTCAGCCGGAGTTCTCCTAGAGGGGTCCGCATCACCTCCCACCCTGGGGGCTTTGAAGAGGAGAATGATGGCCCCATGCTGGCCCCTCCCAGCCTAGACTCCAAGTAGAGGGTGGCAGGTGGCCGTGAGAGTGGGTGGCAGTGGGACCTGGGGGGTGTTTGGGAGCTGGGAACACACTGATGGGGTGGGGAGGAAGCCAGGATGAAGCCCCTGGGGTTCCCTCACACTCACCACTGACATCCTTGCCCAGAATGCCCTTGGCCTGTTTCACTGTCGCCTTCAGACAAAATATTGGCTTCTGCAGGGACAGGAGGAAGTGGGCTGAATCCCAGGTGGCCTGACCTTCACAGGCCCCCCTCCTTGCCCAGGTGGCCCTGGCAGGGTTACCTGGAGCTCCCTGACTCGCTGCAGCATTTGCTGGTGCTCCTCGGGCTCCATGTGGAAGGCCTGGAGGGGCAGTGCAGGCAGGAGTTTGGAGTGTGGGAAGGGATGGGAGGGCTTCGGACATGCTGTGGGCAGGGCCTGGGCTCACCTCCTGTAGGTACCGCAGTAACTCGGAGGCCTCAGGCACGTGGCTGGGCTCGGGCTGGCCCAGGCGGTGCAGTACAGTGTACAGGGCTTCCTCGTAGAGCAGGGCCCGCTGAGACACGGCCTGGTCACTCTGGAGCCCACCACCCCACACCCTGGCACCCACACCTCAGGCCCAGTGCATGGACAGGCTCCGGCTGGGCCCCTCGGGACCCAGAGTCCCTCCTTGCTTCAGGCCACCTTGGCCAGGAGGTGAGGAGGGTATACAGGTGGACACAGGGCTGCTGCCCCCACCTCTGTGCCCCCCAACACTCCGACTCTTACCTGCTCAGGAGACAAGTGGTGGGATGGGGGCTCGATCTGTGGGGTAGAGTAGAAGGACAAGGCGTCCGAGGAGGCGTGGACTAGGCCCAGGGCCAGGCCCAGGCCTGGGCGCAGAGCAGCATCTGGCCTCCAACCCCACTGATGCCCCACACCTGTTCCCACAGCAGGCTTCCTGGGGGCCCAGCCCCTGGGCCGCCATCATCGTCCTCCGGCTGGCCGTGGCTGAGGTCCATGGGCGCTCAGTTGCCCAGGACGTGAGCCCTCCACACCCGAGCCCCCACCCTGCCTTCCTCCCCCAGAGGAAACGGTGCTGCTTATCGGCAGGCGGCTGCTCCTCACCCCAGCAGCGGAAGTGAGGCCCAGCAGCAGAGGTGGGAGGCGGGGGAATGCCGCGCAGGCCCCCACCCCA
>NW_006159630.1:6129254-6132377 GCF_000334495.1 Tupaia belangeri chinensis | reverse complement strand
GGAGTGCCGAGCAGCCCCCCAACCTCTCGCTCGGAAGCAGGGACCCCCACCTCAAGGGGCTGGAGCCTCTGCAGCTGGAGGGGCTGGGATGGGGATTGGCCTCCAGAGGAAGGGGTTCAGAGAGGCCCACATTGGGTCCGGGGCTCAAGGGGCCCCTGAGTACACATGGCAGACCCTGCTCCACCGACAAATCAGACTGCCCAGGGGCTGGGGTAGGCCGAGAGGGTCTTCAGTCCCAGCCCTCAAGAGGTGGGGCCGGACAGTGGCACTATTGCACCCCAAGACCGCAGAGTCCCCCCCCAGGCGGGCTCTTCTCCCCGCTGAGCTCACTCCTACCTCCTGGGCTGTTTGGGGTGGGGGATCTTGCAGATCTCTGGCCTTGCGGCGTCTTATCTTGATGGCCTGGCGCAAGAGGGGAGGGCGCCGCTGGGAGTGGGAGAGGGGTGTCGCCATGGTGGCGCTCTGCCCTTCCCCTCTGCTGGCTGCCGCTGGTGACTACAGCGAAGCCACAGAGTTATGCAAAGAGCCCTGGGTTGTCACCCTCTGCCAGGGTGGAGGAAGGGAGGGCAGTTAGGGGGCTGGAAGGGTCAGGGTTTCGCCACCTCCGGGGCTGTCTCACAGGCCCCCAGCGCCCTTCTCCAGCCGGGATCCTTGCAGGACCCTCCCAGGTTGGAGTAGAGGTGGACCCAGAGAACACCCCGGCCCCGCCCAGCCACCAACGGAGGCCCTGGGGAGGGTCCATGCTACCAGCAGGGCGGTGGCCCAGGCCCACCAGGACCCGCCCCACCCATGCCTGGGGTTCTCACCCACAGACTTTCCTGAATGGGCCCCAGTCCTGGGTTGGGGGACAGGGCTCAGGGTGGGGCTCCTGACACGCGCCTGCCCAGCAGGACCAACTGCTCAGCAGACTCCGCCCCACAGGTGACATTCCATGGAGGTGACAGGGCCAAGCCATGTTGGGCAGGGACCAGCCCTGCGGCCCCTGCCTCCACCCATGACGGTCAGGAGGGTGCTCCCTTCAAATGTCCTTGTAGGGGGTTTAGCTAAATATGGAGTGAGCCTGGGCGGGGCTGGCCAGAGGAAGCGGCAGGCTCGGCCACACTGCGAGTCTCTCCCAGGAGAGCAACTCTCTCCACAGAGACAGAACAGACACTTCGGCTTGCCTTTCTCAGCACTTGTAGCCCACCAAGCCTGGGCCGTGCCTGGCCATGATCCTTGGCCATTTCCCATCCTCCTGTCCCACCCCCCAGGTTCACAGGGGTGGCCTAAGGACACACACTGCAGTGGCAGCCAGGCAGAGCTGCCCGGCCCAGCCTCGAGCAGGCGTCCCTAGAACACGCCCTGACATGCTTCATACTTGCTGGGCCTAAGGTGCTTCCTCCTCACTCGAGGCCGGACGCAGGCTGCAGTCACTCAGGGAGCCAGCAGGGGGCAGTCTGGGACACAGGCCAGGGAGCCTCAGTGGGTGAACCCCCTTGCTGAGCCACAGCCTCCAGGTGGTGGGAAGGAGCCATGGGAACCCCAGGGACTGGAGAACGAGGCTCCCAAGTGCCCAGGCCCCTGCAGGCAGACAGCTCCCCTGTGGCGCACCCCCACCCATCACCCCAGAAACCAGACAGGGTCCAGTTACTTCATTCTTTACTAGTTCACATTTTTAGCAAACAAATCAAGGTGCAAACAGGATTTATTTCACATTAATATATTAACTGGATTTTTTGTCAAATAAATAGGGAATTCTCTTTAAATACCCATCTCCTCACTTTGTGGCCCACCCAGGCACCCAGAGATTTTATGCACCCAAGGGGCATGAAGCTCAATGCCCGCAGGGCCTCGCTCCAGGCCCAGGGTGCCACCCCGAGGGCCGGGCAGACACACACTTTCCAGGGGAGAAGGCCTTCTTAGGGGAGTGATGGAGGGGCAGGCAAACTCCAGGAAAAAAGGAGGGGGCATTCGGCCACCAAGTCCTGGAAGCTCCCGCGACAGCTCCCATAGTCACAGAAGTGGCAAGAGAAGAACCAAGGAAGGGGGGGGCAGTGGGACAGGCCGGAGCCTGGCTGCCTGGAATCCGGGCTGATGGCCCGGGGGGAACAGTGGCTTCCAGGGCCCGGCCCAAACCCGGCGCCGGACCCCCCAGCCGCAGGAATGTGAGCGGGCCGGCGGGCCCACGGGAAGATGCATGGCTGGTCGGATGGGGCTTGCCAGGCCGAGTGCAGTGGCTACCAGACCGACGGGCTGGCCTGCAGTGCAGGAGGTGGCAGAGTCCCTCCTGGGGAGAAGCTACCAGAGCGCAAGAGGAATAAGGGGCCACCCTGTGCTCCCCGGGAGAGCCCGAGAGATGGTGAGGGGCCAGGCCGGGCAGCGCCTGGGTTGGGGGCTCGGCACATGGGAAGCTGGGTGGCACCTCTCCAGAGGCCAGGGCCACGCCTCGCACAAGGCAGGATCCGGCAGCTGTTTATCATCATGCCTGGAGGAAGAACAAGGCCCGCCCTCACCTCCCCAGACACTGCCCCAAGGGGAGGGATAGGAAAGCCATGAGGGTGGGAGGCAGGAAGGCAGGAGGGGTCTACTGGGTCTTCTTATCCTCTGGAGGGTAGTAGGGAGGTGGCGGAGGCTGGCTCTGAAGAAGGAAGAGGAGGAAGAAAGGGAAGACCGTGTTAGAAGGTTCAAAAGCAGGTGAGGCCTCCCTGCCCGAACTCCAGGCCTGGGCCGCTCACCGTGGGCATGTAGACGTCGTGTGGGTTGCCCGGGTTGTAATAGGCGCTGGCAGCTGCTTCCGCGGCCTTGGCTTCGGCTGAGAGAGCAAACACACCCACGTGGGTCACAAGCCCTCCCTGCTCCTGCAGCTTCCCCGGCTGTGCTCAGGGGACCCGGCCCCCGAGGCTCTGGGCAGCTGTGCTGGGGCCCATCCCATCACAGAAACAGCAGTGACCATCGCCAGGAGCTGGCACCGACATTTCCAGACCCGTGACGTGTCCCCCCACCCAGGTGGTGTGCTGGCCACCTGTTCGGTGAGAAGGCTACGGCTGACGGGACAGCTTCCCAGCCCGGCAGAGAGCTAAGGGGAGCGGGCAGCACTCGGGGACAGCTCCTCCCCAGGAGGCCCCTGCCCTGTCCATCTCCCCC
>NW_006159630.1:6122183-6129202 GCF_000334495.1 Tupaia belangeri chinensis | reverse complement strand
CCCAGGGGAGGGGGTTGCCTGGTCCTAAGGCCAGCTGCCCGGAGCCTCACCTGCAGGAGTAGAAGGGACATCAGGGCCGCTGACTGGAGGTTCCATGGGCCCAGGATAAGGCGGTGGTGGGGGCTGCACGTACCCCACGGCGCCATCCATCATGGGAGGTCCTGGGTAGAACTCTGCCCGGTAGAGGACGGGCTGTGAGCAGCGGACCGGTGCCCTCTGGGCCTCTCCCCCGCTCTGCTAGTCCCTCTAGGCCCACTGGTCTGGGTGGGGGTGGTTAGTGGGTGGGTGGCAGCAAAGGACACACTCACCGGGTGGGGGCGGTGGGTAGGGGTAGCCAGGAGGGCAGGGGTACATTCCATTGGCGACGGGCGGGGGGAAGACATAGGCCCCGCTGGGCATGTAAGGGTACCCATAGGCTCCACTGGGGGCTTCGCCTCTGGAGGCTACAAGCACAGGGGAGAGAGAAGTGAGGCCGCCTGCCCGGGGCTGGAGGGCTGCCCCGGGCCTGCAGGACCCACCCCAACCACCTCACCTCCACACACGCTCAGGTCTGCTCTGGCCCAGATCAGGCAGGGGCTTGGGGAGGGGGGTCAAGAATGGGGAGGGGCGCACGGGAAGGAGGGGCTCAGGGCAGGGGTGATACCCGCTGGACACACTATTTGGACTTTAAAATGGTTGCCCAGTGGCAATTTAAAGGTCATTTTTGTTTTAATGAGGCAGAGTAAATGTCCCTGTGTCTGAACAGCTCCATTAAAATGTCATTTCCCAGGGCCAGCAGGTGGCGTGGCGTAGTGCTTAAGGTGCTGGACCCCACGGCTGACCGCAGTTCCGGTCCTGGACCTGCGGCTTGAAACTCATGCCAGAAGCATGCGCACGCATGCCTAAAATTCCGAGGGGGAATGGAAAAGGGACTGTGGTGTGGCCAGCTCCCTTGGGAAGTGATTTCTCACTTTCTCTCACTCCCTCTGGTAGGCGCATGTATCCTACAGCAAAAATCTCTATCAAAAAGCCACTTCCCTGCTCTGAGCAGGGGAAACCCAGCTTTTGAGGTGTAAGACGGGGGTGAGCTCCTTACAGACTTCCTTCCACTCCCAGCCCTGGGCTGCAGGTGCCCACACTTATCTCGAGTGCTTAAAGAAACAACACAAAAAATAAACTCAAGCAAGAAGCCTCCCACACTTGATGTGTCCTCAGCCCCATTTTTGGAGCCTGGATACCTTGAGATGCCACCTGGAGCATGCGCTGTCCAAACTCAATGGCGCCCCCTGCTGTGAAGGTCAACTTGTAGGAAGCAGAGCCCTCCCAGCCACCTGCAAAGAGGAGGACGGTGAGGGCAGGGAAGGGCCTTCGATGTGACGGGGACTCCTGCCTCCGGGCTGTCTGCGGGCTCTGCTATGGCCTGGCTCTTGCCAGCCAACCTCACTCTTGGGAACCGGCAGCCTTTCCTTCTGGAAACACACTTGTCCTCTCACTCCCAGCCCCGTAAGCACATGGCCACTAAGACCACCACAGCTGGCTGGAGAGCATCCAGGGGGCCAGATGGTGGTGCAGTGGCAGAATGGGACATTCACGGGAGAGCGCAGGGCTTGTGCCCCAGAACCTCCCTGAGTATACCGGGCATGCAGGCACCTGTGATCTGGAGCTGGCTGGGTGTGGATCCCAGCACCAAGACCCTTTTGGGGCTGCTGTCTCTCATGGAAGAAATAAATAAACTTTACCAAAAAAAAAAAAAAGTACTGGCCAGCAGGTGTGGAGATTCAGGTACTAGATCCCACATGGCCGACTGCGGTTCAACTCCCGATCCCAGCGGTTTGAAGAACAAGTCAGATGTGTGTGCATCTGCGCTCAAGATCCCGAGACTAGAGAAGGGATTGCAGTGTGGCCGTCGGCCTGGGGGGTGATCTCTCACTCTCCCTCTGCACCCCAACAGAGCACTCGCTCTGTAGCGTCATGGGAGCAAGTGCTCTCTGCAATATTGGACGTTCGAGTTCAGAGCAGACCTCTCGGACTGAGGGGATGTCGGGGCAGATCCAGTACCTTCCAGCTTGGCTTCTGTCCAGTCAGGACCGAGAGCCCCTCCACAGCGAGGCTCAGGCCTGGCTGGGTGTCGGGGAGGAAGGTGTGACGCAGAGCCTGCCAAGAGGCACTACCCTCTACCTTCCCAAGGGGCAGCTGCCACTTTCTGGCGCTTGTACAAAGGCCCCTCCCAAGAGCTGCACCTAAACAACCCTGCTTGCTCGCAGGCCCAGATGCGCAGCTCTCCTGGTTTTACCTTTTTGCTGACTTTGCTCTGAAAAGCTCATCTGAGCTGCCATCTTTAATTCCAGCCCCCTCAGCTCCTGGCAACCAAAATCCCACTCTGCTGCCCAGCTGGCAGCCCAGGTAGGCCTCTTGAAGTTAATCCAGAGCTGGGAAGAGGCCAGCCTTAGGAGACAAGGGTGTGAAGAGGACCCCCCCTCCCCTGAGCAGCAGAGGGGCCTAGAGCACCTCCCTGGAGGCCCCACCCATGTCCCTGAGCTCTCTGGCCCCTACCTCCGGCTTCTGCCTTCACCGTTCCCTTGATGTAGTTTGCGCCAAACACGGGCTGCTTGATCTCACAGTCCTTCATCAGATAGAACGGCATCATGAAGGACTGCATGGCATCCTTCCCCTTGGACAGGAAGATGACCTGCAGGGAGGGGACGAGAGCCCTTAGCACATTCACATTGCCACCCGCTACTGGGGCAGTGGGCCTGTTCCCAGGGCCCAGAAGCCTGGGACTCTTGGCAGCCGTGTGCGCCTCAGAGAGAGCTTCATCAAGTCCAAGGCCTCACATGCAGTCTGGAGAAGCTACCTGTCTAGTCCCAAGAATGACGCGACAACCAGGCAGTGTGCAAGACCAGGATGGGCTGCTCTGTCATCAGGTGGCAGAGAGCAGAGGGTGGATGCAGTGCCTGGATGAAGGGGCCCTCAAAGCTAGGGAGAGCGGGGCCAGGTGGGGTGCAGCAGTAAGACAGCCCTCTGCAAGCTGACCCACATGGGAGGTTCCAGGTTTGAGCCCAGAGACCTCCCTGGACACTCCGGGTTTGTGCGTCCCTACAACCCACAACAGACGGGGCACTAAGACCTGTTCAGGGTGCTATTACCCTCAAACGCACACAAGGAGAGAGAAGGAAATAAACTTAACAAGGAAAAGCAAAACCAAAAACAGGTAGGCAAGAACAGGCAGGAGCCTGGCAGGAAGGACTCCAGGGAAGGGGAAATCTCTAGCCTGAGCTTTGTAGAACTGAGTGAGGAGTGGGCTGGCCGGGCGTGAGATCTCAGGAGGAGGGGGCTGCCATGACCTCCCCGCCGACCGCATCTGCCCAGAGAGCAGCCAGAGTGTCAAGCCCATAAGTGAGGATAACTTGGGCCTTGAGGGGTGGGGCTGGGAGACGCCCACCCCGGCTAAGTTGTGGCTGTCACAGCTGTGCCGCTCTCCTCCCGGCAGGCCGTCTGTAAGCCTCGCTCCTGGGGAGCTCCCGCGATCCTCCCCCAGGAACGTCCTCTTGTACTTAAGCTCTCAAGAGTCCACGTGGGTCACTCCAGGGCAAGGCCTGTCCTGCAGGCGGGACTTTTCACTCTGCAGGGTAGTGGGGGGTTCTCTGCACGCTGCCACCCCAAGCGTGTTATCCTTATCAAAGGCCTCATGGGCTACTCTTACAGAAATCAAAACAGCCTCACCCCTCCAGGCCTGTCACCCCAGCAACCAGAGCTGGCCAGCCACGTGGCGACTGCAGGGCAGCAGCTCTGGGATTTACAAGGACTTGCTGCCCAGCGATCTGTTCAGCTGCACAAAGCATTTGGCGGTCCAGAACCTGGGAGCAAGTGCCAGAGAGGCAGGCAGAGTGAGGCAATGCCATTCACCAGAGTTCAGAGGGCACTCATCTCCTGAGGCGGAGCCGCCTTAAGACTCATATCACCCTCCTCCACCAACAAGCCTCTACAGTGAATGACCGTCCCACCGGGTGGTCCTGCCATGCGACTCACCCGGTAAGGGGTAAGGTAGACGGTGCCTTTCTTGGTCCCTTTGAAGGCCTCTGGCACATTCTTCATGTCATTGAATGTAAGTTCCACATGATCGTAGGACATCAGAATGCTGTGATGAGAAGAGGACAGGCCTGGTGAGGCAGTGGGGACAGGAGCTGTTGTTACCCCAGACGCTGGCCCTCCATGTAGGCAGTGGTCCCCGCACAACGTCTCGCCTAAATGTCTCAGCAGTGCTGTCAGGAAGCCAACAGAGCCAGAGACGAGATGGGCAAGCCGGGGTTCTATGGACTCTCCCCAAACTCCACTTAGCCCAAGGGACCAGCACGATGGCAGAGACGCCACCATCCCGCCAGGAGCCTAGGTTTTCTAGACAAGCTCCTCTCTTCTTTTTAAGATTTTTGCCATAGGGCACGTGCTCTTGCTGGAGAGAGACAGAAAGAGACAGAGACAGGGCCAATGAGAAATCACCCTCTAGGGAGGATGGCCACACCATAATCCCCTCTCCTCTCCAGATTTTGGGCACACACGCCTAGCATGAGTTCTAAGCCGCCGGATCTGGACTTGAACTGCAGTTGACTATGTGGGAATCCAGGATATAACCATTATACCACATGCTGG
This sequence comes from Tupaia belangeri chinensis, assembly GCF_000334495.1. NCBI lineage: Eukaryota > Metazoa > Chordata > Mammalia > Scandentia > Tupaiidae > Tupaia > Tupaia belangeri. Next base: position 6,124,576 of record NW_006159630.1, on the reverse strand, counting down.
TCCCATGTTGGTTTTCTTTTTTTAAAAAAATGAATTATTTATTTAATTTTATTTATTCATTCACTCTCTTAATTTGACCAGAGAAAGACAGGCACATAGAGAGAAAGAAAACGAGAAAGCAAGCCACCAGGTCCAGGACTCGAACCATGGTCAGCCATGTGGGAATTCCAGCACTTTAACCACCACATCACCTGCTGGCCCCATGTTGGTTTGTTTTCTAAACATAATATGGAAACACGTCTAAGAGGCTAAGATGTGACACGACACATTTACAAAAAGGCTTTCTGCAGGGCCCCTTTAAACCTGGGCTTCTGGAATCGGCTCTGCAGACCACGTGTGCTGCCCTCCGGCTGACTGCATGCGCGTTTTCCTGGGAGGGGATCCAGAGTTTCCATCGCTCCAAAGGGGTTCAAGCCTTGAAAAGTTCACTATTTCAAATACCAAATTTTAAACACTAGACTTTACCTTCAAGGATTACAGACACGGGTTTTTCAGAAATGAAGCTGAGGCACTCTTTTTTCCTTTTGTCAGAGCACACATGTGCCTACCAAGAAGTGGGGAGAGAAATACTCCCCAGTGGGGCACGATCGCGCCATAATCGCCCTGCCCGTCTCTCCGTCTTCTCAGGATTTGGGGCAAGCACACGTGCCTGGTGTTTTTTCCAAGCCACCAGGGCTGGGATTCACCAACTGCAGTTGGCCACGTGCGATCCAGCTCCCTCAAGCACGAGGTCACCAGGCCAGTCCTAAGCTCGTTCTCAAACAAGGTACACGCTTATGTGGCAGCGCTGACCCTAAGCCAGGTAGGAGGCTCAAGACAGAGACACATTCTTGTCCCGGAAACGTCCAGCTAAAAGAGAAAGAGACACTGTCCGCAAGAGACGTGCCCAACAGGTATAAGCAGTGTTTGCCGAGGCCTGGGAACCAGCTCCCACACACACACAACCAACCAGTGAGCAATGAGGTTTCTCCGATTACGTGATGGACTCAGGGCCCAGTTCATGTGGGTCCACCTGTTCTCCTCCTCCTCCCAGGTATCACGACTCTCTTGACTGGGGAGGGGCAAGTGGGAAAGAGACCAGGTACAAGATAAGACAAGCACAACTGGGAGAAAAGAAGTCAGCAGCAGGGACAGGCTGGGCCCACAAAACCTGGAGCAGGGAGGGTGGAAGGAAACTCAGTGTTCTGAGGCCACCTCAGGCGTTCTCTGACTCACTGAGCATTCCCAAGTGACAGGTCCCAAGCTGGGTGTTGGCTTCATTTGGGTCACGGCTCTGACTCCACCATGTCTCCCCTGGGAACTCAGGTTCCTCCTAAGCTCCTTCTGTTTTCAAGTGGGGATTCAGGGTCAGCACAGCTCGACTCACACACCCAAGAAGGGGAGACAGAAGCTATCCAAGGAGGCCAGAGGTTGATAGAGAAGATGCACTGGGCAGGGAGGAGGAAGGGTGGGGCAGAAAGTTGGGGCCAGCTGGTGTCCTGGAGGTTAAGGCAGCTGGATCTCACGTGACTGATGGCGTGGCTCAAGTCCTGGACCTGGTGACTTGGAAAACATGCCAGGTGCATGTGCGTACATGTCCAAAATCCTGAGAGAAGATAGAGAAAATGCACTGGGCAGGGAGGAGGGAGGATGAGGCAAAAAGAACCTTGAAGTTCCTGCCAGCTGGTGTCCTGGAGGTTAAGGCAGCTGGATCTCACATGACTGACTGTGTGGTTCGAGTCCTGGACCTGGTGACTTGGAAAACATGCCAGGGGCATGGGCTTACATGTCCAAAATCCTGAGAGAAGAATGGAGAAGGGATTGCAGCATGGCCATACCCTCAGGAGGTGATTTCTCACTTTCCCCCTCTCTCTCTCTGCAGCGAGCACATGCACCCTACAACAAACAAAAAAAGAACCTTACAGTGGGAGATCCAGCCGACAAGTACTCAAGGGAAAGGGGAAAGGCACTAACCTTGACAGGGACTCACAGTGTGGCTGGAACTGTGTTACTGTTAGTCATTTGACAAACGTTATCTGTTTAATTTCACTTCTGGGGCCTCAGTTTCTCATCTGGAGGCTGAGAGGTTCTGGAATATACTGGAAGGCTGTGTACTGTAGTTAAGACTACTGAGTGTGGCGTCAAGACTCCTTTCCTGGATTCCCATCCTGTTACTTAGAGCACTGCCATCTCTGCAAGTTACCCTCTCAAGGCCTCACTTTGTCTACCCGTGAAATGTAAGTTTCTGCCGCACAGGGGGACGCGGTGCCTGGTACGGAGTAACCCAGGTGTCGCCCGACAAGTGGTAATTATTTTTAAAGGTCCTCCCAGTTCTTAGAAGTCACGGACTCTGGGAAGGGGCTCAAGAACACCCCTGGGCCCCGCCTGTCTCCTCAAACCCCTGCCCCATCCTG
>NW_006159630.1:6105385-6122122 GCF_000334495.1 Tupaia belangeri chinensis | reverse complement strand
CCCCCCCCCCCCACCTGCCCTACCCCCCGCCTCTGTACTCCAGGGTCCTTCCGCAGTGTTTTCACCTTTCGGTGTTGTTGACGATCACTCCGCCGCCCTCTGAGTGATTCTTGTTGAGCGCCATAGTCTCTCCGAGAGGGGTCCCGAGACTCGCAACGCAGTGCGCTTGCGCCCCTCTTCGGCCCGCCCCTAGTGGCGTCGGTCGTATTAGAGTCGGCCAATCACAGCTCCTGCGCGGAGGCTGGGCCAACCACCTGACTCCGAGCGTCACGTGGCGATAGTTTACTCCCTTTCCCCCCTCCCCCCATTCTGCCAGCGTCACAAACAAGCAGAAGACTACAACTCCCAGGGGGCAATGCTCTCGCAATCGCGCCCTCTCCCTGAGCGGATAGGCGGGTGCATTCTGGAACTTGTAGTCTTCCAGACCCCAGGCCTGGATTGACTCCACTGTTGCATAACAAAGCTGTCTGTGCACGCCCCGTGTCGCCTCCTCCGGGGACTGGAATAAACAGCCTGGCTCTGCCCAGGGGCCTTAATCCTAAAGGGACACGAAGCTCACGCCCATGGGATGTAATTTGAATGTGCCCGGCTGAACAGTCCCCTGATAGGGTACCCTCATTCACTCAGCAGATCTTTATGCGGCCTCCAGACTTGCGGTTACTGGAGCCGTAGAGATTAGCAGATGGTCCAGTCTCTTGCAAGACTTAGTCAGCTGAGTCAGAAAAAACTGCCCCCCCCCCCTTTTAATTAGCTTAAACCCAGACCCTCCGAGGTGGAGTGTCGGGAGAGGACCTGGCCTGGTGCCCAGACCTGATCCCGGACCGGCCGGCCTCCCTGCTGCCTCTACCACAGCTGGCCTCGCGGTGGCGCCGCTCCCTCTCGAATATTCTGGGTGTGCAGCCTGGTCTTGCCTGTAGCATCCCGGCTTGAGTAAAAGGACACTCGGGATAACTGAATAGACTCGGGGACAGTGTGAGATCGGCAGCCGGATTCTACGGTTTACAGATATGGGACAGTGTGAGGTCCGCAGCCGGATTCTACGGTTTACAGATAGGGCTGACTCATTTCAGCTTGTGACCCGCTGGCTGTCTCTGCTGTAGTTATATAAACCCTCCCACCTCCTAGGTCAGTCTTTGAAGAGAGCCAGGGAAACCTCACTCTCCACCGGTATTCTGGTGCATCATTAACTTTGTTTAAAGAGAGATTTGTGGGGGCCAGCAGGTGGCATGGTGGTTAAGGGCACTGGACTCCCACATGGCGGACTGCAGTTCGCTTCCCGGACCTGATGGCTTGCTTTCTGACTTTCTCTTTCTCCCTCTCTGCCCCTCTCTGGTCAAATTAAAATATTAAATAAATAAAGATAAATAAAATAATTCTAAAAAGAGAGAGAGAGAGATTTGTGCAGCGACAGAAAGCGAGAAATCACTCCTAGCAGGAGTGGGGATGGTTTGCAATCCCTTCTCCATTCTCCTCTCAGGACCTTGGGCACCACAGGAACCAGGCGTGAATTTAAGCTGCTGGGTCCAGGATTCAAACCACTGCCTACTAAGTGGGAGTCCAGCAATGTAACCATTACACCATCTGTTGGTCCCGGTGCATCATTAATCTTTTTTTTTTTTTGGAGAGGTTTTCACTATAGGGCGCATGCGCTTGCCAGACAGACAGAGACAGAGAGACAGAAAGCAAGAAATCACCCCCCCCCAGGGGGGATGGTCACGCCACAATCCCTTCTCCTCCATTCTCCTCTCGGGACCTTGGGCACGCACACACACGCGCCCGGCGTGAGTTTTAAACCACCAGGTCCAGGACGCGAACCGCGGTCGACTACATGGGACTCCAGCGACATAGCCATTACGCTAACTGGTGGTTCCCGCATCATTAATCTTAACAATATTTATTTATTTATTTATTTATTTTTTTTTTGGTGCCACAGACCACACGCGCTCAAGGGTGAGAGACAATTTTGAGCTTGAGCAGACAGATCATTTCGACACCTGGTGGCACCTCAGGGTTCATCTGCTGGACTCAGCCTTACAGTTTCTGTACCAAGGAACAGAAAGTGCCTCACTAGAAACGGCCACAGAACAGCCTTCTGTGAGGTCCTGGGCCAGACCGGGAAGCTCCTTGCAGGACAGGCGCAGTGAAGTGCCAAGTCGGGAGGAAGCCTGTCCCATGGGGTAAACTGGTTTGGGCATGTGTATTCTCTGCTGCCCTTGAAAAGAAGTAAATGTGGGGGGCTGGCAGGTAGCATGGTGGTTAAGGGCACTGGACTCCCACATGTCCAACAGTGGTTCAAACCCCGTACCTGGTGCCTTGCTTCCTTACTTTCCCTTTCTCTCTCTCCCACTTTGTCCCTCTCTGGTCAAATTTTAAAAATAAATAAAATAATTCTTAAAGAAAAGAAAGAAAGAAGTCAAATGTGGAGACCAACAGATGGCATAATGGTTGTGCCGTTAGACACCCATATATAGTTGACTGTGGTTCACATCCCAGACCTGGCTGCTTTAAACTCACGCTGGACACATGTTCACCACCCCCCAGGGGGGTCATATCTCACTTTCCCTATCACTGTCTCTGTCTCTCTCTCTTCGGTGAGTGCACACACCCTAAGGCAAAAGCCTCTTAAAAAAAAAAAAGTCTTTAAAATAAATAGGTAAAGGGACCAGCAATTAGTGTAAAGACTATGTTGCTGGACTCCCATGTAGTTGACTGCAGTTCGAGTCCTGGACCCGGTGGCTTAAACTCACGCCGGGCACGTGTGCGTGCATGCCCAAGATCCCAAGAGGAGAATGGAGGAGAAGGGACTGCAGCGTGGCCATCTCCCCAGGGATGATTTCTCGCTTTCTATCTCTCTGTATCTGTCTTTCTGGCAAGTGCACGTGCCCCTATAGCAAAAACCTCTCAAAAAAAAAAAAGAATTAAAAAAATAGATAAATAAACAATTCTTTAAGGGATTAGCAGATGGCATAATGGTTATGTTGCTGGACTCCCATGTAGTTGATCCTGGTTCCAGTCCCGGACATAGAAGCTTAAAAATACTCACATCAGGCATGTGTGTCCAAAATCCTGCGAGGAGAATGGATGAGAAGGGATTGCAGCACAGCCAACCCCCTGGGGGTGATTTCTTGCTTTCTTTGCCCTATAGCAAAAATGTCTCTAAAAAACAAACAAAATAAACAAACCCCATAGAAACCCAAATAATTATTTTTTCAAAAGAATTATTTATTTAACTTTATTTCTTTTTTAATTTGACGAGAGAGAGAGAGAGAAGAGAGCAGGTGAGAAAGCAAGCCGCCAGGTCCGGGACTGGAACCATGGTCGGTCATGTGGGAGTGTCCAGTGCCTTAACCAACACGTCACCTGCTGGTCCCCAAAAACCCAAATAATTCTTTAAAAAGAAACATAGGCTATTGATAAAGATTTCTGGAAAGATCAACCAGAAATTGACTTAATAATCCCTTTGAGGTAGGGCCTGGGAGTTTGGGGCGGACCGATGACTCAGTGTGCATTGTACTCTTGTACTGGTTAATGTTTAAAATATTAGCAAGTTTCAAAAGGAAAGGGAAAATCCACCCAGCAATGGGTGTGCTGGAATGTCTGCTCTAAAGACCATGAAAGGGAAGGTGGGGACAACCGTCCAGGCCCACCCCAGCCCTTTGGCAGACTGGGTTGGAGGCTGAGACAGATCCGGGTTTCTTGGGACCTGAGCGGACCCAACTGTGGAGGCCCCCTTTAAGAAATCAAGCACACAATTATGAGCAAACTCTGCTGTGGCCACACAGAGGCCTCCCAGGAGGGGAATGTCCTGAAGAGGAAGTCACAATGGGGAGAGATAGCAGGCTTAACGATTGAGCTAAAACACACAACGTCTGCAAGTTTTATAAAACACATGGCCTGATAAAATGAATGATTAAGCAGCTGCGCAGTGTATTCTGGACGGGAAATCACATTTTGTATACTGTGATGGTGCTCAGCAAATGAATGTAAAATAAACAAAAAACAAAACAAAACAAAAACAACCATGTGAACACATTGTTAGGGTGGCCCCCAGGCTGTGGAGGAGGTAGGTTGTGTCCAGGGCTCACACGGAGGAGCTCTGTGGCAGCTCATTGGCAGCAAGGGGCCCTCTGGACCCCGTCTCAGTACTCAGACCGGGCCCCTGCCTTTTGCCCCACTCTGCTGTTCCTGTAAGGGTCTCTCTCACTGAGCTTTAACTGCTCAAGTTCTCCAGGCTGGAGTTCTCTGAGCAGCTAAGGGGTACAGGTAGGTCTGAGAGACTCGCCGGGCAAGGTCCGGGTGGCAGAGCCCCCGAACTGGTTCATCTCTTGACCCCCAAAAAGCGCCACGCGTTTGGTTCACTGGGACAAACAAATATCACTTGGGCTGAACGAACAGTCATTTTCTACATGTGCCGTGCCCTGGAGGTGACACCACCACACCGGCCCTCCGGCCCCCTCTTTCATCAGCAACTGTTTTTTTCTTTTTTTTTTTTTTTGGTTTTTGCCATAGGGTACATGCACTAACTGGGGACAGAGAATGGGAAAGTGAGAAATCACCTCCCGTGGGGACGGCCACACCGCCATCCCTTCTCCTCCATTCTCCTCTCAGAATTCTTGGCACACATATGCACATGTCTGGTGCTGTTTTTTGTTTATTTTTTTAGTTATTATTTTATTTAGCTTTATTTATTTTTATTTGACCAGAGAGAAACAGAGTGAGAGTGAGAGAGAGAGAGAAAGCAAGCCACCAGGTCTGGGACTTGAACTGCTGTCAGCCACATGGAAGTCCAGCACTCTTAACCCTTAACTACCATGCCACTTGCACCGCCCCCCCCCGGCCCCCTGCTGTTATCAAGCTGCCAGGTCCAGGACTCAATCTGCGGTTGGCCGTGTGGAAATCCAGTGCCTTAACCACCATGCCACTCGCTGGCCCCAATAGTTGCTTTCTTACCAAGGACACCCCAGACCGGCTTTGCAATTTCAGCTATTAACAGAGGCCCCAGCACTAAACCCTCATCTCTTGACAGCACCCTATCCCTCGTTAGTCCCCACTTCTAATCCTGCCTCAGAAACAGCAACCACTCAGAACTGATCCTTGCTTCTCATAGTATCCTTCAGAATCGTGACCAAACACGGTTTGGTGGGCACCCTGGGGTGCCTGTGCCTGCTTTTAAAAAAGCAAGTTTCTGGGACCAGCAGTTAGCGTAATGGCTATGTCGCTGGACTCCCACATAGTCGACCGCAGTTTGTGTCCTGGACCCGGTGGCTTAAACTCAACACTGGGCGCGTGTGTGTGCGTGCCCAAGATCCCGAGAGGAGAATGGAGGAGAAGGGATTGCCACGTGACCATCCCCCCTGGGGGGTGATTTCTCGCTTTCTATCTCTCTGTCTCTCTCTGTCTGGCAATCTCACGTGCTCTATAGCAAAAACCAAAAAAAAAAAAAAAAAAAATTCCTGAAACAATACCTTTACTCTTTGCTGCTGAACAAAACCTGTCTTAATCATGAGAGTGTGAGCAGGACCAGCAGGTGGCATGGTGGTCAAGGTGCTGAACTCCCACATGACCGACCATAGTTCGAGTCCCAGACCCAGCAACTTGAAAATCACATGGGGCTCACGTGCATGCATACCCAAAATTCCAAGAGGAGAATGGAGGAGAAGGGATTGTGGCATGGCCATCCCCCTTGGGGTGACTTCTCACTTTCCCTCTCTGTGTGTCTCTCTCTGGTGAGCGCATGCACCCTATGGCAAAAACCTTAGAAATAAATCATGAGAGCATGGGAAAGTCTACGCAATGCACTGAGCAAGGCGAAGGCTGCTGTTGGGCCAGTTTGAAAATGCCCTCATGGAAGAGACATTTGACAGGAAAAGAAAATCGCTACTGTCTCCAGGGATCACTGGACCGGGAACAGCTGCGGGGGGGAGGCAACCGATTTCCCAGAACAACTTTAATCCCACTAAACTTTATCTACAAATTGTTTATTTTATTGTGAATGCTATTATTTTTCCCAGAAGACTGAATTATAGCAGCTAAAAAGCAAGTAAAAGCTTTGCTGCAGGACTGGCCACATGGCTATAGTCAAGGAAGCCAGGTCTCATACAGCCAGCCACAGTTCAAGTCCCGGCACTAGCAGTTTCAAAAACATGCTGGTCATGCCCCAAATCCCAACAGGTTGGAAAAACAGGGAAGGGACTGGAGCATGACCATGCCCCACTGCGGGTGCTAGCACCCCCTGATGGAAGCATTGGTGGGGAGTAACAGGCAGGGAGAAATTGTCTCCCAGAATCCCAGCTCAGCATCACGGAGCAGAGTGTGGTAGGTGGGTGTTAGTCTGAGCTGTGTCTCCCTTCCCCACATTTGTACTTGAAGTCCTAACCTCCAGAATCCTAGAATGTGGCCTTATTTGGAAATAGGGTTGTTGCAGCCATAATTAGTTAAGATGAGGTCACTGAGGAGGGCCTAAGCCAAGGTGACTGGTGTCCTTGTGAGAAGGGGAAACTCGGACGCAGGCGCGCACACGCAGGGAGGGGTCATGCGGAGACGGAGGCAGAGAATGACAAGTCCAGGATTGTTGAATATTGTCAGCAGACCACCAGACATGGGGTGAGGGAGAGGCATGGGCTGGACTCCCCACCCCGGCCTCCCAGAGGGCCAGCCCTGCCACACGGTGATTTCCAACTCCGGCCTCCAGCACAAACATTTTGATTGAGCCACCCAGGTTCGGAAGTTTATTTCAGCTGCCCTAGGTGGGTCTGGAGTGGGTTTGGAGCTGGGAGACAATAGGTGGCATAGTTTCTGACCCTCGCATGACCTGGGCAGTGGGGACTCAGCCATTGTGAGGTGCACCTGGGTCAGAAGCACCAGCAGATGCAGGTTAGCGGCTCTGCCACTCTCCAGGCACCTCAAAGACCCCAGGCCATTATTTTTTTTAACAGTCTATTTTTTGGGGGGACCAACAGTCAGCATAATGGCTATGTTGCTGGATTCCCACGTAGTCGACTGTGGTTTGAGTCACAGACCCGGTGGCTTAAACTCACGCTGGGTGCGTGTGCATGTGTGCCCAAGATCCCAAGAGGAGAATGGAGGAGAAGGGATTGCAGCATGGCCACACACACAAAAAAAAGTGTATTTATTTTTAAAGAATTATTTTATCGGGACCAGCAGTTGTTGAAATGGCTATGTCGCTGGACTCCCATGTAGTCGACCGTGGTTCGAGTCCGGGACCGAAGGCTTAAACTCACACCAGGTGCATGTGCATGCGTAACCAAGATCCCAAGAAGAGAATGGAGGAGGAGGGATTGTGGCATGGCCATCCTCCCTGGGGGGGGAGGAGTGAATGATTTCTCACTTTCTGACTCTCTGTCTCTGTCTGTTTTATAAACCTCTCAAAAAAAAAAAAAAAGAATTATTTTACCTAATTTTATTTATTTTGATATTAACCATAGAGGGACAGAGTGAGAGAAGGAAAGTGGGAAAGCAAGCTGACAGGTCTGGGACTCAAACCACAGTTGGCCATGTAGGAGTCCAGCACCCTTACCACCACTCCACCTGCTGGTACCAAACCCAGATTGTTATTTACCGAGGGAGAAGGAGTCCTTCAGACACCAGACAGGTCTGGGGTGGAATTTGTTGCCCTCTTGCCAAAGGGTGGCTCATAATGAAATTTGATTTCTTTTAGGAAAAAGACTGAAATAGACGTTTGTTATGCCCGAATGTTACGGGAAAAATTCACGCTTTACGCACTGAGTTTTTTCACACAGCCAGCTGCCATCTCCCAAACAGGCCAGTGGAAGAACGAAAACGCTTGGGAACTCCCGCGTTCTGCACTTGCTGTGGGTTGAGCTAAGCGCAGGGACAGCAAGGCGCTGCTGATGTGGAAGTGAGCTATTTTGAGGCGGGTCCTTTGGGTTGTGGGTATTTCAGGAACAGGAGTTCTTTGCTCCTTCCACAAGAGGCAGGGCCAATGCATGTCTGGGGCTGTTTCTGGTTGCTAAGGAGATGGGCCCCACCCCAGAGTTCCCGGCCTGGACCTCCCAGCTGTCAGTTCACTTTCCCCAGACACAGCTGTAGGGTCAGCTCAGCCGCTGCTGCTGGGTCTGTTTATACAGGCCTCTGCGGCCAGCCGGCTCCACATCCGAGCTGCAAACCCAGGGAGGGAGCCTGCAAGAGGCTGAGTCGCGTTTGAAGGTGTTTCCACTCTGAAAACCCAGAAGACATGGCTGGGACCCCTCAACAAGAGGGAGTTCGAGGAGAGGAGGGTCCAGGAGAGGCCCATCGCCTGGCAACTGCCACCCTTCATTCCACGAATTTGGTGACTCTTGGTGCCTCAGACAAGTGGAATCATGCAGCGTCTGTCTTTTGTGTTTGGCTATTTCCTTTAACATAACATCTTCAAGGTTCGCCCACGTGCCAGAATTTCCTTCCCTTTTAAGACACAGTGATTCTCCATTTGTGGATGCACCTCATTCCGCGTAGGCAACTCGTCCATCGATAGGCACTCGGATAGTTTCCACCTTTGGGCTATTGAGAATAATGCTGGATTGTCTTTTCTTTTCTTTCCTTTTTTTTTTTTAAACATTTGTTTATTAATTTATTTAATTCCATTTGTTTGCTTTTTTTAAAATAATTATTTTATTCAACTTTATTTATTTATTTATTTATTTTAATTTGACCAGAGAGGGACAAAGTGAGAAAGAGAGAGAGGGAGGGAAAGCAAGAAAGCAAGCTGCCAGGTCCAGAACTCAAACCCCAGTCAGCCATGTGGGAATCCAGTGCCTGTAACCACCATACCACCTGCCGCCCTCCCCTTTTTAGAATTATTTCATTAAATTAAATTAATTCATTCATTTAATTTTTTTTTTTTTTTTGGAGAGGTTTTCACTATACAGCATGTGCGCTTGCCAGACAGAGAGATAGAAAGTGAGAAATCACCCCCCGGGGGGATGGCCCCGCCACAATCCCTTCTCCTCCATTCTCCTCTCGGGATCTTGGGCACGCATGCACACGCGCCCGGCGTGAGTTTTAAGTCACCGGGTCCGGGACACGAACCGCAGTTGACTACGTGGGAGTCCAGCGACATAGCCATTACGCTAACTGCTGGTTCCAAATGAATTAATTTAAATTTGACCAGAGAGGGACAGAGTGAGAGAGAGAGAAAAAGCCGCCAGGTCCGGAACGCGAGCCAGTCGGCCATGGCCAGTGCCCTTTACTACCACGCCACCTGCAGGCCAAAAGTAATGCTGTTTTGACATGGCTGTTCAGATTTCTGCCCCACGCTGACTCTGGATTGTTGAGTGCAGGAGTGAAAATTTACGGACTCACGGGCGGGACAAGATGCTGACTCTGGGCAAGCCTACATCTGGGCCAGTTTTAGCTCCCGAAACACAGAAACTTGGAGAAAACCCAAGGACTGAGACATCTTCAGGAGTATAGATTGCACTCAGTTATTCAGGGGAATCGTAATATCCCCACCACCCCCACTTATTTGGTTAGTTAATTTTGTGTTTGTTTCTGCCATACGGTGTGTGTGCTTGCTGGGGAGAAACAGAGAGAGGTAAGTGAGAAATCACCCCCGGGGGGAATGGCCGTGCTGCAATCCCTTCTCCTCCATTCTCCTCCTGGGATTTTGGGCACGCACGCACATGCACCTAATGTGATTTCTTTCTTTCTTTTCTTTTCTTTCTTTTTTTTTTTTTTGCCGTAGGGTGTGTGTGCTCACAGGAGAGAGACAGAGAGAGACAAAGTGAGAAATCTCCCCTCAGAGGGAATGGCCATGCTGCCATCCTTCTCCACTGCAATCCCTTCTCCTCTATTCTCCTTCTGGGATTTTTGGCACACACACATGCACCTGGCATGATTTTCAAGCCACCAGGTCCAGGACTCCAACCGTGGTTGGCCATGTGGGAGTCCAGCCACTGTCACCACCACGCTATCTGCTGGCCCTGTGCCTGATGTCAAGCCACCAGGTCTAGGACTTGAACTGTAATCGGCCATGTGTGAACACCTAGCCACCAAGCCACTTGCTGGCCCTAGTTAGTTTTAAAAGCCAGAGGACACATAAGTTCACGAGAGAACAAGAGAGCGGGAAAGTAGTCAACTGAGGTTTGAATCCCAGACCTGGCAGCTTAAAACTCACGCCGGGCGCGTGTGCATGCATGCCCAAGATCCCAAGAAGAGAACGGAGGAGAAGGGATTGCGGTGTGGCCATCCCTCCTGGGGGGTGATTTCTTGCTTTCTGTCTCTGTCTCTGTCTGTGTCCTATAGCAAAAACCTCTCAAAAAAAAAAAAAAAGGAAGAAAAGACAGATCAATAAGGGAAAAACATAAATTATTTATACGTGTGGCCGTCAGGCAGGAGACTTCGGTTCCAAAGTACCTCTCAAAGTGGTGATTCAGGGTCCTGGCTTACACAGCGTCTAAGAAAGAACAATGCGTGTAGACATGACAGGACAAAGGGCCAAGCAGTCTGGCCCCGGTGGTGGGAAACTGTGAGAGGGTAGTGACGTTGGCTCCCAGTTCCTCTGGCCCTGCCAGAGCTGGCGAGCTATTGTAGGACTGACCGCCTGGGGAATCTCTGCTAAGGGAGGACTAGGTCTTGCCTTTAGGCAGATGGGGAAAGGGGGAAGATTCCTCCTGATGCTTTTTTTTTTTTGGAGAGATTTTTGCTATAGGGCACGTGCGCTTGCCAAAAAGACAGAGACAGAGAGACAGAAAGCAAGAAATCACCCCCCGGGGGGATGACCATGCTGCAATCCCTTCTCCTCCATTCTCCTCTCGGGATCTTGGGCACACACGCACACGCGCCCGGTGTGAGTTTAAGCTACTGTGTCTGGGATTTGAACCGTGGCTGACTACATGGGAGTCCAGCGACATAACCATTACGCCAACTGCTGGTCCCAAGTTCATTTCTTGTATGAGTGAGAAAGACAGAGAGACAACGTCCTCAGCAGGGTCTTAATGCTGAGACCCCCGCACACCCCCTTCAGAGTCTGGATCATGGGCACACACTGGCCTGGCTTATTCAGGAAGGTCTCCAAACACAAACCCAGAACCTTCCCTGTGGGCCAGGCTGTCTGGCCCCTCCTGCAGTCCTAGGTGTCCCCCAGAAGATGGGACTATGCAGAAAGGGAATGACCTGACTTCCAGATTTTGAATATTGGCAGCAAATAAGAAGGCGAGGGTTGGGCGTGGGTGGAGCTCAATGGAACACAGAGCCTGCAGCCAAAGGCTAGTTTTCTCCTTGAGGCTAAAAATCCACTCCCAAAACCCGTTCCAGCCACAACCTCAGCCACACCCAGCTCATGTCTTGGTCCTGGCCAGGCCCTCCTGTTCAGCCACAGCCTTGGGTCTGGCTTCATCCTCTGCCTGAGAGGAGGGAGGTGAAGGCCCTTCCCCGTGTTCCTTGGGCCTGGGGAGGGGATGGAGTGCGGGCAGAGGGCGGGAGGACTGTTGGCTCTGCCCTGCTGGAGGTGCAGCAGTGGGGCCAGGCCTCTGGTGTGTGCAGCCGCCAAGCAGGGAACGAGGCTCCAGTCATTGCTAGGCGGCTGTGTGGAACTCTGGGCTCATTTTCCCACAGAAACAAAGCTCAAGGGAGGTTGGCGCCCTGCCTGGCCCCACGGAGCCAGACTCAGCCGAGAGCCACAGCCTCACAAACCCTTCGCCCTCCACCATTGTCCTGGCCTGGCGGGGCTCCGGGAGGGGACCCTCAGGCAACTATGCCAAGGGCTCTGGTTTCTGTGGGAACCGAGGCCTGCAAGGGCGGCTCAAACAGGAGGCAGCACAGGGAAGCGGGCTGTGTGTGTGCACGTGTGTGCACGTGTGTGTATAGACATGTCTAAGCACAGGGCACATCTATGTTGTGGCGTGTGGAGAAAGTATCCTGGCCTGGGTGACCTCGGGTAACTCTTTATAAAGTCTGTGCCGCGGTTTCTCCATCTGTAAATGACGGTGGGGATGGGAGGAGAAAGTTGGGACCTCGCGAGAGGTTGTCTGATCTTTTTCTTTTTAACAGGTTCTTTCTTCCTCAAGCTTTTTTTTTCATTTTAGCAGTTTTTTAATAAGAACGGCAGATAGGGTTATTTTACTCCTGCATCTTTTCCATCGTTTCTTCCTTATATTGCCCTTTTCCTTTCCTGCCTGGCGAGGCTTGGCTTCCCGCTCAAGGATCTCTTTGCGGTCTTTGTCCAGCTTTAGTCTATGGTAACCGCCTTGCTGGGGCGACTCCCCACATGGACCGCTGCACCCGCTCAGTGTAGGTGACAGATTTCTTCCTGTGAACTTGGACCCCTTTGCCACTGTGCTGCCCTTTCCAGTGTCCTCGCACAACCTGAACGTCATCGTCCTTTCGGATGGGCATAGATCGCACGTCGTTCTTCTGCCTCAGCTCTTTGGAAAGGGGGGGAGACATTATTTTCCTTCGGATGTGGGAAGGTGCATTGAAATGCCTTTTACGGTTCTTGCTTCGGTCAGAAGTCACGGAAGGATTGAACTTCGTTTTGGCCGCTGCAGCTCCGGCGATGGCCGCGCAAGAGAAAGGTCTCAAGCTTTTTTTTTTTTTTTTTTGCGAGCTTTTTTCCAGCGGGCTCAAGCTTTTTTTTTTTTTTTTAGAGAGCTTTTTCCTATAGGGTTTGTGCACTCACCACAGAGACAGCAGAGAGAGAGAGAAACAGAAAGCAGGAAGTCACCCCCAAGGGGGATGGCCACACCACAATCCCTTCTCCTCCATCCACTTTCCTCTTGGGCACACACCGGCATGAGTTTTAAGCTGGGTCCAGGACTTGAACTGTGGTCGGCTACATGGTAGTCCAGTGACATAACCATTATGCCATCTGCTGGTTGCCCCTTAAGCAATTGTGGATAAAGCAGATACAATCATTTCTGACTAAAGTGTTGACGGGGGTTAGAGGGCTAAGCCCCTGGTTTCCATTTGCCCCACCTCAGTCTACCTCTTCCTAGGTCTCCCCAGAGCGTCAGTGGAAAGGCCACGGGGCTGGCACCTCGCACACCGGCACAGGCAGACAGATGGAGAGACGCCGGGCAGTATACAGCAGCCCTCCCAGCTCCGGCTGGCTGGGCCCCGGGTCACAGAGGGCGTGCAGGACTGTGGCCAACCTGTGGCTAAACCTGGGCTCTGCCACCCGGCCTCTAGGTCACTGTGCAGAGGGCGGCCAGAGACTCTCCAAGCTGTGTCTCTGGGATTTGGCATTTGGACGCTTCGTTTCAGAAGGTCCCATGCAAGTCACTCTGCAAGTGGCACTTGTGCATGGCCACAAACGTGAGCAGTCAGGCCTGAATCCCACCACTGAAGCACCAGGCTTGTGCAGGTCCCTGTCTGCCTCGCTTACATTCTGCGACATGCCAGGGCTTCCTGCAGGGTTGGGGACCAGAGGGTTCCCAGGTAAGGGAAGCATGGGGGTGGGGATGCCAAGCTGGGGGAGGAGGCAAGGCAGGCAGTGGAGGTGAGAGGGGACCCACATGCTCCTGCCCCTTGGGTAGGTGGGAAGGGGCTCTAGGAAGCCCCTATTGGTCCATGCTGGGACACCCGCTGCAAGTGAGCTAGGGACCTGTGGCGGCCAGGGGACTCCTGTTGAGAAGACAAAGCACCAGGAGTGAGGAGGCCCCGCCCGGAAAAGCAACATCCTGGCTGCTGGGCAGCGAGCTGTGGTGGGAGGGGCTATTTTTAGCCGGGGAGGCCGGGAGGACTTGTATGGCCTTGCTGTCTGGCGGCATAACTCACCCATTGTCCGGCTTGGCCTTGAGCTGGGGCAGAGGCCTCTGCCTGTCCTTTCCTGGGGTGTGGCCCCACTCTGGGGTGCACCTGGGCCACAGAGAACCCACGGAGGAGGGAGCTGGCCCAGAAACACACTGGCCCAGTAGTCTCAGGTCATCCCCGGTCGCTGGGGGTCCCGCAGCAGAAAGGATGCTGGGCCCTCCCAGGAGAGGCTGGGTGCGCCTGCTACACCTACACAGCTGGCTGCAGAGACGAGAGGGGAGGTGGATTCCAGAGGACAGGCGTCCCTTTACTGTGATGTTCCGGGCTCCAGCCACACTCAGGGCCCTCTCAGCCCTGTGGACTGACAAGGGCTGTGTGTGTAAGAGAAGCGTGGGGACTCCAACTCTCCTGCCCACACCCAGGAGTCCTGCCCTGCTCTTGCGGGTGTGAAGTCTGTCTTGAATTCTGGGCAGAAAGAGCCGCGGGCAGGTCCGGAACTAGGCTGTGGCATTAGGATGAAAATAGCTGGTGGGAGCTGGCCATCCAAAGCAAACACGCCGGCCTCCAGGACAACAGGGGCCGGACCCTGCAGAAACCACCTCTGGCTGCCCCTGCCGAGAGCCAGGGTGTGGGGGTGTCCCGAACGGCAGCTATTCTGTTTCAGCCCCTCCTCCTGGGCTCTTCCTCCCAACAGGAGTCCTGGGACCAGTGGACACCCTTCTGCCTGCCCATCGGGACAGCTCTTAAAATATAGGAAGTTCTGGGAATTCTTGGAGGGCGGAGAGACGGAGGGAAAAGGGAGTCATTCACGCAACAAATGTTTATTGAACACCTACAACAAGCCAGGCACTGTTCTAGAAGCCTGGGAAAGGAGGGTTGGGGTAGCCTGGGCCTTCCCAGCTCTGGCTGTCTCCCTGAAACAAGGCCTAGTGCAGGGCAAGGTGCGGAGAGCCTCCTCCCAGAGGGGTGGGAGGCCATGTGTATAGAAGGTGGCCGCCTCCAGAAATGAGAAGGCTGGAGGCGTGTGGGTCTCTAAGGCTGGTGCCTTCCCTGCAGTGAGATGGGGGCCTGGAGACGCAAGCTCCCACGGGCTGAGGCCACGGTGGGGAGGCCCGACCCCTGCATCACCTCCTCTTCAGTACGGATATACAGGACTTCTTGAGGGGCCCGATCTGCAGATGGGCATCCACACTCTCCAGGAAGAAGGCAGGCTTGAGCCTGTGGGTGAACAGCCCTGCAAAGTGGCTGTCCAGGCGGCTCTGGAAGGGGTCAGTCGGGGAGGCCAGGGCACCACTCCGACGAGGCCGGGAGGCCTTCAGCCTCCGCAGAAGGCTCATCTTGCCCTCCCGCACGGCGTAGAAGGCCAGGGCGTGGTCAGCATATTCCAGGCAGATCCCAACCGTGGGTGAGAAGGGGTGGGGCAGGGGCGCCTCCAGCCCGTGGAACCAGACGGAGAAGCCACGTCCATTCCATTGCAAGCAGCAGGAGTGGGCGTTGCGGCCCAGGCGGCCCCTGTCGTAGGGCTCTTGCGGGGAGAAGCCTTCGGCCATGACCCCCATGCTGACCCAGCCCTCGATGATCTCCACCTCCCAGTAGTAGGTGCCCCGGTCCAGGGCGCCCTCGCCTAGCACCTGCTCACAGTGGGTGAAGCGGGTGGGCGACTCGGGGTAGTTGATGGGACAGAGCACCCTCTTAACGCCTTTGGTTCCGAAGAGCTGCAGGTACTTGTCTGCCGTGTCACTGTCCAGGTCCACGATGTAGGCGACTGATCCCACAGACGGGAGAGGCGGGGCTCAGGGCCGGGCTCAGGCAGGACGCCACTGCCCAGGAGCCCACCTCCCCAAAACACAGCCCCTCCCTTCCCTCTGCAGCCAGCACAATTCAGATGCTGGAGACCACCCACGAGCTGATGAAGCTCGGCCCAGGAACCAGGCAGGGGAATCAAACCCTCGCATGTCTGGGCCAGCCGGGGGGCCTGCTCCTGGGGCTAGTCAGGCAGCCTAGGGGAGCAGGGTGTGGGTGGGGAGGGCTGGGGTCTGCTTACATTTGAGGAAGTAGTCCCTGGGGGCTTCGCTCTCCTGGTGGTTGGTGCTGTCCGGGTCCTGGGATTCCGCATCAGCTGCAGGAAAGGAGATGATGGTGTCTGTCCAATGGGTCCAAGCCCCCTCTGCACCCTGTACCCTCTCCCCCGTCCTTCCCTAGGGTGAGGGCACGCCCAGTTATGGCACCCTCTGTCCACATGCAGGCCCTACCTGCTCTGTGGCCTTGGCCTCTCTGAAGCCAGAGGGTGGGCCAGGAGAGGCCCCTCTGCCCTCCAGAATGTGGCCAAAGAGACCAGTCACTACTGCTGGCGCTCCATCCCTGGCAGGACTTGGGCCCCTCCCTGTGCCAGGCACAGTTTCCCTCCTCCCCTCCTCGATGGCCACTGGGCTCGGGCCCCAGTGTGGGAAGACAGGGAGGGGGAGTCATCTGGGGCACCCACCTTCCGAGCCCAGCTTCTGCAGCCCGTCCTCGTGGGTGCCTGGCCCCCGCAGCTGCTCCCACTGGCTGGCACAGGCTGCGGCCAGCACATCTCTCACCGCCCGGACAGCTTGGGACGACTGGGTGAAGCTGAGCTCCCTCGGGGGGCCGGGCCCAGGGCCGCAGCCCTCCTCCAGGGCCAGCCTCAGGGCCAGGAGCTCCTGCGCCAGATGATGCCTGCTGAGGCTGAGCTCAGAGCCCCTCCAGACCATGGGAGGGACCCCCACTCACCCTCTGCTCCCCGGTGGCCAGCAGGGCTGCCCTCACCTGCAGAAAGCTGACCGAGTCGGCCTCTGGGACCTGGCTGAGGTTGTGGCGGGCCCGGCTCAGGCGACTGCGCTGCTCCTCCTGGCGCCGCAGGTCCCCCTGGGAGCGGCCCAGTATGGTGGCCTCTCCCTCTCCGATGAAGCCCAACACCTCTGCCTGGAAGCCCTGCAGGGTGGCCGCAGCCTCGGCGAACAACTGACTCACCCTTTCGCGCTCTGCCACGGCTGCGCTCTGCACAGG
>NW_006159630.1:6102977-6104439 GCF_000334495.1 Tupaia belangeri chinensis | reverse complement strand
CTTTCCCTGGTCCCGCTCTCCCACCCTGCCCTCCTGGGGTTCAGAGGAGCCAGGCGAGCCCGCCCTGGATCTGTGCGGAGTCAGGGTGATGCTCGTGCTCAGTGGTGATGGGCAGGGCTCTGGGCAGGGCTCTGAGCAGGGCTCACGGGAGCAGGCTGCTGCGTGCACACTTCACCCTGCAGGGGTGGGGGTGGGGGTGGGGTGGGCTGACCTTGATGAGGGCCACCGTGCGCCTGGACTGTGCAATGCCTGCACCCAGCTCGTCCATGCGGTCCTCCACAGCGCTCAGGACTTTGGGCTGCTCGGCCTGTGGACGACACCCTCCGTGGGCACAGGGTCTGGCGGAGGCCCCAGCCCTGCACCAGGACCCCAGGCGAGGTGTAATCTGAGAGTGGTGTCTGTTCACCGGGGACTACAAGTGACCATGATGTCCCATGCTCTGCCAGAGGTTCCTCCAGACCAGGCTGTTACGTTCCAGAATGCCAGGCGAGGTCTCAGGCTGACCTGGGGGTTCTGCCTGTGTTCCCTGACCAGGAGGCCAGTCCCGGCCATCCTGGCTCGCAGAGTTGCTCTCATTCATTTCAGAACTTCCTCCAGTGGGAAGGAGGCAGAGTGAGAAAGTGGGGATGCGTAACTACACGGGGGCAGTAAGCCGTCCTGGGGCTCACTGTCCCCAACCCAGGCCTGAAAAATGGGGATTTCAGGCAAATCCCCTGGGTTTTATGAGTCACTGCTCCAGGCAGGAGAGACGGAAAATCCCAAGGCCAGAGGCACCAAGACCGGGCAGGAGGCCAAGGGAAACTGGGGGCGGAGGTAGTGGGGCCGCTCTGCTCCCACCACGCTGGGACAGCCGGACAGAGAGTATCTGTGCCCTGCCCACCCTCCGCCAGTCCTGCCGCCGGCCGCACCCATCCAGCGCCGCTGCCTCAGCCCAGGGCACATCTGAGCTGGCACTGGCCTGAGTCCCGCCGGCAACTCAGCCGGGTTGCCAGAAAACAGCCGCCCAGGACCCCGTGGGCCTAAGCTAGCCCCCACTGGCCTTCCCTCTTCGCGGTCTCTGGCTCGGCTTCAGTCCCCTGCCGGCCCTTCGCGTCCTTTCCGTGCTCTAACTGGTCCCTCCTTCCCGCTTTCCCATCTCCACCACCGCGTCTGGATAAAGGTCAAGACTGGAGGGGACTCTAAAGATCCTCAGGTTAGAGGAGAAAATTAACATCCGGCCTCGGAAGGGAGGGGGTCCCCATGGCCTTTGTGCTGCTTGCGCGCAGCAGGTCACCAGCCCCCGTCCGCCCCAAGTGCGCGGGCCCCACCTCCTGGAGCGCGCGCTCCTGCTCCAGCGGCACGAGCTCATGGCCGCGGTGCTCCTGGGCGGCGCAGGTCTCGCACAGGCACACGCGCTCCGTGCGGCAGTAGCGCTCGAGGGGCCGCAGGTGGCGCGGGCACAGACTCTCCTCCAGCCGGCGCA
>NW_006159630.1:6092693-6102529 GCF_000334495.1 Tupaia belangeri chinensis | reverse complement strand
CCCGCCGGTTCGGCCCCCGCCTGGGAGGGACCAGCAACGTGCGCGCCGCGGCACCGCCCCCTGGGACGCAGGCCAAGGGTCCAGCCCCCTGTCTCGTCCCGCCCTCCTCCCCCCCAAGTGCCACCAGCCCTGCCGCAAGTCGCAAGTCCCGTGGGGGCCACCCACCGGGCTGGCTTTCAAGGGCTTCCCAGGGCGCGCTGCACTCCTGGGCCTGCAGCTCCTGTGTGAAAGGATGTGAGGGGGCACACTCGCCCCTTCTTCCCCTCCCCAACCTGCAGGCCCAGGGCTCCCAAGGGGATGAGTGGACTGGCTGCCTCAGCCAGCACCTTTGCGTTCCAGACCCCTCCCTGGCGCTATTCCCGAGCTTGCCCCGCTGCTGACTGCAGAGAAAAAGCACTGCTGATGTCTGGATGTTTTCGCCCCTTAGCGACTGTTTACCCCTCCTGGGGAACTTGGGCTTTTCCAGACCCGAAGTAGGAAGTTGACATCATCTTCCAAGTCCCTTGTCAGAGGAATTCAGTTCTGGTCAACGGTCACCCGGTCACCCACCGGCACTGGTGTGCCTGCCTAGGGCTGGGGCTGGGGTCTCCCCAAGGAGAGGCATTGCAGAACCATCCAGATATGCAGGGAAACGCTGCATGGTGGCCTACCTCCCAGCGCTGCAATACAGACCCCGTGCAGAAAGGCGGAGCACCACTCAGAGAACAGGAGAGCTCTGACCCAGAGGGGCTCCAGCTCTAAGCTCTGGGAGCTGACTTAGGGAGGTTCAGGGGACCATAGGTACATCTGTCAGGGGTTACAGGTGTTGCAGAAAAGGAAGTGTTGCAGAAAAGTTGCTAGACAGTTCGTACTCTTAGTTCTTGGAAACTCAAGTTCGAAAACCACATGGCCAGGTCCTGTAGAGACCAGCAATCTGCCTTCAAGCAGCTTACAGAAGCAGGACAGCGTTCGGTTGGACGCCGCTCGTCTGGCAAGCAGGTTACCGACGACGCAGAACAGAGTCGGTAGTGCAGATTATAAACCGGACCGGAATAACCTTGAGGAGTCCATGCTCACAGAAAGGCATAGATGAATACAGGGAGAAGAGACACATTTCCCACGCACAAGAATTCCAAGTGGCTTTTGTAGCTGCTCGGAGGTTGAGCAGAACAGCCTTGCCTGTGGGTGCGCATGGTGACTCTCACAAAGGAAGAGTGAGTAGTTTTGCTGTGAAGAAGCCTAAGAGGGGCCAGCAAGTGGCGTGGTGGTTAAAGTGCTGGATACTCCCACATGGCTGACTATGGTTCAAGTCCTGGACCTGGCAGCTTGCTTTCACACTTGCTTTTCTCTCTCTCTCTCACCAAATTAAAATAAATGAATGAATAAATAAAATTAAATAATTAATTTTTAAAAAAGAAGCCTAAGAAACACTGCCCCAGCCGGGAACCAAGGGCACACGCAGTGACGTGGCACGCTGCTCCTCTTTTCCCTTGCCAGAGGGCACGCGAGCTCATCAGAGAGCGAGGCAGAGAGAAGGCCAATGGGGCCTCATTGCTTGCAATCCCTTCTCCATCCCTCCATCCTGTCAGGACTTTAGACACTTGGGAATCAGCAGTTAGCGTAATGGCTATGTTGCTGGACTCCCACGTAGCTGACCGCGGTTCACGTCCTGGACCCGGTGGCTTAAAACTCACGCCGGGCGCGTGTGCGTGCGTGCCCAAGATCCCGAGAGGAGAATGGAGGAGAAGGGATTTCGGCGTGACCATCCCCCCTGGGGGGTGATTTCTCGCTTTCTGTCTCTATGTCTCTCTCTGTCTGTCTGGCGAGCGCACGCGCCCTATAGTGAAAAACCTCTCCAAAAAAAAAAAAAGACACTCACACCCAGTGTGTTTTTCAAGCCACAGGGTCTGGGATTCGTACAGCGGTCAGACATGCAGGATCTGGCTCCCTGAACCACTAGGCCTCAGGCTGGCCTACCTGCGCCCTGGCTATGATGCGGTGCGGGTGGCTCTTCTTCCCACAAACACTAACACCTGTGTACTGAGGCGAAAACGCCGACAAATGCTGAGGGATGGTGTACAAAGTACCTGAACAGCGCCTCTCACGGTCATCGGACACAAGGGACAGGTGAGGAACTGTCAGCCAGAAAGAGCACACGTGCCCTATAGCAAAAAACTCTCAAAAAAAAAAAAAAGACATTATCGGTCATTTTTATTAGTGGTAAAGTCACAGGTACTGCTAGTGCCACTGCCGTGTACCCCCTCCATGTGAGAGAAAGCAGTGCTACGTGTTAGCTAGAGGATGGCGACATTAAAAATAGAAGTTGGGGGCCAGCAGGTGGCATAGAGGGTAAGGCACTGAACTCCCACAGGTTGGACACAGTTCAAGTTCTAGACCCAGTGACTTGAAACTCACGCTGGGCAAGTGAGCATGCGTGCCTGGCATTGCGAGTGGAGAGTGGAGAAGGGAGAAGGGATCGTGGTGTGGCCATCCCCTCAGGGGGTGATTTCTCACTTTCTGTCTCTGTCTCTCCAGCGAGCGCTCACGCCCTGTAGCAAAAATCTCTCTCAAATAAATAAACCAAAAAAAATTTATATAGAGTTTAAAAAATTTTTAAATGATCATAATCTTCTTTATATTACATTGAGTCACATATAACTTTACAGTGTATTACATTTCTTTTTCCAGAAGGAATACCATTTGTATCGGTCAATACAGAGACATTAAAATTCCCGTCATCATCATCCTATATAGAGTTTTTTTAGGCCAGCTTATGGCATGGTGGTTGAGGTGGCTGGATCCCACATGGCCAGTCGTGCAGTTAAAGTTCTGGACCCAGTGGCTTGAGAAACATGCCAGGCACATCTGTGTGCGTGCTCAAAATCCTGAAAGGAGGGAGAGATGAAAGAAAGGGGGTAATGTCTCCCAGGAGCCACACACCGCAGAGAGCTGTCTCTCAGAATCTCCCCCTGCTAAGGAGGGTCAGAGAAGCCCTGTAGCGTGCCCACAGTTGCCCAGCCAGGGTGCTAAGGCAGTGTGCGTGCCCCCGAAGAGCTGCACTGCGGGCAGTGTTACAGACCTTTGAAGTGATCTTGGGCAGGAGGGCCCAGGGGCCTGGCCCGCTCCCTTCTTTATGTGCATACCTCTACCTGGCCCTGCCCAGCCCTGAAGGCTCCACCTCCTCCAGACCCAGCAAGCTCGACCCTACCTTGGGCATCTCATGCTCCTGGGGACACCTGACCCAGTTGCAGTCAGCTCCTGCTTGCTGATCCACCCTGCAGATGTATGGAGATATGGGGCGGGTGCAGGGCAGCGCCCCAGGGTGAGGCTCAGGGCCTACTGGCCTCTGCTGGTAGGCACGGAGACAGAGCCCTGGGGTCTCTTGGAGACAGGTGAGGCCCTGGGCAGGGGAAGGAAGGCCACAGTTTGTTCACACCAGGGTCTGCCACGGGAAGGGTGGGGCTGCCTCCTGGGAGAATTCTTGCTAGTTTCCTGGGGCCTCCCTAACCGTACAGGCACTGGGAGGCTTGAGACAACAGAAATGCCTTCTGTCCCCGTTCGGGAATCCGGAAGGTGGCAGGCTCATTTCCCTCTGACTGAGGGACTTCTGTCCGCGGCTGCTCCCCGGCTTCTGGAGGTGCAGCAGGCCTCTTGGTGTGCCTCCGCTTGTGGGTACATCACTGCTGGGCCGTCTGTGTCTGCCCGTGTGCCTGTGTGTCCTCTAGTCTAAGGACGCTGACCATTGGCCAGGGCTGCCCGCTCCAGTGCCCCCTTGGTCTAACTGGGTCATGTCTGCAAAGGCCTTGTTTCCAGTTAAGGTCGCCTGCACGGGGACCAGCGGTTAGGGCTCGATTGGGTTTTTTGGGGGGACACAATTCAACCCATAACAGTGGCCAAGAAAGGAATCTTGGAGTGAGCACCAGGCCAGAGGGTCCAGAGGTCATGGGTGTCCCTTTGTGTTCCTGCCCCTCCCCCCGTTTCAGCACACACTGATGCCAACTTGCCCACTCCCGCCACGCCTGTCCTGTCCTGTAGCTCTCCAGACTTGAGGGTGGGAAAATACCTATAGATCCCCTAGGCAGCTGGAAAACTTTCAAAGGTGCTTAATGAATTAAAAACTAAGGGGAGGAGGAGACCAGCAGGTGGCATGGTGGTTAAGGTGCTGGACATTCCCACATGGCCAACCAAGGTTTGAGTCCCGGACCTGGTGGCTTGCTTTCTCACTTTCCCTCTCTTTCTCTTTCTGTGTCTCTCTCTGGTCAAATTAAAATAAAATCAATGAATAAATAAAATAAAATAAATAATCCTTTAAAAAAAAAAAAAAACTAAGTGGAAGTGGCAGTTGGTGGCGTGGTGGTTAAGGGTGCTAAGCTTCCACATAGCTGACTGCAGTTCGAGACCCAGACCTGGTGGCTTGCTTTCTTGCTTTCCCTCTCTCTCTCCTCTCTCTTCCTTACTTTGTTCCTCTCTGATCAAATTTAAATAAATAAAGTTAAATAAATTAATATTTAAAAAAACCACTAAGCTAAGGGGAAAGCCTTTTTTTTTTCCTGAGAGATTTTTTGTTATAGGGCCTGTGCGCTCGCCAGAGAGACAGAAAACAAGCAATCACCCATCCCCGCCGGAGGATGTGGCCACACTGCAATTCCTTCCCCTCTTGGAGTTTTGGGCAAGCATGCACACGCGCTCAGCATGAGTGTAAGTCACTGGGTCTGGAACTCGAACCACAGTCGACTACGTGGGAATCCGACAACGATGTAACCATTACGCCATCTGATGGTCAGGGGAAAGCCTTTCCATCTGCCATCTTAGCGAAGCTGCAGTGGCTCCTGCTGCTCTCCGGGCTTCACCATGCTGTCCACAGATGACAAGAAAGACGCCGGAAGTTGGCCAAGAAGGTCAATGACCCAGTGAACAAATCTGGGGGCAAGGCCAAAGAGAAGTGGCCCAAAGGTAGAGTTTGGGATGAGCTCAGTAACTCGGTCTTGATTGACAAAGTCTAAGGAAGTCCCCAACTCTACGTTCGCACCCAGCTGTGGTCGCCGAGAGGCTGAAGATCAGTTCCAGGGCCAGGGCAGCACTTCGGGAGCTCCTCGGCAAGGACTTATAAACTAGTTGGAAAGCACAGAGCGCAAGAGATACCAAGGGTGGAGGTGCCCCGGCAGCTGGTGAAGATGCAGGACCAGCACAACCAACTGTGCAGTTGGAAAGATAAAAACAGAAAAAGAAAAACTAAAGGGGATAGACAAGGCAAAACAGCACAAAAGAAGCCCGGCGGTGGCGTGTAAGCCGCCCCCTTACCCAGAGTGCCCCTGGGTCCTGTTGAGCCACCCCGAGCCCTGTCTCGGTTTGGGTTTTGGTTTTCTGCAGTTGCTGTTTGACAGCTGGACAGAGCTGCAGCTCACACTCGCAGCACACCGCTGGGCGTGCAGTCCGGTGGTGCTCAGTCCATGCACAGAATCCGACGTTGGGCAACGTAGGGCATCTGGCAGCATCTCTGCCTTTACCCACTACGTGCCAGGAGCACCCCGCCCAGTGTCCAGGCACTGCCAGTGTCCCCTGGGGGTAGAACCCCTGGGTTGAGACTCACTGCTTTGTGACAAGCCTGGCCCTGGGCAGGTTCCCCCTCATTGGTACAAGGAAGCTGTCACTCTGTCCTCTTCCACTCAGGCAGAGTCTACCTCCCATTGTAGGTATCAGAGCTTTGCTTTTCCAACTGTTTATACATTTCTTTAAAAAAAAAAAGAGTTGGAACCAGCAGTTAGCGTAATGGCTATGTCGCTGGACTCCCACGTAGTCGACCGCGGTTCGTGTCCCGGACCCAGTGGTTTAAAACTCACGCCGGGCGCGTGTGCGTGCGTGCCCAAGATCCCGAGAGGAGAATGGAGGAGAAGGGATTGCGGCGTGACCATCCCCCCTGGGGGGTGATTTCTCGCTTTCTGTCTCTATGTCTCTCTCTGTCTGGCGAGCGCATGCGCCCTACATTGAAAATCTCTCAAAAAAATAAAATAAAATAAAATAAAATAAAGAGTTTATCTTGGGGGCCAGCAGGTGGCACGGTGGTTAAGGGCACTAGACTCCCACATGGGCAACCACAGTTCAAATCCTAGACCTGGTGGCTTGCTTTCTCACTTTCCCTCTCTCTCTGTCACTGTCTGGTCAAATTTCAATAAATAAATAAATAAATAAAGTAATTATTTTTAAAATATTGTATATTTTGGGGACCGGCAGATGGTGTAGCAGTTATGTCATTGGACTCCCACATGGCCGACTGCAGTTCAGTGTGCGTATGTTTAGAGATTTCTACTATAGAGTGCGTGTGCTTGCCAAAGAGATATAGAGAGACAGAAAACAAGAAATCACCCCCTGGGGGGATGGCCACGCTGCAGTCCCTTGGCATAAGTTTTAAGCCACCAGGTCTGGGACTTGAACCGTGGTGGATTACATGGGAGTCCAGCAATGTAACCATTTTGCCATCTGCTGGTCCCCTGACTATGGTTCAAATCCTGAACCCAGTGCTTGAAAATCATACCAGGCACACATGCAGGCAAACCCAGGATCCCGGGAAGAGAATGGATTGCGGGGTGGCTATCCCCCTGGGGGTCATTTCTCACTTTCCCTCTCATCATCTCTCTTTCCAGTGACCACATGCACCCTGAGGCAAATATCTCTAAAAATAAGAAGCTTATTTTTATTCATGAGGGTGTGTGTGCACACAGGACAGGGAGCTGGGTGGGGTGGGTGCTCTCGACACGCTGAGACCCCCTTTCCCTGGCCCTCTAGTCTCTCAGGATCTTGGGCATCTGCTGCGTGGCCGTGCAGCTTCCGGTACTGCAGCTTTGGTGACGGCTGGACCGTCAAACCCCTGGAGACACCACGTTTGTGTCTGCGGCCTCTCCCCTGTCCTCAGTCATCCAGGGCTTTGGTGACGGCCTGGGGTGGGCGATGGGCCGTGGGAGTGACGAAGAAGAAACAAGGAAGGAGCCAGTGGACCAGGGAAGGGCCCTCAGTCTGGGCTGCTACAGGAGTCCCAGCCCCGGGGTATTTCCACACAGCAGAAATCTGCTCCTCCAGTTCGGGAGGTTGGAAGGCCGAGACCGTGGCTTCTGGGAGGGCCCACTCCAGGCCATGGACTACTATCACAGCAAGAAGGGAGCCAGAAGCAGCGGGGGCCCCTTTTCCCAGGGCAGACACTCAGGAGGGCTCCACCCTATGACTAATCGCTGCCCAGAGTCAGCTTGGGGGTTAGGATTTCAACGTATACAATGGAGGACATGAACGTTCAGACCACTGAACCCCATGCTTGGTAAGGAGCAGATGCCAAAGGAGAAGTGCCATCCCCTCTGGTTCGTGGGAAAGGCCGGGGGCACTACAGAAGTGGCATCTGAGCTGGGACTCAGGGACTGCCAGGACTCAGGCGGGCAGAGACAGTTGTGCAGGAGAGGAGCGGGGGAGACAGCCTGGGCGTGCCCAGTCAGCAGGCGGGTAACGAGTTCCGTACGCTGGTCCCGAGGAGCGCTTGCTCATGAACGGCCCCTGTGTGCCAAGGCTGGGAAGGGCAGGGAGCCCCAGGCACTAGCACCTCCTTCTCTGCAGCTTGGCAGCCAGGCTGCCCAGGTTTGCTGAGACCACAGGGACCCTTGGCACAGGGTCGGAGGGTTCCCAGGGCTGTGTTCCAGCCAGCCCCTGCTTCCCGGCCAGTGGCCTCTGCTAGGGGCGGTCCGCTCCCCCAGGAGGAAGGCGTGGAGATGGGATTCATGGGTGGTGGTCACTGGATATCCCATGTCCCTATTGCCCAGTACGCTCATTCCTAAGGGGCAGGGACTTGCTCACACCTGCCTCCCCCAGAAGACCCATCTTTGCCAGGACTCTGAGGTACAGGACGGCAGGTGAGGTTTTGCCAGAGGTCACGGAACTAGTCCTGCAGAGGAGGCAGAATGGAACCCAGGTGCAACCTGAATGACCCCAACCCTCATCTTCGACTCCATTGAGTACATTATTGCTTTTAAAAAATGAAAGTTGGGGCCAGCAGGTGGCGTGGTGGTTAAAGGCGCCGGATTTCCACATGGCTGACAGCGGTTCGAGTCCTGGACCTGGTGGCTTGCATTTACCCTTTCCCTTTCTCTCTGGTCAAATTTAAAAATAATAAAAATAATAACAAATGGAATTAAAATAAATAATTCTTTAGGGGAAAAAAAAACATGGAAGTCCATGGGTCTAGCAGACGGTGTAGCAGTTACATTGCTGGACTCCCACATGGTCATCTGTGGTTCAAGTTCTGGAGCTGGGGCTTGAAAAACTCCAGGCGCACGTGTGTGCCCGAGATCCCGAGAGGAGAATGGAGAAGCAATTATGAAGTGGCCATCCTCCCTGGGGGGTGATTTCTCGCTTTCCCTCTCACTGTCTGTCTCTGGTAAGCACACGTGCCCTAAGACAAAAATCTCTAAAACTTTTTTTTTTAAAGAAAAAGAAGTCACACAGAAACGAGACCAAGCAAGTGAAAAACATCCCAGGCAATGACAGCTACTAACAAGCCACTCCTTGCTCCCTTGTGTCTCTGAAAGATCATATCCCAGAAGAACAACTCTTTTTCTTTATCCTTTTGGTGCACTTTTCTTTTTTGGAGAGTTTTTTCTCTCTTGCCAGAAAGACAGAGACAGACAGAAAGACAGAAAGCGAGAAATCACCGCCCCCCAGGGGGGATGGCCACGCCACAATCCCATTCTCCTCCATTCTCCTCTCAGGATCTTGGGCAGGCACACACACATGCCCAGCATAAGCTTAAGCCACCGGGTCTGGGACTCAAATTGCAGTTGACTACATGGGAGTCCAGTGACATAGCCATTATGCCAACTGCTGGTCCCATTGATGCACTTTTTCTAAAAAAAAAATTTTTTTATGTAACTTTATTTATTTATTTAGATTTGACCAGAGAGGGACAGAGTGAGAGAGAGAAGGAAAGTGAGAAAGCAAGCTGCCAAGACCAGGACTAGAACCCATGGTCCCCCATGTGACAGTCCAGCGCCCTCGACCACCATGCCACCTGCTGACTCCACTTTTGATGCACTTTTAAATATTTGTTTTGTATTTATGACAAACGAACAGATTTAGATTATTGATAAAGAAGCAATTTAACAACATTTATAACAAAAACCAGCAGGGTAGTCCTGTGTCTCACCTGCTCCAATTCCTGTTCCCACAACCAGTTTTAACTCTTCCATGTCTTTATTCTTAGAAGAAAGCCCTCCCTGGTGGGGTGTGGTCACGCTATAATCCTCTTCCTGCTATTTCTCCAACCTCTCAGGATGTAGGACACGCACGCATAGGAGCCCAGAGTTTCCAAGCTGCTGGGGCCGGGACTCGAGCTGCAGTTGGCTTCATGGGACCTACTTCCCACGTGTAGGGCTTACCACTGCACTAAGGGCCGACCCTTCCAGATCACATGACTAGAAGCCTTGGACACCTGCAAGAATGTGCATGCTTGTGTTTCTGGAGACCTCAGACGCTGTGACTTCTCTCTGTAGATTCCCCGTGTTCTGGACCCCAGGCTCCTTTCATGGATCTCACTTTTTTTATAAAGCTTTTTTTTTTCTTTCTTGGAGAGGTTTTTGCTATAGGGCGCGTGCACTTGCCAGAGAGACAGAGACAGAGAGACAGAAAGCAAGAAATCACCTCCCAGGAGGGATGGAGGGGATGGCCACGCCACAATCTCTTCTCCTCCATTCTCCTCTTGGGATCCTGGGCACGCACGCACATGCACCCAGTGCGAGTTTAAGCCACCGGGTCCGGGACTCAAACCGCGGTCAACTACATGGGAGTTCAGCGACATAGCCATTACGCTAACTGCTGATCCCTCG
>NW_006159630.1:6069193-6092655 GCF_000334495.1 Tupaia belangeri chinensis | reverse complement strand
GAGTCTGCTCAGGCTTCGCCTGATTGGTGGCACGGAAGGCTCAAGTGGAAATCCTGTTCCCTGGAATTGCAAGCTCTGGCTGGTGTCTGTCGTGTCTCTTCAGTCCGATGCTACTGGGACCCCATTTCTCAGTCTCCATTCTGCCTGCTTCCTGCTTGGGAAAGAGCAAGCAGTCTTTCGTCCTCTCCCCCACCCCCTTTTGTAGCCTGCAACCAACTCCCTCCACCCACTGGTCCTCAGGCCTCCTCTCCGTCTTTTATTTTATTTTTAAAAATAATGATTTAATTAATTTATTCATTATTTGATTTGAGCAGAAAGAGACGGGATAGGGTAGGGAGGAGAATGAGAAGGCAGGCGCCAAGTCTGGAGCTCAAGCTGCGATGGGCCATGTGGGAGTCCAGTGCCCTAACCACCAACCACCTGCTGGCCCCTCTGTCTGTCCTTTTCATTGCTAAAAGTTGTGTGCACTCTCCAGAAACAGAGAAAGGAGAGAGCCCCCTGGTGGGGTGTGGCCATGTGGCAAGCCTGTCCCTCCTTCCTATCAACATGCACCCGGTGTGTTTCTCAAGTCATTGGGGCTGGGATTTGAACTGCAGTTGGGCATGTGAGATCAGGCTCCCTTGACTACTAGGCTTCAGGGCCAATCCAAGGTCCCTGTTTTTAAATTTTTTGTTATAGGGTGCATGTACACACCGGAGAGGGAGGAAGAGAAAGGGAAAGGGAGGAACCCCCGGCCAGGGGTGACCACGTCGCACTCTTTCTCCTTCTCTTGGAACGCACGTGTATGATCTTCAGGCGTCTGGGTCTGGGACTCGATCATGCAGCCAACTGGAGATCCAGTACCTTAACCTCCACACCACCTGCTGCCCCCCGGCCCGTCTTTAAATCCCTCCTGCTC
The DNA here is from genome assembly GCF_000334495.1 of Tupaia belangeri chinensis. Taxonomy (NCBI): domain Eukaryota; kingdom Metazoa; phylum Chordata; class Mammalia; order Scandentia; family Tupaiidae; genus Tupaia; species Tupaia belangeri. The sequence continues at coordinate 6,091,757 of NW_006159630.1, read as the reverse complement.
TTGTCCCAGGTGCCCACCCTCCTGATTCTACCCAGACGCTCAGAAACTGTAATGGGGGAGGGCAGAAATGCCTACAGGTTAATCAAATCGAATCAAATGTGTCCCCTTTACAAATGTCATGCCCCAAAGTCTGTGCTCTTTTTTTTAAAGTTTATTTTCTGGGAGAGCGAGGGAAAGGGACAGTCAGGCACTGACAAGGTCTTCGTGCCCGTCCCCTCCGCCCCGGCCTGGACCCATGGGTGCACCTGGCACATTCAGTTAGACCCAGGACGCACGGGGGCCTCCCTATTGGCTCAGCAGCAGCCCCACTGCCTGCACCACCTTGGCTGAATGGCTGTGCTCTCCCTCAGAGGATGGGGAGTCCTGTGAGAATCAGGTGAGCGCTTCCCAGGTCTGTGGGATCACCCTCCCCAGTTCAGAGCACTGCTCTAAGGATGAGGTGGGAATAAGTGACATTTTGTCATCTTGTCAAGTGTCAGTAAAGGTTAATACCCTGGGGAGGGAACACACCCACAGAACCGCAAGGGGACTGACAGAAAATCCAACAGAAAAGGGACGTACATGGAGTGACCTGGGTGCCGCTGTCCCTCACTCTCCCTTTCTCATAGCTGGGGCTTGCCAGCTGGACGTTTCTGCTGCAGCTTTTGGGTCAGGAGGGAGGGCGAGAACTTGTCGTGACTGGCCTTCGGGGTCTTCAGGGTCTTTTGGGTCATCTGTGTAGTCTCCCTGGTTGTCTGGCAATTGTGGGCCAGGCATCATGGTTATATACATGCTGGTGGGCCGTGATTGGTTGTAAAAGGTGGGTTATGATTGGTTGCTTTTGGACCAATCATGAGGTGCCAGATATGCAAATCTAAGAGATTCTAGTGGCCAATCAGAGTATGGTTTCAAAGGTGAGGTTTTGAAGGGAAGCCAATCATGGCTTTTGGCATTGTGTAATTGTTTGCTTTCTGAGAAACCAGCAATATTCGCTGGTGCGCAGCTTCCCACAGTGGCTACAGCCGTGGCCCAGCTGCGCTGCAGGTCCAAACCGCCTGCTGCTCTATTCCCTGTGCTGCCCACTAGAGGCGAAAAATTGGTTTGTTTATTAATTTTGTCAGAGGGCACGTGCACTTGCCAGAGATAGACACAGCAAGAAAGTGAGAAATCACCTCCCAGAGGGGGGAGGGATGGCCATAGCATGATCCCTTTTCCACCTCCCACTGGGATTCTGGGTGTACACACACGCATGCCCGGTGGGCTTCTCAAGCTTCCAGGGCCGAGACTCCAGCCTTCAGCTGGCCATGTGGGATCACCATCTTAACCACCACAGCCCGGGCTGGCCCAGAATCTGTATTTATTCACTTTTAGCGGGTTTGCCTCAGGGCATGTGCACTCACCAGAGAGACAGACAGAGACATAGACAGTGAGAAGGAAAGTGAGAAATCACCCTTCAGGGGATGGCCACTCCACAATCCCTTCTGCATTCTCTTCCTGGGATCTGGGGCAAGCACACACACACACACACACACACACACGCACACACCAGGCATGAGTTTCAAGCTTCTGAGTCCAGGACTCAAACCATGGCCAGCCATGCAGGAGTCCAACAACATAACTGCTATGCCACCTGCTGGCCCTGGCCCAGAATTTTTATTAATGTGAAAAATGTTTAAATAAAAAGTCCAGGAAACAAAATTATTTGCAGGATACTATTGCAAGGATGTACAAGGAAGACAAAAAGTCCAGACTGAAACGTACTGAATCGTTAGAGAAAAGGAGACAGGGAGGGCGGAGGTAAAACCTGTTTTCTCTAGAATGGTCCAGGTTGCCTCCCACAGGCTGACTGCTCCGTAGGGCTGCGCAGTCTCCAGTGGTGGGGCTTGGGTAAACTCAGGTTGATGCTGTATGACTGTCACACATGCTGTCCCATGAGCCAGGGATGTCCCGGGTGCTGCTCCAGCCAGGAGGCTGAGGTAACACCCAGAACTGCAATCTATCTGGGGTGGGGATGGAGGAGTCCCATTCTACCTCCTTCTTAAGTCAATGTTCCCTTCAAAGAGGCTGGAACAGGGACCAGAAGATGGCATGATGGTTACATCACTGGACTCCCGTGTAGTGGACCGTAGTTCGAATCCAGGCCTGGCGACTTAAACTCACATTGGGCACGTTCGCATGCGTGTCCAAAATCCTGAGAACGGAGAATGGACTGCGGTGTGGCCACCCCCTTGGGAGGTGGTTTCTTGCTTTCTGTCTCTGTTTCTCCAGCAAGCACATGCACATAGACCTGAGGCCTGTGCTCACCTGCAGTGTGGGGGCTCCCCCACCTGTCTCCAAATGGCCCAGCCTGGTCTCAACTCAGTCTTCCAGCCAAGAGCTGGTCCTGCTGGAGCTGTGGCCTTGGAGCCCCGGGCAGGGGCTGGGTGGCTCCTGGGGGCAGGGGTGTGGTGGCACCTGCCCCTGGCCCAGAGTGGAGCCTTCTCAGCTGGGCACGGAGGCCTCTTGTTGGGGCCCTGGAGGGAGCTTGGCTCAGGGCTGATGGCACAGGGTGAGTGTCCTGCCCTCGAGGAGCCAGAAGACGGGGTAGAGGGGTTGGGTGAAGAGGGCGTGGAAGGTGTGCAGGCGCTGGGTCTCCGGCTCCAGGCTGTAGAAAGTGAGGCAGCCCAAGGTCAGATCCAAGTCTATGCCCAGGAGCTGTGCAGACACCCTCGGGAGGCGCTGGGCCTTCCCGCAGTGCCAGGCCTGGGCGCTGTCCTCCTGGATGCAGAGGCCCCAGGAGCAGGGTTCCCGGCCGATGTTGTCCGTGTGGGGCCCGGGCTTGTGCCGCGTCAGTCCCGGGTAGGCAACACCCAGCGTCACCGAGTGGTCTGACACGCAGACCTCCCAGTAGTGTCGCCCAGACTGGAAGCTCTGGGTACACTGCACCTGCCAGAGCTCGAAGCTGCCTGGCTTGGCCAGGCCCTGGGGCTGGCGACAGTGCTTCACCTGCCGGTTCTGGCAGGACAAGGAGAAGTGGTGGTTGGCACTGCTCGGATCAAAGGTCAGGTTGCGATAATCTGTTGGGGAGATGGACAGACGCGAGCAGGGTACCATCCTGCCCACGAGGGCAGAGCAGCCACAGCACCACACCTGCCTGCAGCCGGCCCGTGCCGGCCAGGATCACGGCACTCGGCACGCACTGGCAGAGCCCAGCGCTCAGCTCAGCACTGGGGACGGCTGTGTTGGACCCAGACTGTCCTCAAGGACCATGCACGAGCCTCAGAAAGTTCATGGAAAATGTGCATTATTAAAAAACTATTCATGGGGGACCAGCAGTTAGCATAATGGCTATGTCGCTGGACTCCTGTGTAGTCGACCGCGGTTTGAGTCCCGGACCAGGTGGCTCGAACTCACGCCGGGCACATGTGCATGCGTGCCCAAGATCCCGAGAGGAGACTGGAGGAAAGGGGAGGGGCCCGTGGCCCAAAAGAAAAAACCCCCCTAAAAAAAAAAAAAAAAAACTATTCATGGAATTCATATATATATATATTTTTTTTTTGGCAAAGGTTTTCATTATAGGGCACATGCGCTCACCAGACATACAGAGACAGAGAGACAGAAAGCGAGAAATCACCCCCCAGGGGGGATGGCCGCGCCGCAATCCCTTCTCCTCTATTCTCCTCTCGGGATCTTGGGCACGCACACATATGCGCCCGACGTGAGTTTTAAGCCACCGGGTCCAGGATGCGAACCGTGGTCAAATATGTAGGAGTCCAGTGACATAGCCATTACGCTAACTGCTGGTCCCTGGAATTCGAATTTTTGGCACCAAAGTAAGATCACACTTGAATTCTATTTTCCATGCCCTTTTCGCAGTCCCCTCCTACGCTGGCTCTGCCTGTCTCAGGGCTAGTGGATGGGCAAGGAGAGCACTTCCTGCCAAGGTGAGTGGGAAGACGGGGCCAGGCCCGGGGAGGACCATGAAATGATGCCTGGGACAAGACACATGGGCACACCAACCTGTGCACACGGGTATATGCACACATGTGCACATGTGCTCACAGCACACACACACACACACACTGGCTTCCTTACTCTGCCAGAGTTGCCTCCTCAGTGGACAAACAGCGTTCAGGACTGGTGCCGGGGGGCCTGGAGCCTCTAGGGGGCAAAGCAGTGTTAGGGGAGAGGAGGTGGGGCAGGAAGCACCATGGGGACATGGGCCTGACCCTGCTCCCAGTCCTGAGTCCAGAGGTAGGGAGGTCTGGGGTGTCAGCCTTACCCACAGGGTCTGAGTCGGTGGTCGTGGCTGGCGTCTCAGGGTGGCCCCACTTTTCCAGGAGAAGGCCAGACAATTGGCTCAGCAACTCCTTCAGGTCACCCAGCATCTGGTCTTCGTCCCACTGCAGAGGGGCCAGTGGCCTGAGAGGCCCTGGGGCCTCAAGGAGCTGTGACCCCTGAGTTCCAGCGACAGCTGCAGTGAGACTGTGTGTGAGGGGCGGGGAGGAGAGCCCTCGGCCTGGTGTCCCGAGGTGGTACCTGGAGGAAGGTCCGGTCGTCCTCCTGCTCCAGGAGGTCCTGGATCCTGCGGCCATGGCAAGCCAGGGCCTCCAAGTGGCCCCGCAGCTGCTGCTCCCCAGCTCGGGCCTGTGCTAGCACCTGCGCCTTGGCTGCCTTGATGGTCCTCAGCTCCTGGTGCCGCCGCAGCTCCAGGGCCTGCAGTAGGCTGCTGAACTTGCCGGAGACGGAGCAGGCCAGGTTGCAGGCTGAGTCCTGGGGGTGAGGGGGAAGACACAGGACAGGCCTCAGGGCTACCCACTTGGCTGGGGGCTGGGGCTGGGGGACCTGGGGCCCTTGGAGCCTCCTCCCCTTCCCTGGGACTCAACTTGCTGCTCAGCCCCTCATTCCCTGCTGCCAAGGTGGCTCACACCTGCTGCCCCGTGTCCTAGGACCCAGCTGGTGGCTGCCCATGGGACGGCGTGACAGGTGGAGGGCTGGGATCGACAGGCCTCCTACCTGGATCTGGCTGCTCTGCTGCAGCAGCTCCTGGAGCTGAGTCTCAGTCTGGGTGGCCTGCTGCCGGGTGGCTTCCAGCCTGGCCCTCAGCTGGACCTGTAGTGCCCGCCATGGGGCGAGAGGGCACGGTTGGCTGTGACTTCCTCAGACAACCAGCAGTACCTGCAGGTGCTGGGTACCCCTCCTCATGCCAGGCTGAGCAGCGGGCCGGCACGCAGAGCACCAGCCTCCATACAGGCTCAGAGAATGGGGTCAGAGTCCCAGGACGGTCAAGGCCCAGGCCATCCCCACGGGAGCAGGGGGTGTGTGGGTGAAGTCCCAACTTCCAGTCCTGCTTGTCTCCTTCAGGCTGAGCAACCTGAGGCAGAGCACCCACCCTCTGGGCTGTAGCCTCCCCTCCCTGCAGATCAGGACATGGGAACAACGTCGCCAGCTGGGGCAGCCTTCGTGGGTAGGGGTGAGGGCCCAAAGCCCCAAAGCTGACAAGCAGGAAGTTCAAGGAGTGAATAAAGCAGACTCTTCCAGCAACAGGGCCAGTCTAGACCCTAGCTTTGGGCACAAGAGGACCCCCATTTGGCTGTGCTCCTTCCGTTCCCTTGAGGACGAGCATTCTCACAGGAGAGAACAAACCAGGCTGACGCCAGAAGCCCCGCTCTTTGTCCACCGGCGAGGGCCAGGCTCACCCTGTTCAGAAGCCTCACTCCCTCGCTTTCGCTCCTCCCACCAGCGTGTCGGGTGTAGACTGTAAGCTCCCTTCACAGATGGCAAAATGGGCGCAGAGAGCTTGCTAATCTGGTCAAGGTCCTCAGCTGTCTCTAAGTCCAATGCTCGCGCCTCTGTCCAGCCCCCTGCGTGCAGCATCGCCCGGATGGATGCAGAAAGAGGGAGGTCAGACCGTCCTGGTTCATCCCCACTGACCCGCAGGATGGCATCTGTCCCACAGTCCCCGAGGTGTCCTTGCTCTGCACCCACCACGCCTCAAGCCTGGGCCCGCTCCTCCAGCCTATCCTCCAGGCTGCCGTCCTGCCCTGACCTCCCTGCAAACTCCCACGCCAAGTTGTCTGCACCTGCCCCTGGGGTGACATCGCGCCCTCACTCCTGGTGGCTTTGGCAGCCATCGGGAACATCTGCCCACACTTTGGAGCCTTCTCCTTCACACTGTCTCTGATGCACTCCAAGACCCCACCCTGGCCCTGGCCCTGCCCCAAAACTGAGCATTTGTCTCCGCCCACTCCCCTTACTTGTTCCAGCCCGTGTCCCAGGCCTCCCCCTTGACAGATTCCCGACCACACAATCTCCACCCGTCAGACCTGCCGGCCACCTCTGTCCCTGCTGTCCTGTTCAGCGTTACTGTGTCACTGTGCGCCATTACCCTGCCACCCCTGGCCCATTCCTCTTCTATCCACCCCCAAGAGAATCCAGCCCCATGTCTTCGCTACTAAAATGGTCCTTGTCAAAGGTACCAGCCACCTCTGACGGCCATTCTGCCAGGGCAACCAGGGCCCATTCTCCGTCCTGCACCCCTGCCTCTGGCTGCCTGTGTCCCTGTCCTGTGTCTCAAGTAGCTACTGCGAGGCTTCAGGGCCCAGGGCTCCTGGCCCAGGCTGGGCGGGGCCTATTCCTCTTCTTCCTGGAGACTGCCCCTTCCGCCCTCCTCCTGATGTCAACTTGCTATTTCTGGCTCAGCCCTCCCTCTGCTGGGCAGATGTCCATGACACACCCTCTAAGCTCTTCCCAGTCGCCAACCCAGACTGTCCAAAACCATTCTCTCAGCACACAGCAGCCCAAAGGGTGTCCCCCTAGCTGCCCTCCACGGGGGAAACTCTGTCCTGTTTCCCCTGCCATGAGGCTCTGGGACTACCCCCCACCCCGCCGTTGCTTTTCAGGCCCAGTCCCTGATATGATATCCACCCAGTCCCCTACTCCCAAGCCTGCAAAGGCTCCCATGGCCCTACAGTAAGAGTCAGAGCCCCACTATGGACCTTAGAGCCCTGGCCCCTGCGGGCTTCACGGGCTCTGCCCCTAGGTCTCAGTGTCACAGGTCTGCCTTTTGGGGACCTGGAGCGCCCAGTTCTTTCCCGCCCACAGCTGGCCCAGGCTGCCTCTGTCCAAGGCTCTCCTGCAGGTCCTTCTGCTGGTGCTTATCCAACCCTCAGGTGTTGACAAAAGGCCGCCTCGCTTTCCTCCTCCTAGTCCCCAAGCAAGGGTGCCCTGCTGCCTATCAGAGAACCACATGCTTTCCTCACTGCATTTCCATGTTCACCTCTGACCTCTTACATGGCCTCTACGTCTCCTCCAGGAGGGGCCGCTTGACTAGCTGGCAGCCAGGTCTGACTACCGCAGCGGGAGAGCAGGGGGACTCTGGGCACATGCACGGGGCGGGAGAACGCTGGGGCCTTGCTGCCGGTGCCCGGCCTCTGCCTTCGCTCAGGCTTATTTATTCAGCGTCTCTGAGACCAGCCTTGGGTGCCCTGGTCATTTCGTGCTCTGACCCTGGAGCTTTTTCTTTCTTTTTAATGACAGGGTTTCGCCATGTCTAGTGCCTCCTGCCTCAGCCGCCCTCGATGCCGGGCACAGGAGCGCGGCCCCCACCACGCCTCAAGCCTGGGCCCGCTCCTCCAGCCTATCCTCCAGGCTGCCGTCCTGCCCTGACCTCCCTGCAAACTCCCACGCCAAGTTGTCTGCACCTGCCCCTGGGGTGACATCGCGCCCTCACTCCTGGTGGCTTTGGCAGCCATCGGGAACATCTGCCCACACTTTGGAGCCTTCTCCTTCACACTGTCTCTGATGCACTCCAAGACCCCACCCTGGCCCTGGCCCTGCCCCAAAACTGAGCATTTGTCTCCGCCCACTCCCCTTACTTGTTCCAGCCCGTGTCCCAGGCCTCCCCCTTGACAGATTCCCGACCACACAATCTCCACCCGTCAGACCTGCCGGCCACCTCTGTCCCTGCTGTCCTGTTCAGCGTTACTGTGTCACTGTGCGCCATTACCCTGCCACCCCTGGCCCATTCCTCTTCTATCCACCCCCAAGAGAATCCAGCCCCATGTCTTCGCTACTAAAATGGTCCTTGTCAAAGGTACCAGCCACCTCTGACGGCCATTCTGCCAGGGCAACCAGGGCCCATTCTCCGTCCTGCACCCCTGCCTCTGGCTGCCTGTGTCCCTGTCCTGTGTCTCAAGTAGCTACTGCGAGGCTTCAGGGCCCAGGGCTCCTGGCCCAGGCTGGGCGGGGCCTATTCCTCTTCTTCCTGGAGACTGCCCCTTCCGCCCTCCTCCTGATGTCAACTTGCTATTTCTGGCTCAGCCCTCCCTCTGCTGGGCAGATGTCCATGACACACCCTCTAAGCTCTTCCCAGTCGCCAACCCAGACTGTCCAAAACCATTCTCTCAGCACACAGCAGCCCAAAGGGTGTCCCCCTAGCTGCCCTCCACGGGGGAAACTCTGTCCTGTTTCCCCTGCCATGAGGCTCTGGGACTACCCCCCACCCCGCCGTTGCTTTTCAGGCCCAGTCCCTGATATGATATCCACCCAGTCCCCTACTCCCAAGCCTGCAAAGGCTCCCATGGCCCTACAGTAAGAGTCAGAGCCCCACTATGGACCTTAGAGCCCTGGCCCCTGCGGGCTTCACGGGCTCTGCCCCTAGGTCTCAGTGTCACAGGTCTGCCTTTTGGGGACCTGGAGCGCCCAGTTCTTTCCCGCCCACAGCTGGCCCAGGCTGCCTCTGTCCAAGGCTCTCCTGCAGGTCCTTCTGCTGGTGCTTATCCAACCCTCAGGTGTTGACAAAAGGCCGCCTCGCTTTCCTCCTCCTAGTCCCCAAGCAAGGGTGCCCTGCTGCCTATCAGAGAACCACATGCTTTCCTCACTGCATTTCCATGTTCACCTCTGACCTCTTACATGGCCTCTACGTCTCCTCCAGGAGGGGCCGCTTGACTAGCTGGCAGCCAGGTCTGACTACCGCAGCGGGAGAGCAGGGGGACTCTGGGCACATGCACGGGGCGGGAGAACGCTGGGGCCTTGCTGCCGGTGCCCGGCCTCTGCCTTCGCTCAGGCTTATTTATTCAGCGTCTCTGAGACCAGCCTTGGGTGCCCTGGTCATTTCGTGCTCTGACCCTGGAGCTTTTTCTTTCTTTTTAATGACAGGGTTTCGCCATGTCTAGTGCCTCCTGCCTCAGCCGCCCTCGATGCCGGGCACAGGAGCGCGAAGCTGCGCCACCGGGCAGCCTTTAGTTCGGGCTGAAAACGGAAGCCGGCCTCCCCTGTCGTCCCAGCCTGCGCCTCCGCTGGCCCAGGCCCGGCGATCAGGAACTAACTGCAGGCCTGGGGAGTAACACCTGCCCGCCTCCTGCGGAAAGCCGCCCCCTCGCCGGCGGCATCACCTCGCGCCCGCGGCGCTCGGCGTCCAGCAGACCCAGCTCGTGGGGGCGACACTCGCTCACGGCGCAGGCGCTGCACACGCAGAGGCCCTCGGTCCGGCAGAAGAGCTCGAGCGGCCGGCCCTAGCGGGGCAGAGTTTTTTGGCCCTCGGTCCGGCAGAAGTGCTCGGGCGGCCGGCCGTGGCGGGGACAGCGCGCGCCGGGGCCGGAATCCCGGCCGGGCGCCGTGCCCACCACCTCCAGCACGCCGCTGAGCGCCACGTTACGGCGCAACTCCGCGCCGTCGGGGAAGGGGTCCCGGCACTCGGGGCACTCCTTCCCGCAGCGGCCCCACGACTTCCGGATGCAGGCCTCGCAGAAGTTGTGGCCGCAGGGCAGCGTCACCGGCTCCTGGAAGAGCTCCAGGCAGATGGCGCAGGTCAGCTTGTCCTCCAGCAGCTGCGCGGCCATAGCGGACTCCTCGGGGGACTCGGGTCCCAGGCGGCGGGGCAAGGCCGGGACCTCTTAAAGGGACCGCGGGTGCGCAGCCTGGTGACGTCCGGGCGTGGCTGCCGCGGGGAGGAGCAAGAACTTTGTCCAGGAAGATGAACTGGCCTGCCCCGGCTCTGGAGGTGCAGACCTCTCCTGATGTCCCCAAACCAGCCGCGGCCTGCCTGAGCCCACGCCATCCATCGCGGCCGCGGAAGGCTCCCTGTTCCCCGCTTGGCATCCCCCTCCCGCAGCTGGGAGCTGGGGGATCCACCCTTTTCTGGAGACTAGACTTGGGAATCCCACAGGGCCTTAGGAAGCTTCTTGAAGGCACCAGAGAACCTTGTCTGAAAATCCAGCCAATCCAGGGCAGGAGGCTCTCGCAGGGCTGGGGTGATTAACCACTGTGCACCCCTGCAGGGCCTGGGTCAACCCCAGGGCCACAGCCTGCTCAGCTTCTCTCCTAAGCAGAGGTGCCCAGCTGCACTTTCTTCTGGAGCTCTGTCTTGAGCACTTGCCAAACTGTGGCAGCTCAGTTCTCTGGGCTACGCCTCGTTTTGGTTCTTTTTAAAGTAAACAAGAAGGAAATTTCTGGTCACCAGGAGACAAACCAGTCCACATGTGTTTTTTTCCCCAAACACCAAAGCCAGCCCTCTGTTGCAATAAGCACCCACCCCTGGCTGGCCCAAGCTGTTCTGGAACCCCATGTAGGGAGACGCATTCCCCCTGAGCCAAGCCAGGCCAAGGTTCCCAAGCTCCCCACCACCCCCCTATGCAGGGTGTGTGCAGAGGAAATGCTAGGAGGGTCCACTCCTTTCTTTGCGAGCTGAGACCTGTGACCCGAGGGAGGCGTGAAGAGTCCGCTGGGCAGTGGCGGGAAGCCCACCCCTCTGCCACGGGTGCACAGATCACCCCTTCACCTGTCTCCTTGGGGAGCATGAGGGGCATGCCATCACCCAGCGCGTGTCCAGGAGCACTCTGGCCCTGAGATGCAGCGCTGCCCAGCTAGACAGGGCTTCTCATGCCAGACAGGCCGGGAATCTGTCTGTGCAGAGGGAACTAGAATAGAGCCTGCTCGGGGCTCCTGGGCCTGCCACCAGGTCAGCTGCCTGTTTCCTCTTACCCCTGCTTCAGCCACAGGATCACAGGATGCTGGACCCAGGAGGCACAAGTGAGGGGTCGCATCCTGGGACAGGAGGCAGCCTCTCCCCACCCACGAGGCCACACAGCTCCAGCGTGGGAGCAGGCTGCTCCTGGAACAGACCCAGACTGGCCACAGCTAAAGTCATCTTTATTCACTTTGTGCAGCCACCGCCACCAAGTCCCCTGCTAGAGCCCTGGCCTGACGGGAGGGCTAGCAGGAGGGCTGTCTCGAGCAGCGCCCAGAGCCCCACAGCCTGCGCTCTGCTGTGCATCTCTGTCCCCGAGGCGGGTGCTCTGAGCCCTCAGTAGATGCCGTAGGTGGGCTCGTGACTGTCTCTGTACCGGTCCAGGTAGCGCAGAGGCTGCCGGTGGGGGAAGCGCTTCTGCCTGGGATGGTAAGGGGGTGGCCGCACAAACTCAAACACGGGCTCTGGCATGTCTGCAGGAAGAGTGAGGGCCGTGGCTGATTCCTAGCCTGGGCCTTACCCCCTGCCATGAGGCTGAGCCGGCCAGGACTGCCCACCTGCCTGCAGCCCTCCCTGACAGAGCTGCTGGGCAGGCAGGAGCAGTCTGGGAGCACAGGCCTTACCCAGGAGCTGGTGGAAGATGTGGGTGACCGAGTCATCCCAGCGACACTGGAAGAAGGCCAGGCCAGCCGGAGTCATGACTTCCTGGTGCTTTTTGTAGAAATCAAAAGTGCGGAAGGTCCGCTGGGCCAGCCGGTAGCTGTGAGAACAGGGAACATCTGTACCCTCAGGCAGCCCTGAGCCGCCCCTGGGGGCCTGCCGGGCACACTGCTCTCCCTCGTCTCTGGGCCGAGGCTAGAGCAAGGGGAGGTGAGCGAGGGCGCCTCTGTGCTCTGGGATGCCGAGGCCTGGGCCCAGTTACCAGGGTGGCGGGCGGGCGTCTTCTGAGAAGTCTATCGGGTTGTCCTGCTTGAAGAGAAGGGAGACGAAGCGGTGGAAGCCGGAGCCACGGGCAGGGAAGGGGGGCAGGTAGGGACACGTCTCCTGGCCTTCAGTCACCTGGGTGCCCGGGATGTTGGTTCTGGAAGGAGAAAAGTATCTGAATTGCCGCTAGCCGGCGGTGGCAGGAGCGTCCCCACCATGGACAGCCAGAAGCTGGTAGGTCCCTGGGAGGACAGGCGCTCACTATCCTGTCACAGTGAGGTGGGAGGCCGCGCTCTCTCTCCTGGACACACTGCAGGCACAAGAAGGGAGTGGGCGGGTGCCAAGGCTGGGGACAGGGTGTGGCGCCCGTCAGGACCGGAGCAAGGCTGGCAGCCTGTCCTCCCACTTTGGAGCTGCTTCTCTCTCCGTTTCCTGGGCTCTGGGGGCCTGTTGGGGGGTCTGCCCAGTCTGGTCCTGCGGTGGCTACCGTACCTGCCCCAGGTACAAGTCCCTGGAGGATCTTGCACAGGTAACTGCAGTTGAAGAAAAATGGCAGAAACCAGCCTCCCAGTCACACCCTTATTGCCCACAAGTCTCAAAACTGGGGTCACCTGTCTGCCCTCTGCCCTGTGCTTAAGAGTCAAAATCCACCAAGAAAACAGAGGCAGCTCAGCTGGGATGCTGTGAGGACTGCCCCGAAGGAATGGGAGAGGCAGGGTCTCTCTGTGTTCTCTCTTGACTGTCACAGAGTCCCCGGGGCAGGTGAGGTACATGGTGGCATGTCCCGTGTTACAGGTGAGGAAACAAGTCAGGCAGATGAAGAGGCTGTGGAGACTTGTCTTCAAGGGTTTGTCTGGGTCACAGAAGGCAGAGGTGGGGGTTCCCTGGGATGGGAGGTTAGTCTGTGATACAACCAAGACTGACTCTGGGGGCAGCTCCTCCCAAGCCCCAGGTCGCCCTCGCGAGCCTCAGACCCACTCCACGGCCCATACTCACACCAGCCAGTGGACGTACTCGGCGTCCGGCTCCAGCAGGTGTCCATCTGCACAGACACACCCAGCTGACCACATGCCCGGTGACCCCCACCTCCAGCAGGAGCTGGGGCTGGAGCTCCCTGACCCCCACAAGCCCTGACTCGGGGAGGTAAGGGAGGCAGGAGGCCCGGGGAACCCAGGACACCCACCCAAATTGGTGAGCAGCAGCGTCCACATGGTGCCCTTGTCTGCCTCAAAGGTCACCTCTGGGGCTCGGGCGGCCTGGTAGGGAGAGAACAGAGGAACCGTCACCCCACCAGGGACAGACAGGCTGCTCCAAAAGGCATCTCTGGAGGGCTGGAGGCTGAGGGAGCCTTAGAGAAGAGTGCCCTCTCTCCAGACGCCCTGCATGGCCTCTTGCAGAGGCATGTCAGCAAAGGGACACAGAGCGGGGACCCTGTGGGGGCACCTGTGGGAACCTAAGCACAGGGAGGAACATGAGTCAGGGTACAGGGGCCCAAGCACTCCGAAGACGGTAGGGTGGTTGCAGGAAAGACGGGACTCCTCTTTCTTTGTTTTGTATTATTTTCTTTGCAAGAGCCATGGCACCATTTCCCAGGAAATCGGAAAGACAAAGGACGACACCACCTCCACCCCAGGAGTGATGTGTGCTGCTGCGACAGGACACGTCTGTGCACACAGGCTGGGGCAGGGCACATGCGAGCAGTTACCTCAGTTGGGGTCACCTCATTGCCGTGGTACACGGGCACCAGGTCCTCCTCACCCACAGCATAGGCCACGCTCAGGGGGACACGGGGCACGAAGGTGGCCCCATGGAACAGATCTCGGTAGAGGCCGTAGTACTCGGCCAGACGCTGCTTGTGGTAGGGGCCGCTGGTCCTCTCCCACTCGGCCCGCACAGCTTCCAGTGGGATGGTGGCTGGGAAGGAGGGAGCCCCGCTGAGATGCAAGGCTGGGACAAGGACACACCACGGCCCCTCCCTGCGAGGCCATACCTGTGCGCAGGCGGGCAGCCCTCTCCTCTTCCACGCTGGCCCGTAGCTCCTGCAGGACCCGTTTTCTTTCTAGAAGCCGTTGGGCGTGGCAGACCTTGGGTGGAGGCAGCCCGATGTCAGTCTTGCCTTTGGGATCTGGTGGGGAAGATGCGTGGACGGCAGCAGGATCAGGTCTCCCTAGCTAAACTGCCTGTCCCTCCATTGTCTCGGTGGCTCCACGCTCTGGTGCTAGAACCTTCCCTCTGACTCACAATCAAACATGCTGCGCGGCCTGCGTCCCAGACCAGAGCGGGGTCCAGATGCTCAGCAAATCAGACTCAACCTCAAGTTATGGTTTCTTGTTTAAAACTTTTTATTTAACTTTATTTATTTTTGATTTGACTAGAGAAAGACAGAGCAAAAGAGAGAAAGTGAGAAAGCAAGCTACCAGGTCCAGGACTTACACCTCGGTCGCCATGTGGGAGTCCAGTGTCCTTAACCACCACGCCACCTGTTGACCCCTTTTTGAAACAAGTTTGTTTCTTTCATGAGACACAGGCACCTCCAGGAGGATCCTACACTGTGACCCACCTGCACATGCACTAGCAGGAGACAGAAACAGGACACTAGGAAGCACCCCCCCTTGTGGGAGGAAGGCTATACCACAATCCCATCTCCATTTTCCTCTTGGGATTCCAGCATACATGCACGTGCACCCAGCAAGCTGGGTCTATAACCTGAACCATGCCATTGGCCAAATGGAATCCAGCCACTTTGGCTACCACACCTTGGGCTGGCCCTCTATTTTTTATACTTTCAAAAATGTTGGTATCTGCTAGAAGACACGTTTGCTCACTGGAGAGACACACAGAGAGACAGGGAAAGTGAGAAGGCACCCCCGAGGGATGGTCATGCTGAAATCCCTTCTCCATTTCTCCTTTCATGATTTTGAACACACACTCGCACTTAGTGTGTTTTTCAAGCTGCTGGCTCTAGGACTCAAACCAAGCAGCCAGCCATGTGAGATCCAACCATTTTAACCGCCAGGCCACTGACTGGCCCTGGGTTTGTTTATTTTTTAAAGTTAATTTTATTCATGATAGCAGTACACAACCTGGAGAGAAAGAGAGTGGGGGTGGGCACCCTCACCAGGGGTTGTCAAGCCACAATCTGCTTTCCTAGTTCCTCTAGCTCACTGGAATCGTGCGCTTGTGCTAGCAGGCCTGGCATGTTTTCAAGTCTCCCTGGGGCTCTGAACTCATTCTGGGCCATGTGGTTTTCAGCAGTCTCCCACCGACTGTGCCACCAGGCTGAGCCAGAGCTGGAATTTAAACTAGGCTATTTAAACTCTGTCTGTGTCCCAAACCACCATGAAAACCACCTCTATAAATGCTTTCAAAAACAGTGTTTTGGGGCCAGCAGGTGGCGTAGTGGTTAAGGCGCTGGACACTCCTATGTGGCCGTCCACGGTTCGAGTCCTAGACCTGGCAGCTTGCTTTCTCACTTTCCCTCTCTCTCTTCCTCTCTGGTCAAATTAGAATGGATAAATAAATATAAGTAAAATGATTCCTTTAAAAAAAGGATGTTCTGGGTCCAGCAGCCAGTGTGGTGGTTGAGGCACCAGACTCCTACATGGCCAACCGTGGTTCAAGTCCTGGTAGCTTGTTTTTTTTCACTCCCCTCAGCCTCCACCCCCTTTTCTGTCTCTCTCTGGTCAAATTAAAATCAATGCATAAATAAGTAAAAAATAAATAAATAGGAACAGCAGTTGGTGTAATGGCTATGTCACTGGACTCCCATGTAGTCTACTGCGGTTCAAGTCCTGGACCTGGTGGCTTAAACTCAAGCCGGACGTGTGTGCATACATGCCCAAGATCCTGAGAGAATGAAGGAGAAGGGATTGCGGTGTGGCCATCCCCCTGGGGGGTGATTTCTCACTTTCCGTCTTTCTCTCTCTCTCTCTCTCTCTCTCTCCTCCCTATAGCAAAAACCGCCCCCCCCCCAAAAAAAAGGATATTCTCAGTGAGTGTAAATTCCTTAATGGCTGGATCTCTGGGACCTTGGTCATGACTTTAATTTCACTTAGCAAAGTACTCTACACTTATCTGTCAGACACTGGGAGGATGCAAGGCTCTAAGGGTTGGCAACAGGCAGGGCCCCTCTGAGTTGAAGGCTCTAACAGTCTGGGGAAAGCAGCAAAAATAAAGTCAGAAGAGGCCAGGGACCAGCAGTAGGCATAATGGCCATGTCGCTGGGCTCCCATGTAGTAGACCACGGTTCGAGTCCCAGACCCGGTGGCTTAAACACACAACGGGCGCATGTGCATCGTGCCCAAGATCCTGAGAGGAGAATGGAGAAGGGATTGCGGTGTGGCCATCCCCGGGGGGGGGGGAGTTGGGGGTGATTTCTTGCTTTCTGTCTCTGTCTTTCTGGCAAGCCCAGGCACCCTATAGCAAAAATCTCTCAAAAAAAAAAAAAAAAAAAATCAGAAGGGGCCAGCAGGTGGTGTGGTGGTTAAGGCGCTGGATTACCGCATGGTTGAATGTGGTTCAAATCCTGGACCTGGCGGCTTGCTTTCTCCCTCTCGCTCTCTGATAATCACATGTATCCTACAGCAAATAAGAAAAAGATAAATAAAATTAAGCAAATAGTTTAAAAAAAGAAATGGTCAGAACACGATGTGACTCGGACTAAGATACTGAGTATCTTAGAAGCAAAGAGAGGCCTCCCAATTTCGAAAGGGGAGAAGGTTGAGGAAATTTTCCCGGTAGAGAGGGCTAAACCATCCTGGAGACGAAACGGTCAGCAGCGCGCACAGGGGCGCCGGCACCGCTTCTCAGCGCTCGGGGAGGATGGCGGCGGCCCCCTCCCCCCCCCGCGAGCTCCGAGGCCGGTGTCTACACCGCCTGCTCCGGTCACCCGCACCTGTCTCCTCCTGGAAATACTCCCGGTAGGTTCGCCACCAGTGCGGGGCCCGCGCCTCCTGATCCGCCCGGCGCCGATAGCGGTCGAAGCTCCGGTACTTCTCCAGCCGCTCCAGGTTGCTCACGTCCACGTCCTCGTTGGGCATCGGCCCCAGCGGCGCGGTCCGGCGGCTCAAAGCGGCTGCGGGCAGAGACACACGTCAGGCTGGCTCCATGCCGGCCCGCAGGAGCCAGGGGCGGGTGCTGGCTCAAGCCCTGGGCTCGGGCTTCAGGGAACCTCCAAGAGCTCCCCCCAGACCCCTCACCCGAGCTGCTGAAGCCCCGCCATCTCCCACATCCATACAGCACGGCGCGCCACCAGGGCGCCGCCATCTTGGCCCCGGCCGCCGCCGCTCCTAGGACCCCAGCGGAGGTGGCCGAGCAGCGCCTGAACGCACCGCGAGGCCCCGCCCCCGGGGTGGGGTCAGGCTCCAGGCTCCTCCTTCCCGGAGGTCCTGGGGCGGAGGTGGCTGCGGGCTGCGCAGCGTCTGGCTGCGGAAGTGCGGATGAGCTGTTTGGCGGAACTGGTAGCAACCCGCGTTCCCTGCCCTCGGTCGAACACCAGGGGGCGGCACAGGCGAGGACCGTCACCGGGTCAGGCAGCCGCTCTGAACCTGGAGAATCTGAGCTTTGCAGGGTTCTGGCTATAGCCCTCAGGGATCCACCGAACGCTGACCCGAGGGTGGCATCCTGAGCTCCTGAACTGTGCTGCTTGGGTGGTGGGAGGGGGGCGAGCATGGATTTTGGAATTGGACTACTTGGGATTGAACGCCAGATGCAGGCAGAGGTGCAGCGGTAAAACTATGTATTTTACGAAGCATTCCCACGTGGCAAAATTCCTGGTTCAAGTCCAGAGACCTCCCTGAGTATACCAAGCACAGGTATGTCCAGATCTGGAGCTGGCCAGAGGTTGGGGTGGGTGTCAGGAGACTGTTGGGGGCAGGTGCGCACTCTCTCCCATGCTCATGGAAGAAATAAATGAATAAAACACACACCAGCTTGTGGCCTCATTGTCCTTTGTAGTTTTTTGTTGTTGTTGTTTAGAGGTTTTTGCTATAAGGCGGTGCAATTGCCAGAAAGACAGAGAGACAGAAGGTGAGAAATCACCCCCCAGGGGGGGATGGCCATACCACAATCCCTTCTCCTTCATTCTCCTCTTGGGATCTTGGGCACGCACAAACGGGCCCGGCGTGAGTTTAAGCCACTGGGACCAGGGCTACTGATTGCATCCGACTATGTGGGAGTCCAGCGACATAGCCATTATGCCAACTGCTGGTCCTGCCCTTTGTAGTTTCATTTGGGAAAAAATACAAGCAGTAATAGTGGTTACCTCATCGGATTGTGAGAAGGATGAAATGAACAAAACTATTCATGGTGGTGTTTGTGCTAGCTCTTGATACCTCCAAACCCTGAGGATGTCAGTGGCCTGGGTAAGACACACAGGGGACCACGTCTGCCAGGTCTGTGGTAGTCTTGGGACCTAGTTCTGACAAGGTAGCGTGGTGACCTGGATCCTCTTCTGCCCGCTCCTGCCTTGGGATGCAAGCCCCCAGAGCACACTGCCACTGCTGCTCTCCTCGTTCCCCCAGGCCTGGCCCCTCACAACTCCTCCAAGAAGCCTTTGCTGACAACCCACGCCAGGGCTGGTGAACAGGTCAGTTGCTCTGGCACTAGCAGAAGCTTGGCTTTCACACTCACACTGAAATGGGAAGAGTCTGTCCACGGCCACACTTTAAATTGGTTTGCACACACAGTAGTGAAACAGCGGGGTCTCAAACCATCTCTACTAACTTGCCCAACCACGGGCACCTACTGTGTGGTAGGCGTTGAGGCGACGCACAGGCCAGTAACTGTCTTGCCCTTAAGGAATCAATGCTTATGTTGGAGTTCAGAAGTCCATACCCCAAAGTGAAGGCCTCAGAGTTGGCCTTAGAAGCAGTTTCTCAGGGCCGCTGGTGGCGTGGTGGTTGAGGCAGCTGGATTCCACATAGCTGTCCTGGATCTGGAGCTTGAAAAACATGAGTGTGTGTGCATGTGCGCCCAAAATTCCAAGAGGAGAATGGAAGAGGGGATTGAGGCATGGCCATCCCCATTGGGGGGAAGCTCTTCCTCTCTCTCACATACTCTATAGCAAATTTTAATAACAACTTAAAAAAAAAGTTTATCTCTGACCTTCTTCTGTCCTCATTCTCCCTTGGGGCAAGCCATATAAACAAGAATCCCGTGTCCCTAAGGCAGGTCACAAAACCCCTTTCCCCAAAGCCAACCATAACCCCTAAAAATACTACTCTAACTTTCCCTCCCTATCTCCGATCTATCTTGTCTGGTGCTAGATGAGACCCTCATTACAGAGGAGTCCTGCCCCATTCCTGGGAGGAAGGAATGCTGCAGAGGAAGACCCAGAACCATCTAAGCAGACAGGCCTTGCTAGGTTTCCCTACTCGGTTGGTGTCATTAGCTCACAGCCTTGTCACACTTCTACACTGCGTCCTTGCTTCCTGTGTGTCTCTGGGGTCTTGTCTGAACGCTTCCATGTGTATGTGCAGAGGGACCAAAGTCCAGGCTTTAACAAGGCTCCCAACCAGGCACGTGCTGCTTCCCTTCTCATTCAGCACCTACTCAAGGAGCAGCTTTAATTTAAAAGGATTATTTTATTCAACTACATTTAATTTAAAAAGAGAGGTGAGAAAGTAAGCTTCTGGGTCTGGGACTTGAACCACAGTCGGCCATGTGGACGTCCAGCATCCTTAGCCACCACACGACCTGCCAACCCCAAAAGACCTCCTTTGCATGAGCGAGCCCTGTAGCCTAGCGGCTAAGGGGGCCAGGTCCCACATGGCTGATCATGGTTTGAGTCCGACCCCGGCTTAAAAAACATCCCAAATGCATTAGGGCATATGCCCAAAGCCCCAAAAGAGAAAAAGAAAATCCATGCTGGGGAGGCAGGTACTGTGATGGTTAAGATACTGGGCTCCCACGTGGTCAACCACGGTTTAAGTCCTGGACGCTGTGGCTTGAAAATCATGTTGGGCATGTGCGCACGCGTGCCTAAAATCCATAGTGGGGAATGGAGAAGGGACTGCGGCATGGCCATGCCTCTGGGGGTGATTTTTCACTTTCCCTTTCTGTTTCTTCCTGTCTCTCTCCAGCTAATACACATGCCTACAGCAAAAACCTTAAACAAAAAAATCCCTGGTGAAGCATGATGCTCTGCAAGGAGGATCCACACGGGGAGGTTCTTGGTTCAAGTCCGGGAACTCTGAGTACCCAGCACACGAGTGCCCATGATCAGGGGCTGAGGTGGGGGCAGGATTAGTGTCAAGACCCTGTTGGGGTTACTGTCTGTTTCTCTTACTCATGGAATAAACTTGAAAAAAAAAATGCAATTAATAGGCCCAAAACCAAAGCTAAACATGTAAATAAGATGTTCTGAAAGAGCAAGGGAGGACACTCCGCCCTCCTGCTCCTCTGCCTCCCTGCTCAGCAGGATCGTCTCTAAGGGAAGGTGAAAACCCCTCCTGGATAGAAGCCACTTTGGAAACAACTGTGACTTTATTGTGAACCTGCTGGGTCGGTCCACCCCTCCTCCTCCCGGCACCCCTCGGTGACCTTGGTGCAGCACCCACACCCCCCTACGGAGACCAGCGGCCCTTGCTCTGCCTTGTGTCAGTCCCAGTGAGCTGTGGCTCTGCGGCAGGTGAACAGCAGAGAAGCTGTCCCTCCTGGTCCCTCCCCACCTGCCTGTGGCAGGGAACTTAGATGAGGAAGAAGCTGGAGGCCAGTGTCCAGGCTGAGCTTGGGCCTGGGCAGGGCTGGCCGTGGACGGTGGGGCGCAGGACTGCAGGAGCACCGCTGACTGCGAGGTAATCCAGGGGCTTGGCGCCCTTCCCCCGGCACATGCCTCCCTTTCGGCCAGGATGGCCTTGTTTGTGTCTCCATTTGGGAGCAGACCTAGGAGCAGACCTCCCAGGTAGGAAGGCAGAAGGCTGCTCGTTGCATCCCTCAAGAAAAGCCACTGCCTCCGGCCCGCCCAGGTCAGAAGCCCCAACGTCTGCCTGTGGAGGCTCAGGGGGTAGCCCACTGGAGAGGCTGGGACTCTGCTTCCTCGAACCCTCTATGGTGAAGCCCAAGCCTGATGGCTGTGGGCCAGGCAACCAAAGCCGCAGGGAGGCAGCCTTGGGACCACAACTCCCCCAGGGGTCGCAGAGCCCTAGAAGCAGGGGCCACCTGGGGACTCAGACCTGGCTGCAGCACTTGGAAAGAACTGGCCCAAACCCCATCCATGGATGGCTGTAATCAGGCCCTGGGCATTTCGGAGCCTTCCTGGCACCGGTTCCGCCAGGCTGACGGCCAGCTGGGTGATAGGAGAGCACTCCAGAGTCTGAGCCCTTGTTGGGGAGCCAGGGAGGCTCCCTCAGGCTGAATGGGACGGTATATTGTAGGCTGCTTTCTTCAGGGTCTCCAGGAAGAACTGTTCGTTCTCTAAGAAGTCTCGGTCCTGCAAGAAAGACCCAGATCAGCTGTCACGCTCCCACGATAGAAGTGGGCCCCGACACCAGGTGATCAGCTCTCACTTGGGACCCCTCTTGGCCTCTTTCCTGACTGCCTGGCTCTGGGGGCAGTGGATTTAGGGACGGGCCCAGGTGCCTAGTGAGACAGCGCATGGGTTCCATCCTGGGGAGGCCACCTGCTGGCATGGAACTTATGAGCACATGTCTTCACGCCTCTAGGCCTGTGGCCCTGTCCGCAGGCTGGAGATGGTGACGTGCCTACCTTGTGAGGCTGTGTGAGGGTGAGCTTCTAACTCAGACAGCCTTCAGCACCATGCCTGGCACCCATTGCTCTGGTTATTACAGGTTACTGTGAGGTTTAACTGACAGATGACATGTACGCATAGCTACAGCCTAGGGCCACCCGCATCGCTGCTCTCCCCCAGGAACTGGGTTAGCCTTCCCGGGTTGGTGTGCCCCTCCTGCCTCTGCCTCAGGTTGCTGTCACATGTGCACGTAAGGACCCCCGAGGCCAGGAGACACCCACCTGCTCAGCCGTGTGCCTCAGTAGTACCAGCTTGGCGTAGAGGTGCGAGGGGCCTAGGCCTGGCTGGTTGCACCCAGGGGTGGTGGAAGGAGAACTGTGAGCTGAAAAGGGGACCAGCAGATGGCAGAGTGGTTATGTCACTGGACTCCCATGTAGTCAACCACGGTTTGAGTCCCAGACCTGGCAGTTTACAACTCAGGCTGGGGGTGTGTGTGTGTGTACATGCTCAAGATCCCAAGAAAGGGACTGCAGTGTGGCCATGCCCTGGGTGATGATTTCTTGGATTCTGTCTCTCTGGCAAGTGCACATGCTCTGTAGCAAAAATCTCTCTCAAAAAGGCAGAGGGATGAGGGGGGACATCAGGCGACCCCAGCTTGTTCCCCAGGCCCTGCCTGTGCACCGCCAGGCTGGAATCTGAGCAAAGGCTTGGCGGGCACACTACACCGACCCCCAAAGCCTGTTTATCTTAGCAATGAATTGCTTGGCATGGGACAGCCTCATAATGGAAAAGTGTGCTCATTAAGATGTGACTGGGGGGGGACCAGCACTTAGCATAATGGCTATGTCGCTGGACTCCCATGTAGTTGACTGCAGTTCAAGTCCTGGACCTGGTGGCTTAAACTCACACTGGGTGTGTGTGCGTGCGTGCGTGCGTGCCCAAGATCCCAAGAGGAGAATGGAGGAGAAGGGATTGTGGCGTGGCCATCCTCCCAGGGGGCGATGTCTTGCTTTCTCTCTGTGTCT
>NW_006159630.1:6067398-6069151 GCF_000334495.1 Tupaia belangeri chinensis | reverse complement strand
TTCTGTCTCTCCCTGTCTTTCTAGGGGAAAAAAACCCCAAAAAACTCTTAAAAAAAAAAAAAAAAAGATCTGACTGGGGGGCCAGGAGCTGGTGCAGTAGGGGCACAGTTGCACCCACACGGGAAGAGTCCTGACTCATGTCCCGGGACCTCCGTGAGCACGCTGGGCACACGTGGGCGCCTGTGGTTGAGGCCTGTTGAGACAGGGTGGATAGTGGCATGGAGCCCTTGCTGGGACCACCTGTCTCTCTCATGAAAAAGAATGGATAAACAAAACAAAAATCTTTAAAAAAAAGAATTGATTAGGGTCACCCAGGTAGCCTGGTGGTTAAGGCAGCTGGATCTCAACATGGCTAACTTCATGGTTTGAGTCCTAGACCTGGTGGCTTGGAAAACACGCAGGGCGCATAGACAAGGGGGCAGAAGGGCCTGCGATGTGCCACCTCTGTCGGTGGTTCCTCGCGTGTTCCTCTGCCCCTCTCTAGCAAGCGCACGTGCCCTATACCAAATTAAAAAAAAACAAAAAAAAACATTTTAAAGAGCTGATTAAATGTTTAATCACTGACACGCTGACATTTGTCATACATATATTACAAAGTGAAAAACTATAAAATTTATGATATATCCTGATTTTACTTATTATTATTTAAGAGACTTATTTTTATTTAACTTTATTTATTTATTTTAATTTGACCAGAGAGGGGGAGAGAGAGAGAGAGAGAGAGAGGGAGGCAGGGAAAGTGAGAAAGCAAGTTGCCAGGTCTGGGACTCAAATCATAGTCAGCCACGTGGGAGTCTGGTGCCCTGCTAACCACCATGCCACCTGCTGGCCCCAATTTTACTTTTAAAAACATGTATATAAGGACCAGCAAATGGTATAATGGTAAAATTTCTGGACTCCCACAGAGTCGACTGTGGTTTGAGTCCTGGACCTGGCAGCTTAAAAGTCACACTAGTGGGGACCAGCAGTTGGCGTAATGGCGATGTCACTGGACTCCCACGTAGTGGACTGCGGACCTGATGGCTTAAACTGGTGGCTTAAACTCACGACAGGCGCGTGTGCGTGTGTGCCCAAGATCCCGAGAGGAGAATGGAGAAGGGTATGCAGCGTGGCTATCCCCCTGGGGTATGATTTCTTGCTTTCTGTTTCTCTGTCTCTCTGTCTTTCTGGCAAGCACACATGCCCTATAGCAAAAACCTCTCAAAAAAATAAAGAAGTCACACCAGGCAGGGGCCAGCAGGTGGCGTGGTGGTTAAGGCACTGGACTTCCCACATGGCCAACTGTGGTTCGAGTCTCAAACCTGGAGGCTTGTTTCTTCCCTCTCTCTCTCTCTCTGGTGAGTGCATATACCCTCAGACAATTAAAAAAAAAATGTACTTTAGGATCCAGCTGGCCCCTAACTAGTGTCTGCAGGAGGTCCTGCCTGCTCCTGGCATAACCCTGTCCAGTGACCCTGCTTCCTTCTGGAGCCACTTACCACCTAGGCTGGAGGCTGCTGGGCCAGGAGTCCTGGGCAGCAGCCCTGCGAGGCCAGAGGGCAGGTCCTGCCGGACACGGTCCAGCTGCAATCTCTGCTGGGCCAGACTCAGGTGCTCCTGTCCTCCCCCAGAAGAGAAGGGCTCAGAGTAA
This sequence comes from Tupaia belangeri chinensis, assembly GCF_000334495.1. Lineage (NCBI taxonomy): Eukaryota > Metazoa > Chordata > Mammalia > Scandentia > Tupaiidae > Tupaia > Tupaia belangeri. The sequence continues at coordinate 6,067,521 of NW_006159630.1, read as the reverse complement.
GGGTGGAAGCCAGAGGGGCTGGGGCTGGGGGGTGGGCTGGTTGGAGCCTTGCCTGGTGCATGTGCTGCTCCTGCTGCCGCAGCCGTTCCTGCTGCTGCTGCACCACCTGCCACCGGGGCGGCT
>NW_006159630.1:6059063-6064984 GCF_000334495.1 Tupaia belangeri chinensis | reverse complement strand
CCCCACTTGCCGCCGGGCCTGCTGCTCCGACTGCACCTGCCGGGCCTCACGCAGCGCCCGCTCGCCAGCCTCGTACTTCTCGGAGGCCACCTGCAGGAGGCCGCCTGGGTCAGGGCTGGTGGGGGCGGTGGGGGCAGTGGAGGCCGGCACCTCACCCCCACGCCCCACCTTGCTCATGTTGTCCACCTCCTCTGCACGGAGCTTGACCCGCAGTGCAGCCGCGTTGACCTTCTCCTTCTCCAGCCGCAGCTCCTGCCATGCCCGCTCTATGGCCTCCCTCTCAGCTGCCAGCTGCTCCTGCTTGGCCTGGAGCTCACTGGCCCTGATCTTCAGCTCGGCCTGCTCCTGGACACAACAGAGCCTGTGCCGTGTTCTCCTCGGGGAAGAACCGGGCTCTGTTCAGGGTCCCAAGGCCCCTTCCTGCTACTTCTGCAGCTCTGCCCCACCTGCCTCCAGGAGGGCTGGGGAGGGCAAGGGGCTTCTAGGGTGGGTCAGGGAGGCCTGGGGCCAAGGTGGGGGACAGCCGTCACAAACTGTGGCACCTTTCTGAACCTGCTTCGTCCTTTCTGAAGTATCTGTCACAGGAATGTGATTAGGATGGAGCGAGAGGTCTGTGCAAAGCGCCTGGGCCCTCTGGTAGGGTGACGTGGCCTTGGTTCTGCCCTGTCCTCTAACTATCATGGCCACCCTCGTTTCCTGCTGCTGGAAGCAGCTGCATCTAATTAGATGGAAGTGCTGGGGTATCCCAGCCCTCACCTCCCAGCCTGCTGTCCTGGAGGCTCTGGGCCCTACCTTGGCCAGGCTGACGAGGGTGCCCTCCCGCTGAGTGTCCACCTGCAGTGCCCGCTCCGCCTCGCGCTCGGCCCGCTCCTTGCTCAACCTCTGCTGTGCGGAGAACTCAGCCCACTCGGCTGCCAGGCGCCGGCGCTCCTCCCCACACTTGTGCATGACGGACTTCTGCTCTTCCAGCAAGGCGCTCTGGGAGTGGGCGTGAGGACCGGATGAGCCTCCCAGCACGATGGCGGTCAGCAGCTAGGCGCGGTCCCAGACTCACCTTGGCCCTCTCCAGCTCTTCCCTTTCCATGGCGATCTGCTGGGTCATGACCCTCCTCTGCTCCTCTAGGGCACGCTGTGAGGCCTCCGCCTTGGACTGCTCTGCAGTCACACGCCAGCGTTCCTGCAGGGCCCAGGCAGGGCTCAGAGTGTGTCCCCAGTCCCAGGAGCTGTGCTGAACCACGTGAGTCCCCAATACCTCCCCGAAGAGTGGAATAGGAGGGCTGCTGGGAGGGACAGCTCGCCAAGGCCCTGGAATTCTGCCAGCCCAGCCCACAGGAATAGTGATGACGATGAGCCGGACACAGCCATGGCACTGCCCGCCCCTGCCCGTCAGCCATGAGGCAAAGGGCACAGTGTGGTGCTCGGTGCTGTGCGGGGACCCGGCTGCGCAGCCATGAGGGCAGCAGCTTAACCGTGTCTGGCCAGAAGGTGCCTGCACTGTGTGTTCTGCCCTTAGTGGGGCTCTCTGCCTAGTGGGTAATTTTCACTTCCTTTATTGCTTTCTGTATTTTACTTTTTTTCCAATAAAATGTATTGTTATAACCTATAAAAAGGAAGGCTTTCTGCTTGTCTGCTTTAATTTGCTGGAGGATGCGTGTGCTCGCTGAAGACAGAGAGAGAGATGAGAGAGCAACTCCGGGGGGCAGCCACGTCGCACACTCTTCTCCATTCTCTCTCAGGGTCTTGGGCATGCACGCACATGTGTCTGGTGTGTTCTTCAAGCTGCTAGGTCTGGGACTCGAACTGCATGGTCAGCCATGTGAGATCCAGCCACCTTAATGACCATACCACCAGCTAGCCCAAAAAAGGGTTTGTTTTTAAAATGTATTTCTTAAAGAATTATTTAATTATCATTTCTTTTTTCAATTACTTATTTAATTCCATTTGTTACTATTTTTAATTTGACCAGAGAGAGAGAAATAAAGGGAAAGGGAGAAAGCAAGCCACAAGGCCCAGGACTTGAACCACAGTCAGCCATGTGGGAATCCAGCACCCTTAATCACCAAGCCACCTGTTGTGCACCCCCCCAGCCCCCATTTTCTTAAGAAAGGTTTTTGCAATAGGGCATATGTACTTGCCAGAGAGACATAGAAAGACAGCAAGTGAGAAATGGGGATGGCCACACTGTAATCCCTTCTTGTCTTGGGATTTTGGTTATACATGCACACACACCTGGCATGAGTTTTAAGCCACCGGGTCCAGGATTCTAATGGCAGTTGACTTCAGGGGAGTCTTGTGACATAACCATTACGCCATTTGCTGGTCCTATTATCATTTCTTAAAATTTGCTATAGGTCTTGGGACCAAGAGATGGTGTAATGGCTACATCGCTGGACTCCCACGAGGTCAACCGTGGTTCGGACCCGGTGGCTTAAATTCACACCAGGCACATGTGTGTGCATGCCCAAGATCCCGAGAGGAGAGTGGAGGAGAGGAGACTGTGGCGTGGTCATCCCTGCTTACGGGTGATTTCTCACTGTCTCTCTTTCTGGTGAGCGTATGTGCCCTATAGCAAAAACCTCTCCCAAAAAAAGGTTTTTGTTGTTACAGGTCTCATGTGCTCATGAGAGAGAGAGAGAGAGAGAGAGAGAAAGTGAGAAAGCAAGCTGCCAGGTCCAGGACTCGAACCATGGTTGGCCATGTGGGAAGTCCCAGTGCCTCAACCACCATGCCATCTACTGACCCCAGGTTATTTTAAAAGAATCAGGCTTGCTTTTCATATATGAAAGATACGTAAGGGGTTCAAAAGCCTGTCACAGCTGAGGAGGCCGGGATGACCTTGAGTGGGCAAGAGTGCCTGTCCAAGGCCATGGGCATCCCTGCGGTGACAGATCTGTGGCTGGAAGGAAAGCGCGAGTGCAGCCGATGGCCGGGGCAGATGGCCAAGGCACTTGCAGTGTGAGGGAGCATGAAGGGTGCAGGTGGGACCTGGTCAGGCGGCCCCTGCGAGCTCAGGTGGGCAGCAGTGAGGGCTGGGTGGGGGCTGAGCGGACACAAAGGCAGGAAGGTGCGGGAGCCCGAGCCTTGGTGACTGGCTGGGAAAGTACAGCCGTAGGCCAGCTGACTCCCTGCAGCGTCTGACGGAGAGGCCCCGAGGGGGTGAGGCCTCACCTGCTCCAGGAGCCGGCTCTGCTCGCCCAGGCGTGCCTCCATCTTCCCAATGACCTCCTGGAGTCGGCTCCGCTCCTCCTCCATGTCCCGCTGCTGCCGGCTCAGCCGCTCCTGCAGAGCTGGGGGTGGCCCTCGGGCTGCTCAGTGTCTGCCCACATCCCACCACCAGGTTAGCAAGAGGGAGAGGAGGGGGCACCGGGGGAGAGGAGGGGGCACCTCGCAGCTGCTCGTCCTGCTGCCGGACCCCCAGCTCGCGCTCGTGGGAGGTGGTGAGGTGCGAGGCCTCCACGCGGGACGACAGCTCGCTCAGGCTGCTGGAGAACTTCTCCATCTGACTGATGATGCTGTTCAGGGACCTGGAGGAGGACAGGGCCACTCCGTCCCGGGGCCCGGCCCAGCCCTGCGCCCCCCCTCCCCCCGCCCCGGCAGGCAGAGCCTGGGCAGCGCATACCGCGTGTGGGAGGTGGCACTGGTGACGGCGTCGATCTCCCGGTCCTTGAGCAGCTTCAGCCGCTGTAGCTGCTCCTCGTGGTCCTTGCGCATGTCCAGGATGGACGCCCTGGGAGGGGTAGCAGGGGTGGGGAAGCAAGAACCACTCTGAGCAGGACCACGTGGACAGTACAGTGGACGCCGTGGCAGTTCCTCGTGGAAACAAGGGTGCCTCTGGGGCCTCTCTGCCTCCTCCATCACAGACTGCCTGTTTCCCCAGCTCCTCTGTCAGCTCTCCGTGCTCAACACTAAATGCACGAATGCGGCCGCCAACTGGAGTGGCCCCACAGGCCTGCCCTGCCCTCGGCGATCTCCGCCTCCCTGGGGTGCCTTTTCTTAGTTTGTTCTCGTCTAGAAAGGCCAAACACGCGGGCACACCAGGCACAGCTTTCCTGGGGCCAGCTAGCCACCACCCTCACTGGGTTGGCAGCGAGTGGGTCAGCCTCAGTGCTCACCGCCGCTGTGCCCTGCCTGCCTGGCGTGTGACCTCTCTGGGCTCTGTAAGGGCAGGCAGCACCTAGCCCTTGGGGGCTGTCGGGTCACTGTTCGCTCGTCACCCCAGTGAGCTGGAAGGGAAGGGCTTGAGCCCCCACCCAAAGGCTGACGAGCCACAGCTGGGTCCTGTGGGCTCTCGCTGCTCTGGCCAATCCTCGCAGGCCGGCTCCCACCGGGCTGCCCTGGGCCTGGCCCTTACCGCTGCAGCTCTCGGAGCCGCTCCATCTCCTGATCCTTTTCTTGCGCAGCGGCTGCCAAACGGCGCTGGTGCTGGGCCGTGAGCTCGGCGCGGGCCTGCTCAGCCTCCTGGCAATGCGACAGGTACCGCGCTGACAGCTCCTCGTTCTCTCTGCGGAGCCGCTCCTCTCGCTGCTGGTAGGACGCCTCTAGCACCTTGACGCGGCTTCTGCCAACCAAACACCCAGCTGTGGTGCTGGGCGGGCAGGGGGCCGCCACCTAAAGGGCCTCTCAAGTGCATCGGCCTGGCCTTCGGGGTGAGTGTGGAGACCTGAGCGGGGTGGGACAGGAGGTGAGCCGGGCAGCTCGGGTGGCGGCAGGAGCTGTGGTACCTGTGTGCGCTCTCGATGAGCTCCAGGTCCGCCTGGTGCCGCTGCTGCAAGCTCTCCAGCAGCAGCTGGCGCTGGGCCCGCTCCAGCTCCAGCTTCCGCACCTGGCGACAATGGGAGGCCAACGCAGACATGGAGGGGGCCAGGGGACTTTGTGCTCACAGCCTCACCTGGGAGGGGGAACCTCCTGCCATGCACAGCAACGCCCTCCCGTGGCAACCCTGCCCCCACCTGGGCCTCCAGTTCTGCCAGCCGGGCCTGGCTCTGCAGCAGCTCGGCCTGGAGCTCGGCAGTGTCACTCTGAACCTGCGCTTGTGCTGCCAGGAGCTGCTTCTGGTATCCTGTGCCCGGCAGCAGGCTCCGTGCAAGAGACTCTGGGAGCAGGGCCTGTAGGGAGGAGAGATGGTCTGGGTTGGGTGGGGAATGGGACCTAGTGGAGCTCAGCTGCCTCCCAGGCCCTGCCCTGATATGTGGCTGCCAGTGGGGGTCAAGGCTGCCACAGCATGAGGCCTTGGAGAAGCAAAGGCAGGTCTGCCCCACCCACTGCACCTCCCAGCACGGTATCCAGCTGCCAGGGCAGGTGCCAGTCCCGGCGTCTTGGCTTCACAAATGCTTCTTAGTTGGCCCTGTCAGGCGAGCAGCCCACACTGACACTCGTCCCTGTCAGTTGCCCCTCTCCCCCAGGGACAAGCTAGAGAGGGCTGTGCCTCCCAGGTCAGGGGGTCACAGGTGACTGCCACAGCTGGAAACAGACCAGTGTGGCAGGAGGGTGGCAGGGATGGAGGGACGGACAGGGTGCTGGCAGCTCTGCTCCCGGACTGGGGCATTCCCAGCTGCCCCTGCCTGACTGCCCCTGCCAATTGCTTTTGCTTTTTTTTTTTTGGCGAGAGGCTGGTGCAGGCGGGCACCACAGAGAGAAGGAGCGTGCACTTCTGGATGGGGCTCGGTCACAGCACAACCCATCCCCTCTTCTCCAGCCTGCGGGGACATGGGGTACATGTGCATCTGGTGTTTTCCAGGCTGCTGGGGCTGGGGCTGAAGGCAGTCGGCCGTGTGGGAGCTGGCTCCCCACGCACGGTGCTAAGTGCCAGGCCAGCCCTCTAGGTCAGCAGAGTGCATGGGGATGCCAGGGTGGGCTGGCTGCTGCCACTCTGACAGGCAGGGCACGTTCTCCCCGGCCGGCCCCCGGGCAAAACGCAGGGG
>NW_006159630.1:6052704-6058975 GCF_000334495.1 Tupaia belangeri chinensis | reverse complement strand
CCCCCTGCCACTCTGACAGGCAGGGCTCCTTCTCCCTGGCCGGCCTCAGGTCAAACAGCAGGTGTTGCCTCTGAGCTGGAAATACTGCTCTCCAGGCCCCAGCCTCCTACCTGGATGGGGGTAGAAAGCCCTGTGGGCTCCCGGGAGCTCAGGAAACAGTCAGCAGGCTCTGAAAAATCAATAGCAAAGAATGAGCAGAGGCCCAGAGCCCTGGGCCTGCGTGGACCAGGAGAGGCCGGCATCCCTCACGTTCCAGGGCCCCATAAGGAACTTGAAGCACTTCTTCCTTGCCCAGAGTTAAGCCCCCAAACAAAGCAGAAAACACACCAGAGAGTTCTCCAGGGGCAGCCCCCGTCCTTGGGTCACCAGCAGGGAGGGTCAAGTCAGCTTGGTTCCTAGTCACAGGGGACCTGAGGACATGCAACGGGGGCAAGGTGAACAGCTCAGCGTGGAGGACACAGGTGGATGGGGAGAGCTGGTGCCTGGAGTAGAGGGACACTCAGGTTCAAATCCCAAATCAGAGGCCTGGTGACTGGCGGTGTGCGGAGCGAAGCCGCGGCTGTGCTGGCGGCTGGCAGGGGGAGACCCAGTTTCAGGAGGCATTACCGAACGGGCCTGGTGTGGGATCGAATTCCACGCTCGCAAACCACGTCTGTCTCCTGGCAGTTGCTGCCCATCTCTCTCTGAGGAAGGCAGTCTGTGCCCCCCTCCCCGTGTCCCCCAGCTGTGGACATACCCTGCACCACCAGGCCTGGCAGATGGGGTTCCTTGTACTGGCGGTCCCGAGGCCCCTCCGGAAGCTGCCTGCTCAGGCTCTTGAGTGCCGGCAGCAGGATGGCTGAGGAGGTCAGGGTTAAAGGTGACGGGGACAGGAGACCCAGAAGTGTGACGCCCCTGGCGGCTCTTCTTCCTGCTCGCCCTCTGCCCTCCTCCTACCCCGCTATCCTGCCACGGGGCGTTCTCCTCCCAGGTCTGAGCCCGTTGGTCTGTGGGCTTCCCTTCCCCTCCCACACTCCTCCCAGCCTGAGTCCACGGGGCAGTCCTGGGAGCAGTGCGGACATGCCATCCTCAGCAGAGTAGGCTGGGGTTCAGAGCCTTGTTTGGGGGCACCCAGCTTGGCTCAGCTTAGACTGAGGCTCTGCTCAATCTCGTCCCAGGCCTGCCATCTGTCATGCTACCTCCCTCTAGGTTCTCAGGGCTGGAGAGAACATGGGCTCTTCTGTTCTGGCGTGTTTTCACAGAAGCACCCAACACCTCCCAAGGCTCCGGGCACTTCCTCTGGACCCTCCTGGCCTTGCCGGCCCTTGGCCCTCAGAGGTTACTCACTGGCCACTCTGTGGCCTCTCCAGTTGAAGGTGGCTGGATCCCACCCAGCTGACCCTGTGACGTGAGTCCTGGACTTGGTGGTGTGAGGAGCTGCCTCCTGGCTTCTCTGACGTACCCAGCTCCCACCCGGTTTACACGGGCATGCGTCAGCAGAAGCGCCGTCCAGTCTTCCCCTACCTGACCAAGTCAGACCTGTCCCCAGCAATCAGGGCGTGAGTGCCAACAGCCCCTGGGCAGAGCCAGGGAACCATCAGCTCTCTGCAGTGCCCAGGAGGGAGAAGTGCCCCACCGTGTACTGCGGCAGTCCCCACGGTGGCTTTGACAGGTGAGTTGGACTAAGCTGGCCCTGGAGGGCCCTGCCCAGAGCCGCCCTCCAGCTGGTAGAGCAGCCCTAGTCCATACCTGCCAGGAGGGGGATGGTCTCCTGTCCCCCTGGAGTTCCAGCCCTTCGAGGCCCCAGCACGTTCCTCTCTGGCCAGACTTTGTGACTTCTTCCGAGACAAGGCATGGCTCAGCCAGTCCTCCCCGTCTTTCTCTTCAGGTGCTCCCAGCTTGGAGGCCTGGCTGGCTTTGGCAGGGGACCCGGCACCCTCAGCTGGTGGCTTTGCCCCCGAGGTGGACAGCCCAGCTGGGGCAGAGTGCCGGCCTGGGACAGGGTGCTGGCTGGCAGGCGGGGGTCAGGAGGGTGTGGCGAGCACTGAGCCTCCCCGCCGGGCCTCTCTGGTGGGAGAGGGCGGGAGCAGGTCCAGGTCATCATCCTTGAGGCCCAACCAGTCAGCGCCTCCCTTCCTCGGCTGGCTGGGGCTGGAAGTCACTGGAGGGCTCTGTTTGGAGCCCGGTTCTCCCTTGTGTTCTGGGCCACCTTCTGCTAAGAACCTACCTCAAGACAGAGGAGAGGCTGTCAGGTTGCTGGTCCCAGCAGCCCCCTTACCAGCCTTTCCCTCACTGCTTGGGGCTGTTAGGGCCACCACAAGGAGTCTGTGGTACACAGAGCTCTCTGCACAGCCGGCCTGAGGCTGGGGGACAGTGACTTCTGGGCCAGCTCAGGCAGTGGGCGGCAGCAAGCCTGTGCTGTCTGTTAAAACACTGCACAGCAGACACCCTGTCCCCCAACACGTAGACCAGGGATAATCGTGTCACGGAGAATGACCACAGGCAGGCATGTGCAAAGGAAAAGTCAGTTGGACTGAGTAGTTTCCAGGGTCCCCAGATCTGGCTCAGTTGCCACTGCCCAGCGGTCACTGAGGGGGTGGGTAGACATGTCCCTGTGTATACAGACTTGTCTAGACAGGAGAGATTGGCTGAGGGGGCTGCAGGCAGGCTATGGGGGCTTTTCCCAGCCGACATCCTGTCTCAGGCCACGCCATGCCTGCAGCCAGGCCACCTACCTGACCGACTGCCGGCGGGACTGCCGGCCCTCGGAGGAGCCCATGGTAGGCTGGTAGGCCCCAAAGGTGAAGTCCTTGTCGCCCCAGGTATCTTCTTTGTCTGGATTAAGGGGCCTGTGACCGTGATCTGGAGCAGAGAAGCCAACTCTTGTGGTTGCAGAACCCCGTTTACGTAAAGCTGAACCGGTGGTGTGACATGTGGGACAAGCAGAGGTGCAGCTGCCCGGGAGGAAGTGAATGGGCACATGCAGCCCCGTCCTGGGGGCTGAGAAAATGCAGTCGGGCATGCCCTGGGATCCCATGAGGTCAGCCCCAGGGTGCTGCACATGTTGCAAGAACGACCCTCGACAGAGGGCTTGCGGGCCGCTGCTGTGACAAATGAGCTGCTGTTCATTAGAGGGCCAGGACACCAACATAACGAGCCACACCAGTGTGTGTTCATCAAACAGCGTCTAGGCAAAAACAATGGGCCAGCCGAGACCTGGTGGTTAGGGGGCTGGACCCCACGCAGCCAACCCTGCAGTTCGAGTCCTGGACCTGGTGGTTTGAGAAACATGTCAGACACATGTGTGTGCCCAAAACCTCAAAGGTAGGGAGAGATGGAGGAAAAGGGATTGTGGTGTGACCATGAAGCTGCTGTCCCACTCTCTCTGGCGAGTGCACGTGCCCTCTGGCAAGTTAAGAAAAAAACAAAATAGTGACCAGCAGATGGCATAACAGTTACGTTGCTGGACTCCCACATAGTTGACTGTGGTTTGAGTCTTGGACTCGGCTGCTTAAAACTCACGCTGGGCACACGCATGCCCTAAATCCCAAGAGGAGAATGGAGAAGGGACTGCGGTGTGGCCCATGCGGTGGGGGTGATTTCTCGCTCTCTCGCTCTCTCTCTCTCTGGCAAGAGCATGCGCCCTATAGCTGAAAAAAAAAAAAGCACTGACCGCGGTTTGGCTGTTATTTCACGCCCTTTGTGTCAGTTCTGTGTACAGTGTCCGGGGTGTGTCCCGGTGTGAAGCACATTCCGGGGTCCCCCGGCCCTGGCCCTGACGAGCCTCCTCACCCTGTGGCCTCTGGTACTTGGCGGCAAGCTTGAACTCTCTGTGTTCCCCAGTGCCCGGGCGAGCCAGGAGTTGGGTGGCGGTGCCTCGACCCAGCAGCTCATCCAGCTTGGAGCGGGCAGGGCGGGGCACTTCCCTGCAGGAGGGACGCAGGGCAGGCTATGAGAACACTGTGGGCTCCCAGGTCGGCTGAGCGCCCTCTGGCTCCCCCAGCCCAGTGACAGCACCCAGCCAAGGGCCTCCACTCAGTGGGGTCCTTACGGCCCTGGCGTCTGCTTCCTCTCTGCTTTGGGACTGTCTCCAAACCCCAGGCTGGCCATGATGTCCTCTCCATCGTCAAACAGCAACTCTTCTTTCTTTCGGACAGGGGTGTCCCCAGGAGTGAGTGGAATAGAAGGAGCTGAAAGACAGAACACAGGGCCCGTGCCTGTAGCCTCCCTGCCCTTGGCTGTGGCATCTGAAGGGCCGGGGGAGGGTGTCTGCAACTCTGACTTCTGGGAGGCAGCAGGCATCGCTGCCTGATGTGCCCACAGGACAGATCGCTCCCCCTGCTCCCAGACTCCTGCACCCCACCTCCCTGTTCCTTACAGAGCTCTGGGGAGGGCCCTGGTGCCACACAGAAAGCTCAGTGGGCCTGCTGCCGGCAGACTGCCTGGAGACAGGCCCACGCCACCTACCCTGACCTCTGCTGGGGCTCCTGCCAGACGCTGTCTTACTCTCCGTCACAGTCGGCTTCTGGGCAGCACCTTCCTCATCCAAGAGGAGCCCTGCCAGGGGGTCTTCCAGGTCTCACCACCGGGATCGGGGGAGGGGAGAAAACAGGTCCGACTGCGGCACTCCACTCAGGAAGCAAGCCTGACGCTGGCGATCAGCCGAGGTCCCTGGCTGCTCTAATGCATACTCAAGCCCCACAGCACCTGCAACAAGGCAGGGCCGGGGGCACTGACAGAGATGAGCCCCAGCCAGGAGATAGGGAGCCCCAGGCCCATGTGCACGGGCCTCTGACTCTGCTGGCTGCATGGCCTGGACTCACCCTTTAAGGCACCGAAGAGAAGTGAAACATTCATGCATTTACAAAGGAAAAGGGGCCTCTTCCTAGACTTTATAAAACCTCCCCTCTTCCTTTATGATTCTATGAAGCTTCTTTGGCTTCCAAGTCCTTGCAAATGAGTTCCCTAATATCCCGGGCCAATACAACAACGAAGGCTCCATGAATTCAGAGAACTAGGTCAGGGCTCGAGCTCGAGTCCTTCCTCTGTGACTTGACCTCAGGCCAGCAAGCAAGTGCTACCCAGGCTACTCTGCCCTCAAACCAGAGTCCCAGCAACATGGTGGGGGCCATGGTACCTTCAAAGGAAACGCCCCTGTGCTGATGCCCAAAGCTGTTTGGAGACGGCTTCTTCGTGGCAACGGTGTTCCCTGCAGGAGGAAGGGAGGCACGGTCATGAGCCCGGGTCTCTCCAGGCCAAGCCCCTGCACACACGCACCATGGCCTGAGCCCTGGGAAGCTGAGGCTTTGTAGCTGTAGACAGCCATGAGATAGGAGGTCACCTTCTGCCCCCTCGCCATGGTCACCACAGACTGACACATGTGCAAGAGTGACACGGGCTATCATGCAAGTCTGCATATGGATCAGAGCTTATGCACACAGGCATGTGGCGCTCAGGCCGAGGAAAGCCACAGGACACGAGCGCCTCCTCCTGTACGTTTTTTTTCCACGCATGCTCACCAGAGATGGGAGTGGGGCGAGTGAGAAATCACCCTCTGGGGGGATGGCCACACCACAGTCCCTTCTCCTCTATCTTCCTCTTGGGACTTTGGACATGCACATACATGTGCCCACCATGATTTTCTTTTTTATTAATAGAGGTTTTTGCTATAGGGAGTGTGTGCTTGCTGGAGAGACAGAGAGAAACAGAGAGACAGACAGTGAGAAACTGGGACCAGCAGATGGCATAATGGTTAAGTTGCTGGACTCCCACGTAGTCGACCGTGGCTCGAGTCCCAGACCCAGCGGCTTAAAAGTCATGGGGTGGGGGGGCAGCAGGTGGCATGGTGGTTAGGGCGCTGGAATTCCCACATGGCTGATCACGGTTCGAGTCCCAGACTTGGTGGCTTGCTTTCTCACTTTCTCCCCCCTCTCTGTCTTTCTCTGGCAAAACTCATGTAAAATAAATAAATAAAAATAAACAAATTCTAAAAATAAAACTCATGCCGGATGCATGTGTGTGCATGAGATTTCTGTCTCACTGTCTCACTGGCAGGCATGTGTGCCCTAAATCAAAAATCTCTATCTCAAAAAATAGAAAGTGAGGGGAACCAGCAGTTAGCGTAATGACTATGTCGCTGGACTCCCACGTAGTCGACCGCGGTTCGTGTCCCGGACCCGGTGGCTTAAAACTCACGCCAGGCGCGTGTGCATGCGTGCCCAAGATCCCGAGAGGAGAATGGAGGAGAAGGGATTGCGGCGTGACCATCCCCCCTGGGGGGTGATTTCTCGCT
>NW_006159630.1:6047168-6052487 GCF_000334495.1 Tupaia belangeri chinensis | reverse complement strand
CCGGGGTGTGTGGGACTCAAGCCTCTAAACCCCCCGCCACCTGCCAGTCCCTCTTTTTATTTTATTTTTTTTTAAGAATTACTTATGTGGGGGACCAGCAGGTGGCATGGTGGTTAAGGTGCTGGACACTCCCACATGGCTGACCATAGTTCAAGTTCTGGACCTGGTGGCTTGCTTTCTCACTTTCCCTCTCTCTCTCTTTGATCAAATTAAAATAAATGAATGCATAAATAAAATAAATAAAGTTAAATAATTCTTTTTTTTCTTTAAGAATTATTTTATTTAACTTTTTTTTTTTTTTTATTTAAACTTGACTGGAGAGAGAGGGAGGAAGGGAGGGAGAGGGGAAGAGAGAGAGAGAAAGTGAAAGCAGATATAGGACTCAAACCATGGTTGGCCACATGGGAATCCAGTACCCTTAACCACCATAGCACCTGCCAGCCCGAGTTCTTCTTTTTTTTTTTTTGGAGAGGTTTTTGCTATAGGGTGCGTGTGCTTGCCAGACAGAGACAGAGACAGAGAGATAGAAAGCGAGAAATCACCCCCCAGGGGGGATGGTCACGCCGAAATCCCTTCTCCTCCATTCTCCTCTCGGGATCTTGAGTACACACGCACATGCACACGTGCCCGGAGTGAGTTTTAAGCCACCGGGCCTGGGACACGAACCGCGGTCGACTACATGGGGGCCCAGTGACATAGCCATTACGTTAACTGCTGGCCCCATAAAATAAATAAATAAAGTTAAACAATTCTTTTTTTTTAAAGAATTATTTTGTTTCAACTTTATTTATTATTATTATTATTTTCCAGTTTGATCAGAGAGAGATAGAGATAGAGAGGAAGTGAGAAAGCAAGCCACCAGGTCTGAGACTTGAACCGTGGTCGGCCATGTGGGAGTCCAGCGCCTTTAACCACCATGCCACTTGCCGGCCCCAAAGTTAAATAATTCTTAAAAAATAAAAAAGAATTACTTATGGGGCTAGCAGATGGCATAGTGTTTACATTGCTGGACTCCCACATAGCTGACTGTGACCCGGTGGTCTAAAAATCATACCGGGAGCATATGTGTGTGCCCAGGATCCCAGGGGGAGAATGGAGAAGGTACTGTGGCGTGGCCATCTCCCCTGGGTGATGATTTCTCACTTTTCCTTTTACTGTCTCTGTCTCTCTCTCTCCAGTGAGTGCACACACCCTAAGGCAAAAATCTCTTACAAAAAACATTTTTAAAAAGAATTAATTTGTTATTATTACTTTTTAAAATTTGACTAAAGAGAGACAGAGAGAGAGAAAAAGTGAAAAAGCAAGCCACTAGATCTGGGATTCGAACCTTGGTCAGTCATGTGGAAGTCTAGTACCTCAACCACTGTACCACCTGCCACCATGTTTTTCTAGCTGCTATGTCTGGGATTTGAACCACTCAGTTGGTCATGTGGGGTCCAGCCACCTTAACCACCATACCACCTGGCTGGCCTGACAGCCTCCTGAGCACCATGCATGTCCCTGGAATCTCCCCAGCAGGTATACTTTTTTTTTTTTTTGGTATTCTTTTTTTTTTTTTTTTTTTTTAGAGGTTTTTTGTTACAGGGTGTGTGCTCGCCAGAGAGACAGAAAGTGAGAAATCACCCCCCGGGGGGAAGGCCACGCCGCAATCCCTTCTCCTCTCGGGATCTTGGGCACGCATGTACACGTGCTTGGCGTGAGTTTAAGTCACCGGGTCTGAGACTCAAACCGTGGTCGACTAGGTGGGAGTCCAATTACATAGCCATTACGCTAACTACTGGCCCCATCTGAGATACTTTCTCACTCACCGTTCTCATTGGCTGTTGGCTTGGCAGCAGGTTGAGGATTTGTGGGCAGCTCTTCTTTCCCAGACTCCTTCACAAGTCTTTGGCCAGAGGTCACGCTAGACTTCTTCAGACCCAGGAGGTCAGCATCCATGTCGTCCAGGTCCTAGGAGAGCACGGAGGACGGGGGTGACTTCTGAGAAGGTGAGGAGGAGGGCAGCTGGCACACCGGGGCAGAATTATGAGAAAACAAATGAAAGCAAGAGAACTTGAGAATAAAGGTGAGTTAGGGAAGAAAACTGAACCAAAGACAAGCAGAGGGTGGGGGGCTCAGCACACTCTGGAAGAGACACACACAGTCACCGCCTTAGCTGAGTTGGGGGACCTGCAGGTCTCACTCAGGGGTCCCGGCCAGCTGGCCTCAGGAGAGATTTCAATCTGAAGTTAAAAAAGCCGAGTCTGGGGAACCAGCAGTTAGCATAAGGGCTATGTCGCTGGATTCCCACATAGTCGACCGAGGTTCATGTCCCAGACCTGGTGGCTTAAAAAACTCACGCCGGGCACATGTGCATGCGTGCCCAAGATCCCGAGAGGAGACTGGAGGAGAAGGGATTGCAGCATGACCATCCCCCCTGGGGGGTGATTTCCTGCTTTCTGTCTCTATGTCTCTCTCTGTCTGTCTGGTGAGCGCACGCGCTCTGTAGCGAAAACCTCTCAAAAAATAAATAAATAAATAAAAGCCGAGTCTGGAGGGCAGGTGGTGTGGTGGTTAAGGTGCTAGACCCCATGTGGTCAGCTTTGTGGTAGGAGTCCCAGACCCGGCCTGAGAATCATGCCAGGCACATGCGTGTGCATGCCCCAAATCCAGAGAGGAGGATAGAGCAGAGGGACTGCAGTTACAGCCATCCCCTCTAGGAGGTGATTTTTCACTTTCTCTGTCTCTTCCCCTCTCCGACACACACGTCCTACACCAAAAGAAAAAAAAAAAAACTGAGTTTGCAACCAAGAAGGGAACAGACACCAGTGTTTCAGAGTCCCATGGTGCTGTGACCAAGAGTTCTGTCTTGTCCTGGAGACCGTGACAAAATGGGCCAACCAAAGGGGATGCAAAACTGAGGGTGAGACAGCAAGGTGTGCGGGTCCGAAGGGGAAGAGGGAGGAGGCCTAGGCTAAGCCAGCTGAGCACCATGAGATTTCGGTCTAAACCTGCTCGGAATTCACGTCTCGAAACTGAATTGTAGGGGTGGCCCCATGGTCTAGTGCTTAAGGAAGCCAGATCCCACATGGCCAATTATGCAGTTCAAATTCTGGACCTGGTGGGCTTGAAAAACACCGGGGGTGCCAGCAGATGGCATGGTGGTTAAGGCACTGGATTTCCACACAGCCGACCACGGTTTGAGTCCTGGACCTGACAGCTTAAAAAAATCATGCGGGCGTGTGTGCATGCATGCCCAAAATCCCAAGAAAAAAGGGATTGCAGCATGGCCATGCCCCCTGGGGGGTGATTTCTCCTTCTTTCTGTCTCTCTTCAGCAAACAGCCCTCTGGCAAAAACCTAAAGAAAAGAAAAACACAGTTTGTGGGTGTGTGTGTGCATGTGCCCAGATTCCCAAGGGATGAGGAATGGAAGAGAAGGAACTGCGACACGCCCATGTCCTATCGAGGGTGCTTTCTGTCTCTCTCCCCCTCTCTGGTGAGTACACACACCGACTGGCAATTAAAAAAATAATTTCATTGCAAAGGGCTTGCTCTGATAAGACAACTGTACTGAAGGAGACTTGGTAGACAATGTGGAGAGAAGTAGGGGGAAGGTTAGGAACGAACTTTTTTTTTTTTTTAATTTGCTGCAGGGTGTGCATGCTCACCAAGGAGAGAAGGGGCGGTGGGAAAGGGCAGAGAGAAAGCACCCACTCTGGGGGGAAGGCCACACCACAAATCCCTGCTCCTTTCTCCTTTGGGGTTTTGAGCACATGCACACATGTGCCTGGAGTGTTTTCTAGACTCAGCTGCACGGATGACCTTATAGGATCCAGTCGTCTTACCCACCACACTACCAGCTGGCCCAGGAACAGACTTTCAGCTCTCTAGGTGGTGGGGGGCGGCGGGAGGCACCCGGGTGAGTCTTTGGGTGGGGTGTGGCCCCATCTCACCAGAGGCCTGTGGGATAGACTGTCCAGTCTCTATTCACAGGAGGAGATATACCCCTAGGGCAAAAGGGCGACAGCTTGCGGAAGGGCGCTATTCATGCACTAGGAGGGCTTCCGAAACAGCTGTAACGGGAGAACTTAGAGGCTCTGAGAATGAAGTCTTGGCACAAAACATCCCCGCTCCCCCAGCCCCAGCGCCCAGCCCCAGGGACCGTGCATGTCGCTGCTTCAGTGCAGTACAGTTCAGTACCTGCAGCGCCTGCAGCAGGGCCTGCGGGTCTGCATCCGAGATGTCGGAAACCTGAGGGCGCGGAGGGCGAGGACACACATCAGTGAAGGCCCACCGCCACCCAGGGCTCTGACCATCACTGCTTCTGTCAGGGCAGACGGGTCAGCAGACGCAGAGCCGGCTGTCCTGCTGCCTGGGGCCTGGGATCAAAGCTGCCCTGCTGTGGAGACCCGGAAAGCGCTGCCCCTTTCTGTCCTCCCCATTGGAAAGGCCACTTCCACTCCAGCAGCCTGCTTGTGCTACTTGCCACACACGCAGTGGCAGTCTGGAGTGTGACACAGGACATGGCTGGGTGCTCAACGCCAGCTCACCTCCTGGGGGGATGGAGCGGGATGTGTGGGGTCTAAGAATGAATGAACTCTGCAGGGTCTTCTAACTGCTCTGGGAGCAACCCCCTGGTTCAACACCAGTCTCACTGCTCTTGGGGACAGGGAGAGAGGCAGAGGTGGGGAAGGACAAGGCTCACCTCGGCGTCAGCTCCCGCCAGGCCTGTCCTGAAGACATCATCTTCCAGGAGGGACCTGTGAAGGGGTGGGATCAGCACCCACACACGTCCCTAGGGCACTAGGTGTCTCTAAAGAAGGAAAAGCGGGGGCCAGCAGGTGGCATGGTAGCTAAGGGTGCTGGACTCCCACATGGCTGACCATGGTTCGAGTCCTGGACCTGGCAGCTTGCTTTCTCACTTTCCCTCTCTGTCTGGCCAAATTAAAAAAAATAATGATGATGAGTAAAATTAAATAATTCTTTTTTAAAAAAAGAAGTAAAAGGGCCTTAGAGAGTCCAAGCGAAGTTGGATAGATTTCTTTGAGTGAACAGTTGCTTTTGTTTTGTTTTGGGAGAGGTTTTTGCTATATAGAGTGAGTGCACTCCCCAGAAGAGAGAGAGAGACAGAGAGATAGAAAGCAAGAAATCACCCCCGAGGGGAGATGGCCATGCCACAATCCCTTCTCCTCCATTCCCCTCTTGGGATCTTAGCCACGCACACACATGTGCTCGGCGTGCGTTTAAGCCACTGGGTCTAGGACTCGAACTGCGGTCGACTACATGGGAGTCCAGCCACATAGCCATTACACCAACTGCCAGTCCCCAGAGCTGCTGAA
>NW_006159630.1:6046705-6047135 GCF_000334495.1 Tupaia belangeri chinensis | reverse complement strand
GACCCCAGACCTGCCCCCGCCAAGACGAAGGTGGAGGCTGGTGGGCTCCCAGGGCTCCTTCCTCCTCCCCCATCTGCCAGAACCGGAAGAACACACAGGATTTGAAAAGCACTAGTCCAGGTTGATCTCACTTAGAAGATAAGGAAACTGAGGCTTAGAGGTTCATGAAGCCTTGGTCGCACAGTGAACAGCAGAGGCAGAATGAGCAGCCAGGCCTGCAGCCCCCGGTTTAGGTCTCAGCCCACTCCCCTGGTTCCTTTAAGAACCAGAAGCTGGGGGCCGGCAGGTAATAGTGGCTAAGGAGCTGGACTCCCAGCGTCAACTGCGGTTCAAGCCCCAGACCTAGAGGCTTGAAGATCATGCCAGACACACATGCACACGTGCCCCAAATCCTAAGGAGACTGGAAGATAAGGGATTGCAGCATGGTCA
>NW_006159630.1:6037759-6045719 GCF_000334495.1 Tupaia belangeri chinensis | reverse complement strand
CAGGGCAGACGGGTCAGCAGACGCAGAGCCGGCTGTCCTGCTGCCTGGGGCCTGGGATCAAAGCTGCCCTGCTGTGGAGACCCGGAAAGCGCTGCCCCTTTCTGTCCTCCCCATTGGAAAGGCCACTTCCACTCCAGCAGCCTGCTTGTGCTACTTGCCACACACGCAGTGGCAGTCTGGAGTGTGACACAGGACATGGCTGGGTGCTCAACGCCAGCTCACCTCCTGGGGGGATGGAGCGGGATGTGTGGGGTCTAAGAATGAATGAACTCTGCAGGGTCTTCTAACTGCTCTGGGAGCAACCCCCTGGTTCAACACCAGTCTCACTGCTCTTGGGGACAGGGAGAGAGGCAGAGGTGGGGAAGGACAAGGCTCACCTCGGCGTCAGCTCCCGCCAGGCCTGTCCTGAAGACATCATCTTCCAGGAGGGACCTGTGAAGGGGTGGGATCAGCACCCACACACGTCCCTAGGGCACTAGGTGTCTCTAAAGAAGGAAAAGCGGGGGCCAGCAGGTGGCATGGTAGCTAAGGGTGCTGGACTCCCACATGGCTGACCATGGTTCGAGTCCTGGACCTGGCAGCTTGCTTTCTCACTTTCCCTCTCTGTCTGGCCAAATTAAAAAAAATAATGATGATGAGTAAAATTAAATAATTCTTTTTTAAAAAAAGAAGTAAAAGGGCCTTAGAGAGTCCAAGCGAAGTTGGATAGATTTCTTTGAGTGAACAGTTGCTTTTGTTTTGTTTTGGGAGAGGTTTTTGCTATATAGAGTGAGTGCACTCCCCAGAAGAGAGAGAGAGACAGAGAGATAGAAAGCAAGAAATCACCCCCGAGGGGAGATGGCCATGCCACAATCCCTTCTCCTCCATTCCCCTCTTGGGATCTTAGCCACGCACACACATGTGCTCGGCGTGCGTTTAAGCCACTGGGTCTAGGACTCGAACTGCGGTCGACTACATGGGAGTCCAGCCACATAGCCATTACACCAACTGCCAGTCCCCAGAGCTGCTGAAAGGAACTTCACAGGCAACCAAATGCAGCAACTTCTAACTTCTGAAAAGCAGTGAGGGAGACCAGAACTGCCCCCGCCAAGACGAAGGTGGAGGCTGGTGGGCTCCCAGGGCTCCTTCCTCCTCCCCCATCTGCCAGAACCGGAAGAACACACAGGATTTGAAAAGCACTAGTCCAGGTTGATCTCACTTAGAAGATAAGGAAACTGAGGCTTAGAGGTTCATGAAGCCTTGGTCGCACAGTGAACAGCAGAGGCAGAATGAGCAGCCAGGCCTGCAGCCCCCGGTTTAGGTCTCAGCCCACTCCCCTGGTTCCTTTAAGAACCAGAAGCTGGGGGCCGGCAGGTAATAGTGGCTAAGGAGCTGGACTCCCAGCGTCAACTGCGGTTCAAGCCCCAGACCTAGAGGCTTGAAGATCATGCCAGACACACATGCACACGTGCCCCAAATCCTAAGGAGACTGGAAGATAAGGGATTGCAGCATGGTCATCCCCCCCACCCTGGAGGGGGGCTGATTTTTACTTTCCCCTTCTCTGCTCTCTCTCCAGTGAGTGCACGCGCCCTATGGCAAAAACAAAAATAACCGAGAGCTGGGCACAGGCGATGGAAACTGCCCTCGGTCGCGCTCAGCACCTGCTGAGCAGCTGGTGCGGCCAGAGAGCACGAGGACCACGGCGGGTCGAGGACACCACGCCAAGCCTAGGCTTACTTTGTTCTAGTCTCGGGCGAGGGGAGCCCCTGAGGTGCGTCTGCGGCGTCTCTGGCACGTAAAGCTGCTTTAACGGGTTTCTCGGGTAGAGTCGCTGGAAACAAAAGAAGATCTTAATAGCAAGAAGAGAAGTGGGGTCACAGTGAAAGGATGGCCAGGGAGTCCCCGACCTCACAGATGCCAGGAAGAAGGGCTATCTGGAGGAAGGAAACTGGCTCCACAGGGCCAGGGCCCAGTTTATCCGCTGGGCCTGAATGGGGGAAGGAGTGGGTCATTTCCAAGAGGCAGTCAACCCTAAATTTTGAGTGCCAAATAAGGGAACCCAGGGACCAGCAGATGGCATGGTAGTTATGTCTCTAGATTCCCAGGTGGCCGACCACAGTTCAAGTCCTGGACATGATGGTTTCAAAATCACCCCGGGCACACGTGTGTGCATACCAGGAGAATCGGAGAAGGGACTGCGGTGTAGACATCCCCCTGGGGGATGCTTTCTCACTTTCCTTCTCACTGTCTGTCTCTCTCCAGTGAGCACACACACCCTAAGGCAAAAACCTCTCAAAAATAAAAAAGGAACTCGCCATCACCCCTCTATGGGAACATGAAAGCAACAATGCCTTCCACATCCCAAAACACAGGTGTGTTCCCACCTAGGGTGCCATGTGGGTGCTCCTGGGCCGGGTGGGGGACCTAAGCCTTGCAGCCCTGCTCAGCTTTCCTTTCCTTCAACAAGGGGGACACACGAGGTAGGGCCACTACCACAACACATACACACTCTTCTAATTTAGCAGAGGGCAGGTGTGCTCTCCAGAGACACCGAGAGGGAGAAAGCGCCCCCCAGTGGAGGGTGATGATGCTGCAGTCCCTTCTCCCCCCATTTCTCTATCCTGCTGGGATTTGGGAAATGCATGCGTATACACCTGGCATGTTTTTCAAACCACCAGAGCCAGGATTCAAACTGTAGACAGCCATGTGGGCTCTAGCTCCCTTAACCCCTAGGCTACACAACTGACTGGCATACGAAATTTCTTTAGGGGGCATGAGAATGTTCTAGAATTAGTGGTAGTGACTTTACAACTTTGTGAATAGTCTAAAAGCCACTGAATTGTGCACTTTAAAATACTGAGCTTTGGGCCAGCAGGTGGTGTGGAGGGTTAAGGTGCTGGACTCCACATGACCGACTGCACGGTTGGAGTTCTGGACCTGGCAGCTTGCAGATCATGCCAGGCGCATGTGCACGCTGCCCAAGATCTTGAGAGGAGAGTGGAGACGCGTCGCCCCCTGCCCCGGGGTGATTTCTCCCTTTCTCTCTCCAGCAAGCGCATGTACCTATAGCAAAAACTGAAAAACGAGAGAGACTGAACTTTATGGTATTCGAGTTTATCTCGATTAACAAAAACATGTCCACACAGGATTCTGGGGACCGGACACTTACTGTCGTCCCCCAGGAGGTCGCCAAGGACATCATCAATGGAGCCTGGAATGGAAAAGGGGCTGTCACACCTTCAGGAGAAAAGATGAGGGGCCTTTACAAACCTCCAGCCTCGAGTCTCACTCCAGGGCCTAGGAGCTCTCAGATGCTGGGACCTGGGCTTACTTAGCTTCTTCACTGCAATGAGAATTTCTTTTTTTTTTTGGAGAGGTTTTTGCTATAGGGCACGTGCACTCGCCAGAGAGACAGAAAGCGAGAAATCACCCCCCAGGGGGGATGGCCAGTCCGCAATCCCTTCTCCTCCATTCTCCTCTCGGGATCTTGGGCACACACGCACACGTGCCCTGTGTGAGTTTAAGCCACCGGGTCCAGACTCAAACCGCGGTCGACTACGTGGGAGTTCAGCAGCATAGCCATTACACCAACTGCTGGTCCCAGCAATGAG
This sequence comes from Tupaia belangeri chinensis, assembly GCF_000334495.1. Taxonomy (NCBI): domain Eukaryota; kingdom Metazoa; phylum Chordata; class Mammalia; order Scandentia; family Tupaiidae; genus Tupaia; species Tupaia belangeri. The sequence goes on along the minus strand of NW_006159630.1, from coordinate 6,042,128 downwards.
AGGTTTTTTAACTCGCTGGCTAAAGTCTCAATGCCTTGTTGAAACACTCCAGACAGAAATCAAAAGTAACTTTCTGAAAGGATGAGAGTATAGATTTTCAGTGGAACCTACGTTCTCCCTGCCTTCCCAGGTCCCGTGAGCCAACAGCCTTCCTGACTCTGAATGAAGCATAGTGTGGTTCTTTGGGAAAAGTGTCCACAAGATTTCTAGACACACGCTCATTTCATACCAACAGCCTTCGTGCCCTCTCTCATTCGAGACCCCCAGAAATGATCTGGATGCACCCCTCCTTGGCCGCTTTCTGACAGAGGCGAGGCACCGCCTTAGGGAAAATCTAAGTGTGAATACTGAATTAGCTGCCCCATCCAGGTTAAGCACCGTCACCCTTAGCCCCAGCCATGCACTCCTGTATGCAGAGAGCAGTAAGGATCTTTTCCAGAGCCCCGACTTCCTGAATTTATCTGTGGCCAATAAGGCAGCCTAAGGAGACCCTGGGAAGACCAAGTCGGCCTATGGGAGTTTGGGAAAGCAGCACGACTCTCACCAACACTTACACGCAGCCAAGTCTAAATCATTTCTGGACCTGGGAGGGGGACGCCCGTGGCTTAAGGCTGACGGTCCGTCTCTCCACTCACCTTTCAATCCCTTCTTGGTTTTTGGTGCCTAAAATTGGAAAGACAAATCACATGAACAAAAGCCAACAGTGAACACATGTCAAAGCTGGAAACGTACAAGGAATGGTTTTGACTTTTGCCAACTCTCCAGACAAGGGCCCCGATGGCATTTAGAGACAGAAGAGTCCTTGATTCCCCCTACAGACTCTGAGAATGGACTTACTCGGAGCACGGGAACGGCCCTACTAACCAGCAGTGGGTGCCAAGAGAGGCGGGCAGTCTCTGCTTTTCCCCGATTTCCACACAGACCCTCCAGCCAGGCTGTAATGTGACTGGAAATGCTTGCTGCTCCACGTCCCTGACTACCCCGTCCAGTGACAGACACTTAAAAACACTTCCAGCTGGACAGAGGCTCAGCAGAAACCTTGCCGGCTGCTGAAGTCTGTAGTCAGTGCTACCATCCGTGGCTCTTCTCCAGGGACCACCCCAGTCCCTGCCTCCCGGGTCCCAGGTATCCCCAGCGGCCAGGCCCGTCCTGGGTGAGGGGGGAGTGAGCTCAGTGCTCAGGGTCCCTCCATTCCACCTACCATGGCGAGCCTGGGGGTCTTCACGGCTCCTTCACAGTACTGTCCAACTCATTACAATTCTGCCCATCAGGCCCGTCCTGAGGCAAAAAGTTAAAGCGGCTGCTTAAACATGATGTATCTTTAACAGTTCCTGAGTCTACAGATTACTGGGGCACTTCTCTACGGACTCCAGACGTCTACACCTACTTCCGGAAGTTAAAACCTCCTTGTACTTGGAGAGATGCAGCCAAATGCAACTTTCTGGATAACGTAATGGGCGCGCCAGGGCTTCTCCCTTACGTCTTCAAAGTGCAGGATGCAGGAAGTGGGAGGTCCCCCTTTATAAAGGGGGTGGTGCCTGGCAGCAAGGCCGAACCCCTTCCCAGATAACATCCAGGGCTACCTTCCAGGTAGCCTTCAGCACACGCAGCGAGTGCGAGCTCTGAGGACCACTTGACGTGGTTCTCAGTGACCGTGAGAGGCTTCCCCTTCACACCAGCTGGGGATCGGACTCGCCCCACGGAGAGCAGTTTTCCTCCCTCTCCACCCTCCACTTACTGGAAACCCGCTTCAGCTGCCCTGGAGTCAGCGGGGCCCTTGTGTTTCCCTGTCGGTCTGCAGCCCCGGCCGGACGCTCCGAGTGCGCGCATCTCCGTGCCCCTGCGATGCAGCTGCGCGGCTGCGAGCCCGAGCGCGTGCCGTCTCCTCGCGTTAGGGAGCTGCCATCCCTTGCTGGCCTGTCGCAGCACCCCAGACCGCGGGAGTTTTCTAGGACTGGTTTGCAAAGACCAAAAGGCCACGGGGCAACGCGCGTCGTCGCCCCTGCGCAGCCAAGCCCACACCCGGCATTTTAAAATCCAGAACCCGCCTCTAAGCACCGCCCCTCCCCAGTCACGCCCCCCGGCCCGAGACCTGCGCGCACGTCCAGTCTCGAGCCCACGTGCAGCCGGGAATCCTCTCGGCCCCTTAAAAATCCCTGCTAGGCGCTATTCCCGTCGGAGGAGCGGCCGGGCCGGCTCCACTCCCTGCGCCCAGCGCGGTCAGGCCTCCCGCCGCCGGGGCCCACCTCCGTCTCGGCCTCCCCACGAAAGGCGGGCGCAAGGCGCCCTGGGACTTGCAGTCCGCTCACCTGCCGGGGCCGAAGAGCAGGGCACGCCGGGAGAACTACATTTCCCAGGGTGCCCCGCCGCGGCGGTTAGCTCGGCCGGCCCAGGCCTCGCCTCTGTTGGCGGCTTCGGGCGTTGCTAGGAGCTGCAGGAACGCCCCTCGGGGAAGAGGGCGCTGGCCTCAAAGGCCCGGCGGAGCACCGTGGGGACCGGGCTCAGTGGCCGAACACTTGAGCCCACCTGAGGGCATGAGAAATGTGTTAATGTGAACGGTCGGGGCGAATCCATGTACCCATCTCACCCAAGACACGAGCGCGTCCTTCCTGTTCAAGATGAAATTGAAGCTGCGCAGAGTGAAACCAATAAAAGACATGTAACACTGTGTGTGTGCTTACTACGGACTTTATTACGGTTAACTTCACAAGGGTTAGCGGGTTGGCTTGCTCGCAGGCCAAGCACCTCCTCTCCCACCGCCACCCCGCAGCCCAAGCCAGGGCTGCTTAACCTGTGCTTATCCCGGAGAAGCCAAACTCGAACCTCAACAGCAGAGGGAAGAAGGTAGCAAAGTAATTATACACCCTAAAGAATACACGTTATTTAGTTGAATTCACAGCAATTGGAGATAAAATGGGTGTTCACCAAGTCGTAGCAGTCTAGTACGTGGAAGATCGCACATCTTGCTACATGAAAATAATCTACAAAATCAGTAAATCAACTTATTTTAGTTCAGAATTTTAAAAATAATTTTTGAAATTATTTAACTTTATCCATTTATTTATTTTAACTTGACCAGAGTGGGAGAGACAGAGAGAAAGCAAGCAAGTGACCAGATCCAGGACTCAAACCGAAGTCCATGTGGTGGTAGTCCAGCGCCCTTAGCCACCACAGCACCTGCTGGCCCCCAGAATTCTTAAAATTACAATTCTTCATCATCTTCCCAAGCCAAGCAATGGCTCACTTTAAGGCAAAACCCAAAACAACAGCAAAAAAGCCTTGGAATCTAGAGCTTTCCAACAGCTAACTGGTAACTATAACAAGGCTCCTAATGTGTTTGTCTAGTATTATGGGCCAACCACGTGAGTACTGAAAAATTTGGTACCTGTAGTCAGCTACAGCAAAGCCCTACCACCAATATAAATGGGAAGTTTTCTTAGTCTTTAACAGCGACTTACTCTAACTCTAATCATCGAGAGGGAGGTAAACAATTAACTGAGATGAAAATAATCAAAGTCTTCATTTAAGTTAGGAAAAACAAGGAGTCCTGGTCTCAGGTAAAAGGACAACTTTCTGGGAACCAGCAGTTAGCATAATGGCTATGTCGCTGGACTCCCACGTAGTCGACCGCGGTTCCCGTCCCGGACCCCGTGGCTTAAAACTCAGGCCAGGCGCGTGTGCGTGCGTGCCCAAGATCCCGAGAGGAGAATGGAGGAGAAGGGATTGTGGCATGACCATCCCCCCTGGGGGGTGATTTCTCACTTTCTGCCTCTCTGTCTGGTGAGTGCTCCGCCCTATAGTGAAAACCTTTCCAAAAAAAAAAAAACAAAAAACACCACTTTCTGCCACTGCCCCCTCCCCCTGCTCAAAGGCAAGCATGCCCTCCAAATAGTGAAGACTGCCAGGTGTTTCAGACCACCTGCAAAGAGTTTATTTGCACCCAATGAGTGCAAATGAGTGGAAAAGACTCCAAAGAGGAGGAGGGACACTGAGTGGTTGTCTAAAAAAAAAAAGCCTCTGGGTATATGCCTATATGTGGGAAGCTGTTGAGTGCACAGAAAGCACAGGGACACGGTTAAGTGTTGTAATTAAGCTAATTCTCCGAAGGTAAACGACACTTAGCAGTATTATACTTGGAGGACAAAAACATCAAAGGCCTAGAGGCTTTAAGGTCACTTATATCCAAACTGTGTAACAAACCTCAGCACATACCCAGCACAAAAGAAAGCAGAGTGCCAAACATTTAAAAAGTCAACTTCTGTCCATTACAAACAGCACACGCATTACCATTAAACCTCAAAAGTTTTGTGTACTGTTCAGAAGAGCATTTTTATTTTTTAAAAGAATTACTTAACTTTATTTTAATTCG
>NW_006159630.1:6008951-6037261 GCF_000334495.1 Tupaia belangeri chinensis | reverse complement strand
TCTATCCGCCAGGTCCAAGACTTGAATCACAGTTGGCCAGGTGGGAGTCCAATACCTTAACCACCACACCCCCTGCCGTACCTAGAAAAGCGTTTTTGAAAAGCAGCTTACATCAATATTATCTACTAGAAAATTTAATTTTATTCAGTACTATCATTTTGGAGAAGAATTTTTGGTTGAAATTTAATCTTTGTATTTTTTGTGAAAACAGCTCACAAAAGAACCCAATAGATTCAACTCATTAAAATCTGGCTTCTTGGGAAGAGCAAACTAGACCTGCTGCTTCCTTTATAGCCGGTCAACCAATACACCGAGCCCCGTCCAGGCCTCCTGCCTTGAGGAGAGCCATTTGCAGTTACTGCCAGGACTACAGTAGTCAATGGCTCTCTGTCCAAGCAAGTCTCACCTTTCCTCCTTTTTCCTAGTGCTAAATAAACCTAATAAATCTACATTCTGGATTTCTTCATAATTTAAACGTATGTTTGTGTGGTATCTCTTAATAGTACAAATCAGGGAGGTTTTACCATGTTTATATTCTTTGACTGCTCTGAATAAAGTTTACAACAAAGCATTCCATTGTTAATAGTATCAAATGTCAGATTTGGTTTTTAAATAAAACTCTGAGGTGCTGGATCAAAGGTGGCTCTGTGTGTCTATACCCTCTTCACACCTCTTAAAATAGATCCCTCATCTATGCAGCCAGATTAGGCGGATGTCATTTCATACACACAGGCCCTGCCCAGAAACTTGTTTGTGAATAAAATATTTAAACACTAATTTTGAAACAATTCTAAAAGCAACAGGTCAGTAGTAAGCCATTTAAGTTTGTTATTTCTCAGAATCTAAACTATTGCCAAGATGTACTTTCAAATGAGGTTACCATGTGCTACCTTCATTCTTAACACAATTATCAATTAGTTCTCCCAGTGGATAGGTTAAAGGCTTGTATTAAAACACAAGTCTATAACCCCAAAGTCTCACATTATCATTTTCCCTGGGATAGATTTGATGTCAAGTCCCAAGATAGGAATTATATTTCTAATGGATTATTATATTTTCAGGACTGATTCTAGGACAACTGGTTTCATAAACAATTAGCAAGTTTAAAAAACTAAACCAAGTGATTTATGTTGTTTTACATTGATTCTAAGGGGAAAAAAAAGTCATGAAGAGATACAATCTTAGTTTTTTTTTTTTTTTTTTTTTGAGACAGGTCTCACTTTGTTGCCTAGGCTGGCCTCAAACTCACAATCCTCACTGACTCAGCCTCCAGAGCAGCGAGGATTACAGGCACATGCCACTGCACCCAGCCATGTTTAACATTTAAGTGTAAATTATATTTCAACTGAAGAGGAACGGAGACTGTAAAGCTCCTACAGACATACTGAAAAAAAGAAAAAAAAAAAAAAAAAAAGCCAGCTACTCAACAATAAGAAACAGGATCTAGGGAACTTCCCATCTTTCCTTTAACCATAGTTGAATGGTTTTATTTTCTGAACCAAAAATCAACACATGGTTTGTGGCAACTGTTTTTCTGTGCAATTTCTGTGTTTTAAGGGGTGACCTGAGTAACATTTTTATTTTTATTACAAATACTTTGTAAACTCCAGATGGTTTAATAGCTTATGTCAAAATGACTGAGATTTTGAAATGTGGATTGCCCCAGAAAATCTAGTTAATATGTTCACCAAAGTAGGTCATGGGTTAGAGCTCTCCCTACTCCTACTCTACTAGGGAGGAACTATGATTTTCCCCCTCTTTTCTTTACAGTATCACTTCCTTTTAAAAAAAAAAAACATTTAATTTTATTTATTCATTTATTGTAATTTGACCAGAGAAAGACAGAGAGAGAGAGAGAGAGAGAGAGAGAGAGAGAGAGAGAGAGAGAGAGAGAGAGAGAGAGAGAGAGAGAGAGAGAGAGAAAGAGGAAGAAAGCAAGCCACTAGGTCTCGGAATTGAACCATGGCCAGCCATGTGGGAGTGTCCAGCGCCTTAACCACAACGCCACCTGCTGGCCCCACAGTATCACCTTCAAGAGAAGGAAAGGTGATCAAACACCACTGATTGAAGTCCCAGCAGCTGTCAAAAGCCCTGTGTAGAGAAAACCTTGCTATCCATCTTTCCCAAGAAGTGGGGGACAAATGGAGCAACACTTTCAGGACCCTCTGGATGGAAGACCAGCTCCTTATTACATGACACAATGGTCCGCAGCAGGCCTATGCTGAAAGAAGTCCTACTGTCCGAAAATGTTACTAAAATAGTCAGGAGCAACTATCAGCAAAGGGGAGCACTCACACACAGGATGTGTCAGGCACCACCTCACCGACAGCAAGCTTTCTGACTAGCTTCTTCCTCTAATTGCTTCCCTTTAGTCCTGCTTTTCAGCCAGGCTCCCTTGTAGGAGTGGCAGGAGATTTAGCAAGAAAGCTCAGAAGGGTTCTACTCTACCTAAAAAATACCTTTGTTTTTAAAACACTTTACACCCAGTGATTAGCAATTAAACTGTGAAAATAATTAACTACTTAGTAGTTAAGTTCTGCCAATTATCAAAAGTTACAGCCAACTAGGATTAACAGCATTACAAAGAGGAGTTATACTGCATTTCTTACACTATTTCCAATGCTTACTAGGTCTCTTCCAGTGTTAATTGCACTTTAAAATACGTTTTATTTTTCTTTTTTTCCTCCCATTTAATCTCGGAAATCTCTTCATTTTCTCTTCACTTATGAAAAGAGGAAAGGGGTCAATTTATCATCTGCTCTACGGCTATTTGAGTTTGATAAAGAACTCCACGCAGATGTGTGTCAGGTGTGAAGGGAGGCATACAGCTGCTTGCCAGCACAGGTTACATATGTCCCCGTGCTTCAGAGTTTGGACTGCAGCGGCTTCAGGTGCTTGTAGTAAGACTGATGGACCTGTAGGGAGGGGAGAGAGAAGACATGCTGATAGTTTGCCACCTGAAAGAACAGACACAATCAAGACGTTATTTGGACCTTATCTGCATCCTGATTCAAATTGTAAAAAATAAACTTTCAAAATGGGGCCAGCAGGTGGTATGGTGGTTAAGGTGCTGCTGACCACAGCTCAAGTCCCAAACCCTTCAACTTGAAAAATCACAGCCAGGTGCATGTGCCTGCATGCCCAAAATCCTAAAAGGAGAATGGGGAAGGGACTAAGGCGTGGCTACCCCCCTTTGGGGTGTGATTTCTCACTTTCCCTCTCTCTGGCTCTGTCTGGCATGCACGCACACACTATGGCCAAAAGCTTATATTAAAAAAGAAAAAAAAAAAAAAAGCCAATTTGGAAATCTGGATATTTACTGGGTTATTGACTGGGTCTCTTATGATATTAAGTGCTGTTCATTTGCTTAGGTGTAGCAATGGTACAGCGGCTATTTTTAAAGCATTTTACCTTTAAGAGCTACATGTTAAAAATTTATGGATAAAAGTGTGACCAGAAGTTAGTGTGATGTCTATGTCGCTGGACTCCCACGTAGTCGACCGAAGTTCGTGTCCCAGACCCCGTGGCTTAAGCTCACGCCGGGCGCATGTGCGTGCATGCCCAAGATCCCAAGAGGAGAATGGAGAAGGGATTGCGGCGAAATCACCCTAGGGGGTGATTTCTCGCTTTCTGTCTCTCTGTCTCTCTCTGTCTTTTTGGCGAGCACATGCGCCCTATAGCAAAAACCTCTCAAAAAAAAATTACGGATAAAAGCATCTGATGTCCTGGATTTGTTTCAAAACAATCCCCAGGAGGTGATGGATGAAACACAACTGGCTGGGATAAAGGGCACACAAACCCTGCTCACTATGGGGAAAACACAGTTCTCCTTTTTATTAATTATTTTTAAAGAACTATTTTATTTAACTTTATGTATTTATTTTATTTTGACCAGAGGTGGCAGGGATGGTGGGAAGAAAGTGAGAAAGCAAACTGCCAGGTCTGGAACTTGAACCGGGGTTGGCCATGGGAGAGTCCAGCACCTTTTAACCACCATGCCACCTGCCGGCCCTATTTTTTTTTTTTTTTTTTGAGAGATTTTTGCTACAGGGTGCCATGCACTCGCCAGAGAGACATAGAGACAAAGCGAGAAATCATCCCCCAGGGTGATGGCCACTCTGCAATCCCTTCTCCTCCTCCTCTTCTCAGGATTTTGGGCATATACATGCATGCACACGCCCCCTAAGAGTTTTAAGCCACTGAGAACTGCGGTAGACTACATCGGAGTCCAGCAATGTAACGACTAGGCCATTTGGTGGTCCCAACAATTCTCTTTTGAACCTGTTGTTCAAATAAAGTGACATCAGAACTGTCAGCAGTGACCACAGTGCTTTCAGAGCCCTTGGGTGAATCTCTTTGCAGAGGCCTTTCCTGCCTCAATGCTTAAATGAGGAATACCAAAAGGTGAAAAGACACTGGTTTTTTACCTGTGTTTTGTTTAGTGGGGAGTTCTTGGCCCACTCAAACAAGTTTTCGTACACATTCCCATCATAGCGACCAAGCACAGAGCCAAGAGTCACATCCTGAAAGTCAAAGGCATCCACCAGGGCCACGGCATCAGGGCGAATCAGAGTGAGCAACTCCTTTATACGCTGGTTCACGTGCGCGATCTGAGACTCTGTCATGATGCTCCCCTAACAAGAAACCAAACAAACAAATGAAATGTATGTATGTATATAAACAGGTATTTGCATTATTTAAGAGGGTTATTGTGCACCCCTATTAAGGGAGCCAGATCCCACATGGCCAACTGCCCTAGTGCCTTGAAAAGCACGCGGGGCACAGGTGCCTCAAATCCTGACGGGACAGAGGAATGGAGAAGGGGTTGCGGCATGAATGCGCCCCACTGGGGAGGTGCTTTCTCCCTTTCCCCCCTTTCCCGGGTGAGCACATGCATCCTCTGGCAAATTAAAAAATAAAAGAAAACAAATGAAAAGATTTCTACTTTAAAAATACTGACCTGAAGAAAATCCCCAGCCTTCTGACTGATTCCATATAAAGAATATAAGAGACATAAATTCCTTAAGACAGCTTGGATAGATTTATCTTGAATTTTGAGGAGTTTTTCTGAGAAGAGCTTAACTACCACATAGTGGCAATGTGCCTAGATAAAAAGAAAACTGAGTGTGAGAACCTCGGAAAGAGTCAATATGCAGCGACTAGAGTTTCCACACTAGGAAAACGGGGACACCTGGGGCAGGGAAGACGGTGGGGCAAGAGAAAGCTCCCACTGACCTCACTTGCTCGAACGAGGTCAACGGAAGTTAGGTTCCATGCGACCTCCTTGCTTTTCCTGTGCAGCACTTCAGATTGAAGGTTTTTCGCAGCAATTTCTACCAATCTATTAAGAATGCAAAGAAAAGTGGGGGACTAAGGAGGACAGTAACCCTGCCTCGCCCGTCAGGCCCCAGTCCTGCAGGCCTCCACGGCTGCATACCCTCGCTCCTGAGGGTGAGCTCACCTGGCTGCACGCAGTCTGTATGCTTCGGTGAGGCTGTCAGGGCTGTTGATGTCCACGATACCCGGCCAGACCGCCACCTGCTGGGGCTGGATGCGCTGACTGGGCAGGTCGTTCAAGTAGGACACCATGCCACACACCAGCTTCCCTGAGTGCACTTGGTCGTAACTTTTCATCAGGAACCTAAGAGTCACCAGTATGCATGCTTTAGTAATGCCACTCTCGAAATGGCTTTCGACTATGACAAGTGTTTGATACTCCCTAGGGTGACTACAAGACAAAACAGCCGGAAGGATGGGAGACCAAAACAAAAACAAAATGACACCTCAGGACACACATAAATACATGGTAAAGAGAAAACATGGGAACAAGAACTGATGAAAAGGACCCAGAAAGTCCTAGGGGCAGAAAACTTACAGGTTGTAGTCTCACCTGGCCGTTTGTAGCATCATAACAGTATTTTCTCCCTCAAAGGTGCAGGTTGGGGTGAAGGTGACGTAAATATTCGGAAGACCACTGCAGTGGGAGTAGCCGTGCCCACCACAAGCCATCCGGCATGCCTCGATACCACTGTTTGTCGTCCACGAGGTGAACGCCTTCAGCCCAGCAGTGAGGGCGTGAAGCTGAGGGGACAAGCCCAGCTGTGAGAACATCTGTGGTTCGAAGAGCCCGCGAGCAGTGCGAAACACGCATTCTCTCACGGCACCAGCCACGGTCCAAACGGTGGCCACCACCACACAAACTGAAGCCATCACCTGACTGGCCTGAATTACTAACACGCCCATGCCCCCTTCTGAACTGTTCCCTGGGCAAAGAAGTCACCACTTATGCTCCTGTGACTGCCACGTGACCAACATGGTACAACACTAGTACTTGAAATACTGAGGAACGAAACCCACGTATCTGCATTTCTGAGACACTTTCAATGAGAAAGAGTTCTAAGGAAAGGGAATTTCAGAAATCTCTGTACTAGTTTTCTCTGGACATTAACCAACAGGCGCACATAAAACAGGTGTCCACAAGTGAGTGAGACTTGACACGTACCTCAGGCAGTTCGCTCAGGTCCCCCTGGCCAATGCCTTCATTAATCCGGTGATAGGTCTCCTTCATGTACGCACCCACAAACTGGAAGGCATAGGCCGTGGCCAGGAGTGGGAAGAGTTTATACTGCTGGGTTTGAAAATCCAAAATCTGTGGTTCTGGTTCACTAAATACAGAGAAAAAGTAAAAAATGAGTAAATGATGTAATACTTTTTTTTTTTGAGAGGTTTTTGTATTAGGGCACAGGCTCTCACCAGAAGGACAGAGACAGAGAGACAAAAAAGCGAGAAATCACCCCCCGCCCGGTGGATGGCCATGCCACAATCCCTTCTCCTACTTAGACAGAACTCACTATGTACCAAGTTCTAGAGTTCAAGTACTTTACGATAGACAATTGGCCCTTAGTATCTGCCAGTTTTACAACCATGACTACAAATTGCAGATGGAAAATATTTTAGCTAGAGGGGCACCAACAATAAAAAATAACAATATAACAATAATAAACAATATAAAATAAAAAACACAGTGTAACAACTATTTATTTATTTATTTTTTTAGAGATATTTTTCTATAGAGTACGTACACTCGCCAGAGAGACAGAGACAGAAAACAAGAAATCATCCCCCCAGGGAAGATGCCGCAATCCCTTCTCCTTCATCCTCTTCTCGGGATTTTGGGCGCGCAAGCATGCACATGCACCCTGCATGAGTTTAAGCCGCTAGGGGGCTTGAGTTTAACCGGGTCTCTAACTGCGGTTGACCACATGGGAGTCCTGTGACAAAACCATTATTCCATCTGATGGTTCCCAGTGTAATGACTATTTATACAGTATTTACAGCATGTGAGGTATTTAAAATAATCACTGTCACTTAAAACCATATAGAGGGCAGGGCCAGCAGGTGGCATGGTGGTTAAGCCAATGGATACTTCCATATAGCTGATCACGGTTCGAGTCCCGGACCTGGTTCTCACTTTCCCTTTCTCTCTCTGGTCAAATTAAAATAAATGAATGAATAAATAAAATTAAAATAATTATTTAAAAAAAGTATATAGAAGGTTGGGGCCAGATGGTGGCACAGCGATCAAATGTGATGCTCTTTAAAGCAATCACCCACGGGAAGGCTCATGTTTCAAGTCCAGAAACCTCCATGAGTACACCAGGCACATGCACACACACGATCCAGGCCTTGCTGAGGATGGGGGAAGCTTGCACCATTAAGATCACGTTGAGGGTGCTCTTTATCTTACACATGGAAGAAATAAACTAAAAAAAAAAAAAGCCTTCAAAGTATCCAGAAGGATATGCACACACTACATGCAAACACTATTCCACTTTCTTTTTTTAAGAATTATTTAACTTTAAAAAAAAAATTTATTCATTCATCTTATTTTTCAATTTGACCAGAAAGATCCAGAGAGAGAGTGCGAGAGGGAAAGTGAGAAAGCAAGCCACCAGGTGTGAGACTTGAATCATGGTCGGCCATGTGGGAGTCCAGCGCCCTTATCCACCACGCTACCTGCCAGCCCCAACACTATTCCACTTTCTATAAGGGCCTTGAACATCCGTGAAATTTGATAGCCTACCAGGGTAGGGGGTTCCTGAGACAAATCCCACGCAGCTACCAGGGGACGACTATTTTAACTTATTCAATTCTAATCACGATCATGTAAGGTAGCTACTATGATCATCCCCATTTTACAAACAGAGAAACTGAGTAGTTAACAATTTTCCCAGAGGTCGGCCTGGGGCATGATGGTTAAAGCGGCTAGATCCCACATGGCCCACTGTGTGGTTTGAGTCCTGGATCTAGTGGCTTGAGAAACATGCCAGATGCATGTGCATGCATGCCCAGAACCCAGAAAGAAGAGAAAAATGGAGGAGCGGAACTGCAGCATGCTTTCTCACTCCCCTGTCTCTTATGCACTCTCTGGCAAATCAAGGAGAAAAAAAAAACTGCCTGAGATGATTCCGGTATGAAGTGGCAGATCCTCAATTGAAATCAAGGCTGTTTGGCTCCTAACATAAGCCCATGCTCTTAGCTGGCTTACATAGACAGAATTCTCTAGATGTCTAGAAAAAATTCCGATCTGTCTAGTTTGTCTTGTATGATTAAGGAACAACATAAAGTCCAAAGCAAGTTACTCTGACCAGAGGAAGGCAATGCTGAAAAAATCCAGTATATGAGTAACCTACACTTTGACTACGATCTTGGAGAAGACTCAGTATGTGCAGTTAAATATTTTAGAGTGTAAAAATTAACAAAGGTCTGCTGTAATCAATTTTTTAATACTTTAATAGTAAAAGGATGGGGACCTGGTGGTATGGTGGCTAAGGGGCTGGACTCCCACATGCCAACCATGGTTTGAATCCAAGATCTGTTGAATTGCTTTCTTTCCCTCTCTTCCTCTCTCTCTCTGGTGAATGCATACATGCCCTAAGTAAATAAAAAAATGATAGTAATATATAATTCTTAAAAAAAAAAAAAAAAAGAAAAGAAACTGAAGCCTATGGGACCAGCAGATGGTGTAGCGGTTACATCGCTGGACTCCCACCATGGCCGACCAAAAGTCTGCGTCCTGGACCTGGTGGCTTGGAAATCACACCAGGCACATATGTGTTTGTACCCAAGATACCAGGAGGAGAACGGAGAAGGGAGTGCAGCATGGCCACACCCCTTGGAGGGTGATTTCTCACTTACCTCTCACTGTGTTTCTCACTCTGGCGAGCTCATGTGCCTAAGGTAAAAACCTCTCAAAAAAATGAAAAAATAAACCGAAGCCTAGATAGTAAGTAGTGGGCCTGCTACACAGCCACCTGGCTCGTTTTGCATGGACAAAACACACCTGGCAGTTCTGGTATCTGAATGGGATCCTGGCATGACCCAGCCTTACCCTGGCTTGATTTCTGATTGGTGCCTCACGGCGCTGTATCGGATGGCAATGGTGCACGCCTTAGACAGAGACCGAGCAGCTTCTCCCACGAGCAAGGACCTGACAAACACCATGGTCCCATAGGTCAGCTTGTTGCTCACGGGGTTCACATACGTGCCATCAGGCTTCACCTGGAAGCAGAGCAGAGGACTGATGTTTCCTTCTGTTATCCCACGTGGGCAGTCAGTGGTTCTCCAAGTGTGGGCTCAGGAATGGCAGTATCAGCACCACCTAGCACTTGTCTCGGTTACTACATCTCTGTACCTGACCTTGAATTAGAAACTGGGGTAGGGGCTAGCAATGTGGGTTTCAACTAGTCCACTAAGTGATTCTAACTCATGCTAAAACATGAGAACCACTGGTTTAGCAAACCAGAATATGCTCTTGCCCCTGCCAAATGCCTCTATCTTCACTGACATAGTAAAAGCAGCACGACAAGAAAAATGTTACTAGTTACTAAGTGAACAGACCCTTCTAATCCTGTGTTATCTATCAGCAGCCACTGCAAGCCCTATGTTTGATTCTCTGCTCCTATTTTCTATCTAAATATACCTGGGCATACTTCATCAGCATGTTTTCTCTGGGAATACGATAGTTGTCCATCTTCAGGTAGCCATTGTCCATCTCATCATAACCAAATTTTGGGCCGATGTCTCCGACGGTAATACCTAGCACAGACGAGAGGCAAGTTGCACTCTGGAGTGTGGGCTGCCCTCCTCCTCTTTAGTTGTTCAGTACACTCTTTGCAGAAGCAGCTCAGTTTAAACTGACTTCAATCTTGACTTCTGATGAGCAACTCTTACCTGGCAAAGGCTTATGGGTCCCAATTTCACGAATAGGTACAATAAAGGCATGTAATCCATAGCACTTTCCCTGAGTGATAAGCTGGGCAAGAACAATCGCATGATTTGAAGTCTTTCCAACTGCAACAACAAAGAGAACGAGAGAGAGAGAAGAGACCATATGTGCTTAGGTTTTCAAAGGGTAAAGACAGAAGAGGGAAGGGCTGGCATGTGGCACAGTGGTTGAGGGCGCTAGACTCCCACATGGTCGACCATGGTTTGAGTCCTGAACCTGGTGGCTTGCACTCTCTCTCTCTTTTTCTCTCTGTCCCTCTCTGGTCAAATAAAAAATAAATCAATAAATAAAGCTAAATAAAATCATTCTTTTTTAAAAAAAATAACTGTCTATTCCACCCTACTTTCTTGCTGTTGTCTTTGTTCCATTAAATCTTTGTTACAAATGTGAGCAATCTCTCAAAAAAACCCTCAACTTCTTGAGGTTCGATAGTGAAAAATAGCTTCTGCTTTACTTGTCGTTTCCCAGGTTTTAAAGCCAAAGTCACTGTGCTTGAGAATCTTTTAGGGTTTCCCCTCCATCCTCTCACAGGTGAAATTCGCCACTTCTCGTGCTGAGTTTAAGGGCAGCGTTCAGGGAGGGTAAAATTCGTATTTTTGCTCAAGTTTAGGGGTTTGGAAAAGACAGGTCCTGGCCAGCCTTGTGGCCCCCTTGTTAAGGGAGCCGGACCCTGCATGGCCAACCTCATGGTTCAAATTCCTGTCCTGGCGGCTTGAGAAACACATCAGGCGCACGTGCACGCAGGTGTGCCCCAGATCCCGAAAGGGTGGAAGCATGGAACGGGAATGGCAGCATGGCTGTGCCCCATTACAGGGTGCTTCTCCCCTCTCCCTTTATTTCTGTCTCTCTGGCAAGTGCACATGCCTTTGGCAAATTAAAGAAAGAAGGAGAAAGAAAACAGAGGTCCTAATCAGGATCTGCTGTAAGAAATGCCTGCTTGGAGAAGCTATTTGTGAAATCTTGCTTTGGGAATCTTTGCTGCTGAAACTGGATGAAAACTTCTTGGAAATATTAGTTTTTAGTAGAAAAGGCTGATAATTACAAGTAAACACAATCCCCAAATTTTCACTTCCAAATAAAGCAATAGACTTGGTATGGCTAGGAAATAGCAAAAGAATAAACTGTAAAACTGTTTTCTTTTTTCAATAGTTAAAAGTTAAGCTAATAAAAACCAAATCAAGGGGTTGGCAGGTGATGTATTGGTTAAAGGTGCTGGATTCCCACATGGCTGACCGTGGCTGACCATGGTTTGAGTCCCGGACCAGGTGGCTTGCTTTCTCCCTTTCCCTTTCTCTCTCTGGTCAAATTAAAAAACAATGATGACAAATGGAATTAAATATATGAATAAATAAATCTTAAAAAAAAAAAAAGGCAGAAGAAGGGAGAAAGCACTTGCCAAAATAACGTTTGACTAAAGTGTGTCCAGGAAGCCCTTCCTGAGAGCATACCTGGCTTTCAGAGGGAATTCGTATTAGCTAATAGTTTTTTTAAGAATTATTTCATTTTATTTATTATTATTATTATTAATTTGACTAGAGAGAGACAGACAAAGGAAAAGTGAAAAACTAAGCTGCCAGGTCCAGAACTTGAACTGTGGCTACACATGTGGGAGTCTACACCTTAATTACCATGCCACCCACTGGCCCCAAGCTAATAGTTTTTAAAACAGAGACTCTGGGACAGCCAGTGATAAGGTGGTAAGGCAGCTGGACGCCAGTGGCTTCATGGTTCGAGTCCCGTACCTGGCAGTTCGAAAAACACGCTGGGCAGGAACAGCAAATGGTGTAATGGCTATGTCGCTGGACTCCCATGTTGTCAACTGTGGTTCGAGTCCTGGACCCCAGTGGCTTAAACTCATGCTGGGCGCGTGTGCATGCGTGCCTAAGATCCCAAGAGGACAATGGAGGAGAAGGGACTGCAGCGTGGCCATCTGCCCTGGGGGGTGATTTCTCGCTTTCCGTCTCTTTGTCTTTTTCCATCTTTCTGGTGAGCACACATGCCCTATAGCAAAAACCTTTCAGAAAAACCCAACCAACCAACCAAACAAAAACAAACAAAAAAAACCACGCTGGGCACATGTGCCCAAAAATCCAAGAGGACCAAATGGAAGGGTCAGGAGGCCAGCCTACAGCCTGGTAGTTAGTGAGCTGGATCTCACATGGCCAACTATGTGGTTTGAATACCAGACTTGGCAGCCTGAAAAGCACACTGGCCATGTGTGTGCATGTCCAAAACCCAAAAGAGAGGGAGAAATGGAGAAGTAACTGCTGCATGACGGTTCCCCACAGGGGGTGCTTTCTTGGTGTGCACTCTTTCTCTGGCAAGCACATGCACCCTCAAATGAGAGGTTCAGTTCCCCAGTCATTTCGAGTGTTTGATAGCTATATACTACTACACTAAGAAAAGATAAACATCTTCATCATTGCAGAAAGTTCCATGGAATATGGTGGCTTTTTGGTTGGTACATCAAGAAATATTTCTCTTTTTTGCATGCTAATTTCCATCCTATCGAAATGTAACAATGGGACCAGCTGGTGGCATGGTTGTTAAGGCAGCTGGATCCCACATGGCCAACTGTGCAGTTCCAGTCCCAGACCTGGTAGCTTGAAAAACACTCCAGGCATGTGCACATGCATGCCCAAGATCCTGAGAGGAGAATGGAGAAGGCCATCCTTCCTGGAGGGTACTTTATTACTAGCCCCTCCATCAAGTGCAGGCTCCTGCAGCAACATTTAAAAAAATAATGTAATAAGGTCCTTTTTTTATTTTTCTAAGATCTCTCTCTTTCTCACATGCAGTTGCTGGAGAAAGAGAGATAGAAAGTAAGGAATCACCCTCCAGAGGAGATGGCCGTGCCACAATTCCTTTTCCTTTTGGGCATGCACACACACACACATCTGGCGTGAGTTTTTAGCCAGTGAGTCTGGGACTTGAACCATGGTCAACTACATGGATGTCCAGTGATGTAACCATTAGGCCATCTGCTGGCCCCAATAATGTTGCATATTAAAAATATATAATGTGGGGGCCAGCAAATGGCGTGGTGGTTAAGGCACTGGATTCTCACACAGCTGACTGTGATCTGAGTCCTGGATCTGGTGGCTTGTCCACATGTCCTGGACACCAGGTGCATGTGCTTGTACACCCAAAATCCCAAGGGGAGAATGGAGGTGAAGGGATTGCAGCATGGCCATCCCCCGAGGGGTAATTTCTCACTTTCCCTCTCTCAGGCAAATGCAAGTGCCCTGTGGCTAAAACGTAAAAACAAAACAAAAACTACACACGCATACATAATATGAAAAAAAAATCCTTCACAACTGGCTACATCTGAAATATATACCCTGAGATGGCAATTCAGAACGTTAGAAGACACTAAATAAA
The DNA here is from genome assembly GCF_000334495.1 of Tupaia belangeri chinensis. NCBI lineage: Eukaryota > Metazoa > Chordata > Mammalia > Scandentia > Tupaiidae > Tupaia > Tupaia belangeri. The sequence goes on along the minus strand of NW_006159630.1, from coordinate 6,023,592 downwards.
GCTTCATGTCAAAGTTACTTATAATAAAAAACTTCAAGGCTACTCAAACGCTTAGCAATATGTAAATGACTTATCAAACAGGGAATGCTAAGTTATTTTAAATGACTATGGAAACTATGAGAATATATGCAAAGGTTTAGATAAAAAAAACTAAGAAAAGCAAAGTAAGATAGCTGTCCTTTCTGGGCTCTATAAAATGTGTATGTATATACAACATGTACCTTACAAGAATGTGAAGTAGCTTAGGATAACTTAAAACCTACATTTTTAAAATATATATTTCAAAAGTATGTTCTCATGTAAGCTCTACATTCTAAATGCAATCTCATAATTAATCTTTTTTTTTTTTTTTGGAGAGGTTTTCGCTATAGGGCGTGTGCACTCGCCAGACTGACAGAGAGAGACATAGAGACAGAAAGCGAGAAATCACCCCCCAGAGGGGATGGCCATGCCGCAATCCCTTCTCCTCCATTCTCCTCTCGGGATCTTGGGCACGCACACACACACGTGCCTGGCGTGAGTTTTAAGCCACCGGGTCCGGGACACAAACCATGGTCAACTATGTGGAGTCCAGCGACATAGCCATTACGCTAACTGCTGGTTCCCTCATAATGAATCTTTAAAACACCCAAAAAAGGCTGAAAAAAATCCACTTACGCCCACCAGGCCACCACTTAATTGAGGTCACAGTAGGACTGTTGAGGATGAACTCTTGGGTTTCAGGATCATACGTGGCTGTGGTTTCCAAGCCTCGAAGGTGTGTTCCTAAGGAAATAAATTGCATTTACTTCAGATAAACTATGAGGAAAAAAATAGGTACAGGATAAAACAAAAAAAATCTGTAGATGAACTACAAATGATTGATAACCAACACACAATTTCCTACGCCTAGCGAAGTTTCCCAACAGGTTGAAAAATAGAAATAGCGTGTATGTTCCATTTATACATGTAACTTGGAGGATTTATGACATTTATTTAGATCAAGAAAATGTAAAGGCAGCTTATAACTGTATCTGTGTAAGATCACAGTACATGAATGTAACCGGACATTAACTGTCCTTCTAAACCCACCTGAGTTTCAAGTGTGCCAACACCAACTCCTATCTACCACAGGGGTTCAACAGCTGGACGTCTGTACTACTGAGCAGAGCTAGGTAACACGAGACGGGAAGAGACCTCGGCTCAGATTCTTACACACTAAGAATCTGCTTTAGAATGACTGTTGGAATGGAAAGTACGAGTTTACAAAGGTGTGACCATTGTGGGGAAAGGATTGGAACAGTGGCTTTTTCTTTTTAAAAAAATATTTATTTACTTTTATTTCTTATTTTTTAAAATTTGATGAGAGAGACACAGAGAGGGGGAGGGAGAGAGAGAGAGAGAGAGAGAGAGAGAGAGAAAGTGAGAAAGCAAGCCTCCAGGTTCAGGACTCAAACCATGGTTGGCCATGTGGGAGTCCAGAGCCTTAACCACCATGCTACCTGCTAGCCCCAAGAACAGTAGCTTTTTCAAAATTCCTAAAGTTCCAAATAATGAGGTTCGAGTTCTTCCTATAGATTCCCAAGTCCAGGCTTCAACTTAGTCCTAGTGGGTTTATCAGTGCGACAAGCAAGTTCCCAGTCCCACATGTTTACCGAACATACACAGGGACTTCTGTTTTAAATCCTAATACAAATACATCAAAATACCTTGAAAAGAGTTACAGAAAAATGTTCTGGGTGATATTCTTTTAACAATACTAAAGTGAAGCAAATGCTGACAATCTTTTACCAAACCACTTTGATAATATGCTAGACCTCATTAAATATTTTGAAACACTTAGAAATTTCCAAGCAGAAATGGCCAGTTTACATGCAATCCACAACCTCCCGAGTGCAAAGTCAAAAGCCAGACACTTAAGACTTAAGATTCCTTTCACCAAAGAAGCTCTTAGAGAAAAAAGGCAACGAATTGACCGGAACAGATAAAGACAAAATGTTTTCAAATGCACAACAGAACAAAATACAACAGCTTCCCATGTTGAATCTCATGATGGTCCTTTAAAATACTACTCAGCATTGGGGCCGGCAGATGGCATGGTGGTTAATGGTGCTGGACTCCCACGTGGCTGACTGTGGTTTGAGTTCTGGACCCGGCAGCTCGGTTTCTGATTTTCCTTTCACTCTGTCCCTCTCTGGTCAAACTAAAATAAATAAATAAAGTTAAATAAAAATAATTCTGAAAAAGAAAAAATACTACTCAGCACTGACAGAATGAGAAGAGGCAGCTATATATACGCAAGTGGCAAATACACCAGACCCAGCTTTTCCAGCAACCTCGCAGCAGAAAAAGAGAAGCCCAAAGCAAATGAATGAAAACCAGAAGGGGGGGACCAGCAGTTGGCATAATGGCTACATCGCTGGATTCCCATGTAGTTGACCTTGGTTGGAGTCCCTCGAGTCTTGGACCCAGTGGCTTAAACTCACACCAGGCACGTGTGCATGCATGCCCAAGATCCCAAGAGGAGAATGGAGAAGAGGGGATTGTGGCATGGCCATCCCTCCTGGGAGTGATTTCTTTCTGTCTCTCTGTCTCTCTCTGCCTGGTGAGCATGCACACCCTATAGCAAAAACCTCTCAAAAAAAAAAAAAAAAGAGAAAGAAAACCAGAGAGTAAGAGGGACAGCTACCACCTCCTGTCCCATCTAGCTCATGAAGAAGGGCAGATGGGGAATGGCAAGAGAAAAGAAAGGTGGCACATTCCGAATTTGGAACCAACTGCTCGGAGTATGGTTTATCCTGATTTTCCTAACTTCTGGCCCAGTCACCTTCAGAACTTTACTGGATTTAGTGAGTCAAGGTACAAATAACTTCAAAGCACATGCTGCACATTTTGGTTAAGATAAATCACTCATTTCTTTTAAGCATGGCAAAGCGCATGCATTACTACTGATCTGCACTTCTGGAATCTGTAGAAGTTCATTAAGGCATCAGCAGTAAAGGTAACCAGTAACAAAGAAAAAAGATGGGTTCAGACTCTGTACAAATGCCACACACCTCCTGTGAACCCGATAAGCCACTTGACAAATAAAAGCCTGACTTGCAGCACTTGATCTTCTGAAGGGGAATCACGCACACACACACAAATCAGCTCATCGCTACGATAACCCGAACTTTTCATTTCCACTGACCACAGCAGTGTCTGAACTCCACAGAGGGTCATGGAAACAGACCGTGGTGCGCTGACATGCTGTGCTAGTGTGTGGCGGGCACTCTGTACTGTAAGCTCGCAGGGCCCGCCCAACCCAGAAGGTAGACTGAACACATCGTACCATGACCCATCTCTGTCTGGGCATAAGTGCCAATGATCTCCAAGTTCCAAGCGGGCATGAAGAAGCGTTCCTGCTGCTCCGCGGTTGCCTGGTGAAGCAAGGTGGGCAGGAACATGCCCAAGTGAAGGTCCAGAGGCTCAGGCCGCCCTCGGTGCACAAAGCTTCGAAGAAATACCAAGGACGGGCATTTGAGAGAAGGGTCGTCAGGTGTGAGAGAATCAGCAGTTTGGACAGAGTAAGGGAAGGAGAAAAAAACCTTCTGTAAGTATGAATTGGCTGTGTGCACTTAACATGTGGATGGGAGCACTGCCCCTTTCTGTATTACTTTCCAACTCTGGGCAACTTCCCTTTCTCTTAAGGTGCAAGGAACACAACAGGGACTGGCTTTTTCCAGAGCCCACACAGCACAAAACCATACGTGTGAGGCAAAGGACTCCAGCTTAGCAATTAAACCAAAGGAAATAAAAAATTTGTAAAGATTGAACGAAAGGGAGAATTTAAGTGGTACAAGGATTTACTCTGATGAGAAGGTGAGACAGAACACGGCAGTTCTCTCAGAGGGACGACATAACCCCCAGACTCGGGTTTGTCCTAGATGCAGTGTCAGTAATGCTTCTAGGCTGGGATATTTTCTCTTTCGTCCACAGAACATCTGGCATAGATCCACATTCCTCATGTAACTCTGGTCATATCATTTAGATTAATCATGTCAAATACTCGGTCAGGCTCTATGAGATGACTTAATACAAAAACTGACAGTGCTCTTCATCCCAATCGTTTATTTCAGAAATAAAAGACATATAACTTCTAGCAGAGATTGTAATGACTTTAAGTTAAGACCCATGCAAGTTCTCCATTACAGTTATATCCAAATATTACCAGTGGTAAAATATCTTCATTTTATTAACTTTAAATCTACTTTCTGGGGTCATTCTTTTTCACTTAAAATTCGTAGGTGTTTTAGCCTTCTGTGTTAGTTCTTAAGGACAGGACGTAATTCTATATGCTTTTGTATTCTCTCCTTTATGGCATTCGATTTTCACTTCTAGCTCTAAATTATTCAATTCTATACATGTTGAGCATCCCTAATCCAGAAATCCAAAATCCTCCCAAATTTGAAGCTTTTGAACATCGACAGGACACAAATGGAAAACTCTATACCTGTGATAGGTCATGGTAAAAATGCTACAATATAAAAATGTGTATTGTTTAAAATTACCATCTGACTATGTGTATACTGCGTGTAAGGGGTCAATGAAATGTAAATGAATTTTGCATTTAGACTTGGGTTCCAGCCCCAAGATCTGATTACATATATACAAATATTCCCAAATCTGAAATACTTCTGCTTCCAAGTATTTCAGAAAAGGGATATTCAACCTTTGTTGTGTTTATTATTCTATTTCATTACCTTAGATATGAGCCTAAACAGCATTTCAGTTCTTAAAATTCCCCGCTTGTACCATGGAAGTAAGGTGGGAAGGATAATAATCGGGGTGTGCGTCCAGCCAGGGCTAATCAGTGACTCACTCCAATCAAGTGGCTGTGCTCTCAGCTGGCCAGTCGTGAGAGTCAGACTACGTGACTGAATTCCTCAGTTTACAGGAAAGAAGTCAAAACTCAGATGGGTTAAGTGCTTGTTCAGGGAAAAAAAGGTAACAGCAAACAAGGACGAGAACCTCATTTCCAGCGGGGGAAATTTCAGGTGCAGCACAGCTAAAGTCTCTGGAAATTCCAATAGCAGCAATCCCATACTACATTACCCCTGGTGCAAACCTGGGGCCTTCTGTTACTATTTTTGCAACTTCCTATGAATCTACAGTCATTAACAAAACAAAACAGTGCAAATCTCACATTATGGTATGAGGGCCTTTCACTTCTAAACAGGAGTAAGTGAATTGTCCCCAGCTTCTAAGTGTTTAGGAAGAAAAATCAATGTACACCTGGGACCCGAAGCTTTCAATTAGAACTGAAACTTGCAACTGTGCTGCTCGACTTATGGGGTTAGACTAGTAGACCCATCGTAAGTTGGAAATATCTTAAGTTGAAAATGCCTAGGTCCAGCCAGCAGTGTGTAGTTAAGTTGGCTGTATCCCACATGGGTGTTGCATGGTATGAGTCCTGGACCCAGTGGCCTGAGGAACATGGTGGGCACCTGTGTATGTATGCCCCAAACCCCAGAAGGACTGTGACGTGACCATCTCCTATGGGGATGCCTTCTCACTTTTTCTCTCCCCTCTTTCCTCCTTCTCTCTCTCCCTAAGGAGCACACACACCCCCTGGCAAAAAAATTTACAAAATAAAATGCTCAAAACACCTAACCTATAGAACATCACTTAGCCAAGCCTAGTGAGCATACTGAGAACATGAAATTAGCCTACAGTTGGGCAAAATCATCTAATACCAAGTTTACTGACTAATTCACAATGAAGTGTCGCATGTCTCATAAAGTCTACGGAATCTTGTACTAACGTGAAGAAAACAAAACCCGAATGGTTGCATGGATGCTCTAAGTATGGTTTCTACTGAATGCTCTCGTTTTTGCACCACTGTAGTTTAAAAAATCGTTAAGTCAAGCCATTATCTGTAACTCCAGGACGAACCTGGATCCATCTGAACTAGAAACTGGAAGAAGCGCTTCTGGTGAAGGAAAGGCCACTATAAAGCACCCTGTGAGATTTGAGCAAGGCCTTTATCTGTATGGTGTACTATGGAGCAATAACAATGCTAAAAGCTGCCACAAAGTTCTGTTAGCAGGTCGAAGGGGAAAACTACCACCATCAGAAACTGGAGACTAAAGAAGCTTTCAGGAGAAAAACATCTCATGACTAATTAGTGATGGGATTACCTAGAAGTGGCTGACATTTAGAAATGGTACGAGGAGAGAGGGACCTGGATAGTTTGACTTAAACCAAGTTCTGTTGTAAAAAGTTGGTAATACATGATGAAGATTATATACCACTTAAAAATACTTAAAATTACAAAGCACCCGCACTGTACTTGGTGAAGTGCTAGAGTCAGTTCTTTAATAAAAATTGTAATATTGAAAGTCCTTCCATTTCTCCCCTACCAAACAATAAGTGGTTGGAAAGGCTGGGAGGCAAGCAATACTGAGGGGAAAATGACTTGATTAGTAATAAAAGAGAAAAGAAAAATAGCATCTCCACAAACAGCTGATTATAGTTCCAGGAAGTCAGTAACAACAAAATACCATCAATAGTAAAAGGAAAAAAGCTGCAGACTAAAAAAACCCTCAACTTCTTTCTGAGCCATTAGGATCACTCAGGTGGAGACCCTTGTAAAGAAAAAAACAATGAACAAAAATAACAAAATATGGGAACCAGCAGTTAGCGTAATGGCTATGTTGCTGGACTCCCACGTGGTCAACCGCGGTTTGCGTCCCGGACCCGGCGGCTTAAAACTCAAGCCGGCTGCATGTGCGTGCGTGCCCAAGATCCCGAGAGAGGAGAATGGAGAAGAGATTGCGGCGTGACCATCCCCTCTGGGGGGTGATTTCTCGCTTTCTGTCTCTATTTCTCTGTCTGTCTGGCGAGCGCACGCGCCCTATAGCGAAAATCTCTTCCAAAAAAAAAAAAATTAAAATTTATTAAATAACTTAGCTCAGGAAACTAAAACTTTCAGAAAAACTATAAATACTTAAAAAGATAAATAAAAGGATACTAAAAATACTAATACTTAAAAAGATAAATAAAAGGAACACTAATTTAAAATTCCTGTAGAACTTTTTTAGAACCTGACAACCTGGGATCAGAATTCATTTAGAATAAGCAAGCAAGAATACCAAATACATGTATCTTTAAAATGTAACAGATTTATCTGATCAGATCTTAAAATATTTTTTTAAAATTGTTTATTTAATTTTATTTATTCTTTCATTTTTTTAGTTGACCAGAGACACAGAGTGAGAAAGAGGGAAATTGAAAAATCAAGCTGCCAGGTCCGGGACTTAAACTGTGGTCAGGCATGTGGGAGTGTTCAGCACCTTAACCACCACGCCACCTGCTGGTCCCAGATTTTAAAAATAATTTAACAAAGCAGCAATGAGTTAAAATTTGTTTGAAGAAAAACAATAGATTTATTGATGTAATACATTTAGGACTCCAGAAATAAATTTAAACTATTATAACCCTCTAAGACAAACCTGAAGAGCAAAAACAGGGAGATCAAGCGCCACTGGTCGACAGACATTAGAAATCTAGAGGGTCACAGGAAATCATTATTAGTCCATGTTCCACGTGAGTCAAACCATTAAACACAAACCAATGAAAATACTGGGGAAAAAAACAGATGGCTCCAAGTCATATGAAAAAGAAAATTCACACCTAGTTTTGAATATGAACAGGTCAAGATGTTTAATGAAGCAGAAGGTAATAGAAAAATATTAGATAGATACCATAAAATCACAAAAGATTAATATAGATTCTGGGGCCAGTCCTGTAGCCAAGTGGTTGAGAGAGCTGGACTCCACATGGCCAACCCATGTGGTTTGAATCCTAGCCCTGAAAACTTGAAAAATACACCAGGTGTGTGTGCATTCATGCCCCAAATCCTAATAGAATGGAGATGGAAGTGAAGGGACTGCAGTGTGATCATACCTCTCTGGAGAATGCTTCCCCTGCTCCTCCCACCGTCTCTCTGGTGACCGTACACACCCTCCACAAAAGGAGAGAGAAGGGATATGCAGGTTCTATTTAATCAGTGCTCAAAGGAGAACAATACCCATCACACGAAGGAAATGCAAACAGCAAACGACAGCATGTAGTTACATCCAGGCATACTAGCAATGGGAAGTGAAACCTTCTCTTAGATATATATTAAAGTAGCAAAAAATAAAGTAGGGTGACCATGTTGATGGGACTATGGAGACACATGTAACGCCTGCAAAATAAGCCCGGTGGCAGTGGTGCAAGGACTAGGGTACCACTGGATGAAACTGGGGCCACATTGGAGGCCTGGGTTTAAATCCCAAACTAACCCAAACAGGTTTGTGTGGTAGTGCCATCTATAATCCTAACTAACTGGGAGGTGAAGTATTATACAACCCAAACTATAAAATGTTCATTCCCTGGGGCCGGCAGGGCGCTGGAGTCTCACATGGCCAACCATGGTTCGAGTCCCAGACCTGGCGGCTTGCTTTCTCACTTTCTCTTGTTCTCTCGCACTCTGTCCCTCTCTGCTCAAATTGAAATAAATAAATAAATAAATAAATGAAGTTCAATAAAATAATTTTTTTTTTGGAGAGGTTTTTCGCTATAGGGTGCATGCGCTTGCCAGACAGAGAGACAGAAAGCAAGAAATCACCTGCCAGAGGGGATGGCCACGCCGCAATCCCTTTTCCTCCATTCTCCTCTCGGGATCTTGGGCACGCACGCACACGCGCCCAGTCTGAGTTTTAAGCCACCGGGTCCGGGACGCGAACTGCGGTCAACTACATGGGAGTCCAGCAACATAGCCATTACGCTAACTGCTGGTTCCCAATAAAATAATTCTTAAAAAAAAGTTCATCCCTGGGACCAGCAGTTAGCGTAATGGCTATGTTGCTGGACTCCCATGTAGTCGACCGCGGTTTGCGTCCTGGACCGGGTGGCTTAAAAAAACTCACGCCAGGAGCGTGTGCGTGCGTGCCAAGATCCCGAGAGCAGAATGGAGAAGGGATTGCAGCGTGGCCATCCCCCCCGGGGGTGATTTCTCACTTTCTGTCTCTCTGTCTGTCTCTGTCTGTCTGGCGAGTGCACGTGCCCTATAGTGAAAACCTGTCCCCCCCAAAAAATTCATCCCCTTCAATGAACTAATTCATTTTTGAGAAGGATATTCTAAAGGCATTACCTAAAGAACACTGTTTTTGTAAAGAAATTTATGGAAGTTTGTATTATTACCAATAATAGTGGGAAAAGTAGAAGAACCCAAATATTGAGGGAAACAAGTCTCATGGGAAGTCCGACAAGGCATGCAGGAAGAAGAGGACGGGAGACATCGAACATGGGGAAGCCAGAGGAGATGCTGCAGTGAGGAAAGGTGAATGGTTTAGAGAGTACTGTCTGTTCTCCTAAGCCACTCAAGTTTCACAAAAAAAAAAAAGGTGCTCTATCTCATATTCATGTGTTAATGATGGGGATTTGCAAAGATAATGCATCATCTTCAAGGGTGACAACTACATATCATGTAAGCGCTATATTCCTACATAAGAACAAGAATAGAAAACAAGGCAAGAAGAATCCCTATGAAGAGGCCAGATCTTACAACGATCAGAGGCCTGTGAAGAGGAAACGTACTCTCCGCTTTGCCACCTAATCAGATATGTGTTCAGGATGACAACTCTGGACCACTTCCACAGGTTCCTCACAAATTCCACAGCCCCTGGGGATAGGGGGCAACCCTCCTTGGTCCTGGCTTCTGCCTTTAATTAAGGCATAAAGACCCACAGGTACAACTCGAGATTTCTTCAGGTGCTGTTAAAGGAAGACAAACTCTAGAAGGGAAGAGAGAAAATCAGTGGCGAGACTTTCTGCAGGTAACTCAATTTTAATGTTCTTGAGGAACCTGGAATGAACCTGAGCAATATGGAATCTCTCCACTTCTCAGCAGCTACAGGTGTCAAAGAATTCCAAATTCAAGGTTACAGCTAATTCTATGACAATTCTTTAGATACTCATTGTTTTTTTGTTTTGTCTTGGAGAGGTTTTTGCTATAGGGCGCTAGCCAGAAAGACAGAGAGAGAAAGAGAGAGAAGGCATCCCTCGATGGGCCATTCTCCTCTCGGGACCTTGGGCACACACGCACACACGCCCAGCATTGAGTTAAATGCACTGGGTCCGGGACTCGAACCACAGTCGACTACATGGGAGTCCAGCAACATAGCCATTACGCTAACCGCTGGTCCCCTAGATACTCATTGTTAACCAACCAATTTTCCAAAGTCTCAGAATTTGTATATAAGTTGCTCTACTGCCAATCTCTTTGATGCTGAAGAACATTTTTTTTTAATTTGCTGGAGGATGCATGTGTTCACCAGAGAAAGACAGAGAGAGAAAGAGAGAGAAGGCATCCCTCGATGGGGATGTCATGCTACAATACCTTCTCCATTTTTCCACCCTATTGGATTTTGGGCACACATGTACATAGGCCCAGCCCTGATGTTCAAAGACATTTTATGTGTTCAATATCAGACAATGCTGTTACAGGACACAAATTAACAAAAAGCTGTTTTCCACTGAGGCTGGGGCGGGTGGACTCCCACATGGCTGACTGTGGTTTGAGTCTAGGACCTGGCAACTTGCTCTCTCTGGTCAAAATTGAAAAATGATAATTCCAGAGCGAGCCCTGTAACACAGTGGTTAAATTAAGAGAGGCTGATCCCAAATGGCTGACTACGCAGCCGCAGCCCCAGTGGCTTGAGAAACATGCCAGGCGTGTGTACATGCATGTCCAAAATCCTGACAGGATAGAGATGGAAGAGAAGGGATTGTGGCATGACCACATCCATTGGAGGGTGCTTTCTCTCTTTTTCCTTCTCTGGTAAGCATACATACCCTCTGGCAAAACAAAATAAAGAAATAATGTAATGAACGAAATTAAGAAGAAACAAGACCTGACTTTACAATATTGTTCTCTAACCTCTAAAGATTAAGGTAAAGTTGATTCTAATATAAACAACAAAAAAATCTAGGGACCAGCAGTTAGCGTAATGGCTATGTTGCTGGGCTCCCATGTAGTCGACTGTGGTTCAAGTCCTGGCTCCAGTGGCTTAAACTCACACCGGGCGCATGTGCATATGTGCCCAAGACCCCGAAAGGAGAATCAAGGAGAAGGGATTCTGGCGTGGTCATCCCCTCTGGGGGAGGGGGTGATTTCTCACTTTCTGTCTCTCTGTCTCTGACTTTCTGGAGAGTGCACGCACCTAGTAACAAACACCTCTCCAAAAATAAATAAATAAATAAAAATCTAAAATTAGAAGCAACAGAGAAAGAAAACTCTAACAAATGCAAATGTGTAGAGTAGCCTAGGAAATCCTATTTCTGTTCTCCTCAAACCAGGAAAGTTCAAGTCTTCTTTCTTCTCCTCCTCTCTCCTTTCAATATTTAGGAAAAAATAGAATACATTATTTGCGATATACTTCATCAACAGAGGCAGAAGCATTGAAACCACTGAGAGAAACACAACACTCATTAGCCTCAGAATATTTTTCTACCTCCTATAAACAGTGTGACAATTAAGTCAAATAATCTATAGTAATTCCAGGTGATGACTACTAAAACAGAAAAAGGGTTCAGCATCACAAAGCTACCTCAAGATTACAACACACACACATCACAAACACTGACAGACATACTCCGAGAGAGGGAGACACGGGGACCAGCAGTGGTATGATGGCTAAGGCACTGTGGGCTTCCACATGGCTAACTGTGGTTTAAGCCCTGGACCTGGTGGCTTGAAAAATCACACCAGGTATGTATGAGTGTGTACCCAAAATCCCAACGGAGGATAAGGGAATGTGGAGTGGCCATCCCCGCTAGGGGTGATTTCTCATTTTCCCTCTCTTTGGCAAGTATATGAGTCATATGGGGGGGGGGGGAAGAAATGTATTAAAAAAGTTGCCATTTGGGTAACAAATGGCATAATGGTTGCGTTGCTGGACTTGCATGTAGCAAGTGGTTTGAGTCCCAGACCCGACAGCTTAAACTCACAAGGGGCACGTGTATGTGCATGCTCAAGATCCCAAGAGGTGAATGGAGAAGGGATTGTGGCACAGCCATCCCCTATGGGGGGTGATTTCTTGCTTTCTGTCTGTCTCTCTGGCAAGCGCACATGCTCTATAGCAAAAATCTCTACCCAAAAAAAAAAAAAAAAAAAGAATGTTATCTTTCTTCCTTTCAGAATCTCTCTTCAGGTTTGTTATTCAGTACTGGCCATCCTGAAGCTAGAGTGGTGAGGTATTTGTCATGTAAGACCATGACCAGAATGTGCAGTCTCCATGGAGATTAGGACAAAGAATATTTTCCTTAAGCAAATTCAAGAATAAAATAAAATAAAAAACACAAATCAAACCCCAAATGACTGATACTTTCAACTCTTCCTTTCTTTTCTCCTTCCAGTTTGACAATCAGATAGGAGGTCAGGCAGCTCACAGTCAACACACAGACTTGCCAATATTTTATCTACAAAAATAACCCTGTTTATTTCACAGTAAGACCAAGCAAATCTTTCTGAAAGCAGCCACTTAGGAACAGTTCAACCAAGAATTATAGACAATATAGAGACTCCAAGATCACATATACAAAACATGTCTAAAAAGACAGGTGAGGGGCTGCCAGGTGGTGTAGTGGTTAAGGGTACTGAACTTTCCCACATGGTCAACCGTGGTTTGAGTCCTTGACCTGACAGCTTTCCTTCTCACGTCTTCTCTCTTTCTCTCATCAAATCAGAATAAGTGAATGAATGAAGTTAAATAATTCTTAAAAAAAAAAAAAAAAAGACGGATGGGAGGGCCAGCCAGTGGTGTGGTGCTAAAGGCAGCTGAATTCCACATGGCCAACTGTGTTGTTTGAGTCCCAGACCAGGTGGCCTGAAAAATACCGTAGACATATGCGTGTGCCCCAATCCTAAAAGGAGATAGAAACGGAGGACAGGGGATTGCAGTGTGCCATCCCTCCCGGGGAGTGATTTCTCACCCTTACCATCCCTCTTAGGTGACTGCACATTCCCTCTAGCAAATTAAAAAAAAAAAAAAAAGAAAACATTTGGAGTCTGATGATGAGAATTATGAATCATGGACTTTTTTTTTTAATCAAATTACAATATAACCCTGCTACTGGGCAATGGAAGAGGAAGACACTCAGCCCCCTATTAAAACCCATGTCTTTAAATTCACTAGAGACAGGCATCTTTCAGCTATTGCTGAGAAACTGACCCTCTGAATAATTTATAACAAAGTCTTTAATAATTAGACTGACACAAGAGGGTTCTATACCACACTTTAAGCTTCATGAACACACTCTGAAGGATGTTTACAGGCCAGAGCCCTGGACTAGTTTACAGAAAAATGACCTAGGAGAAAATAATTTAAAAATAAAACCCCAGGGCCAGCAGGGGGACTCCCACATGGCCGACTGCAGTTTAAGTCCCAGACCTGATAACTTGCTTTCTCACTTTCCCTCTCTCTCTAGTGAGCATACATGCCCTACAGCAATTTTTTAAAACAGTAGTAATAAATAAAATTAAATGAATAATTAAAAAAAAAAAACCCAAATATGTAGCAGCAGAAAAAAAAAATCAAATGCCAGGAGTCATCATTAACTGAAATCCTGAGGTGGGTTGCCCAGGGACCCTCAAATGTGGACTAACCGTGGCCCATTTCCGTCTGGGCGTAGGTGCCAATTATCTGCAGTCCTTGGGATGAGAACAGCCATTTCTCTTGCTGAGCAGTGGTGCCCTGAGTCAGCAAGGTGGGAATAAACATGGAGTAATTGAGGCTCACAGGTTCCACAAAATTGCCCAAATGCAGTCTACAGGAGAGAAAAGAAAAGGATCTCAGCCTTATTTTAGAAACTGCATTCTGCACCCATTCTTGCCGGACAGCTCACAGTGAAGGAGAGGGAAATCTAAACCCATTTATTATGAAATTAAAGTAAAATTGACCATTTCACTACTTAAAAAGAGAACAGAAGAACCTGATGGTATCTTTCCTTACTCTAATCATTTCAGGGTAGGAATGTTTTCAGATATTACACTTAATCCAGGAAACTAATTCTACCCAAGTTTTGGCCTACGACAAACCCCTCCTGTTTGTTTCTTGGTTATTTGCTGATTTCATTGGCCGGGTTTTTTCAGTGTATGTGTGTCTTTGCTTCATTTTTAGGTTTTACTTGTTTATTTTGAAGATTAAAAATAATCAATTAAAAAAAATAAAAAAAAAATAAAAAAAAAAAAGAATCAATTTCATGGCATGGTGGTTAAGGCACTGGACCTCCCACATGGTCAAATGCAGTTCAAATCTTCGACCTGGCAGCTTGAAAGTCACACCAGCTTATTTGTGTGTGTGCCTAAAATCCCATGAGGAGAATGGAGGAAAAGGGACCTCAGCATAGTTATCCTCCTGATGGGTGATTTCTCGCTTTTTTCCTCTCCAGCGAGTGCACAAGCTCAATGGTAGGAAAAAAAAAAATCCATAGAACACACATTTGGGGACCGACAGTTGGCGTAATGGCTGTGTCGCTGGACTCCCATGTAGTCAACCGCGGTTCAAGTCGGTGGCTTAAACTCACGCCAGGCATGTGTGCGTGCATGCCCAAGATCCCGAGAGGAGAATGGAAG